>NC_132995.1:68848638-69160538 GCF_048564905.1 Vicugna pacos
CCAAGATGGCGGCTCGGGCCGTGTGCAGGCGCTGCGCCCGGCACTGCGCCCGGCACTGCAGCTCTGCAGCCTGAGCTGCGCAGCTGGGCGGGTCCTGCCCCGCCCCACCCCGCCCCACCCCGCCCCACTGGCCCCGCCCTGCCCCACTCCGCCCCGCCCCACCAGGCTGGGAGACCTCCGCCCCCTCCTCCCCCTGCTGACGAGAACCCTGTGAAGCAGCCCCTCCTGTGGCCAGGGCGGGAGATGCGCATCTCAGAGCACAGCTCACACTTCTCCATCGTTTGATTGAAGAATAAAGCTTTCCTTTGCTTCTGAACCAAACAGTCTGGTTGTACCACTCAGTGACACTGGGCAGAAGGACCCTTGTTGGGCTGACTCAGGAGGGTCAGTACACCCCCACCATGTTCCTGCCTGATCTCAAACTCCTGCCTCCCCTATGGTAACCACTGTCCTGACTATTCTGATAGATTGTCCCTGCCTTGTTTCATAGTTTTGCCACGTAGGCAGGAATTCCTAATCAATGTGGGTTACTTTTGTCTGTTTTTGTCTTCTTTCATTGACATTATGTTGCTCATAGCTGGAGTTTTAAAGTTTTCACTATCAAATGTTAATCCATTACATGAATAAGCAATTTGTCTATTTATTTTACTGCAGATGGATGTTTGGGCAGGATCTCATTTGAGGCCACTATAAGCAACATTGCACAGTCTTGTCAAGTGTACCGTAGTGCAAGTAAACATATATTTCAGTAACAGTGCATATCTCTGAGAGAGGAATTTCTGGAAGTGCACATCTGCACATTACTAGATAATGCCAAAGCATTTTCCAAAAGGCTTGGACCAATGTTCATTTCCACTAGTTTTTGAAAGTTTTTATTCCCATGTTCTTGCCTTAGAGTTGTCTTTCTTTTAAATTTTCTCCAATCTAGTGGGTAAACAATGGTTTCTCATGGAGGTTTTGGTGGGCTTTTTTGATTCCTGATGAGCTTGAACACCATTTAAAATATATGTTGGTCATTTAGATTTCCTCATCTGTACATTATAAATTCATAACTGTTTGTTTTATTATTTTTCATCGCATTTCAATTTATAATAAACCCTGTTAGCAGGAATGAGTTCAGAAGAATGGAACTGTATATTTAATGAAAAACTCAGTGCTACATATGTTCTCTGAAAAGGTTAATGATGACCATGTAACTTGCAAAAATTGTCAATATTTACCATCGACTATGAAGGTTGTGGTGGTATCACTGAACACACACGAAGACACAAATCTGCTGAAGAATCCTCAGCTTCTGTTTCAAAAATAGCTAAGACTGAGTTGAGAAATGATTCAACGCTGTTACTGCAGAAAGCACATTTACACAAGATTCTGTGAAGCTTATCTTTCCATTTAGAGCAAATGCCTGTTCTTCTAAATTAATTTTAGTCCTTCGGATTCCAGGCTTTCTTGTGCACATTCAAATAGTGAAGCAATGACTATGAACGAGTTGGCTCCGTTAGCAGCACCAGAACTTTGCAACTGTTAAATGATGCCAGTTTTATTTCTGGATACTATAGAGAAAAAAGTTAATTCCAATAATGATTTGCTTTTCTCATCCAATTCAAGAAATTAGAGGAAGGCTTTTTTGGAAGATCATTACGCTGCAGGAGAGTGATCTCACTTACTGTGAATGCTCTTGTAACTTCCGTTTGAAACGGATGATTAGAATATTTGTTTTATGGTGTTAATGCAAACACAAATTTTGGTGTAACACAGCATCATAGCAAAAAAATGACCTTATAAAATTAAGAAACATACAGAGTTTTTTTGTGTGTATATACATGTATTAGTAAACTTGGCCTGTTTCATATATATATATTTGCAAACTTAGCAAATAAAATTAACAAATATGATTACATATATTTATATTTGAGTAAAAAATTTGAGTAACAAATTTAGGAAATGATCTATTATATACATTTAATATATTAAAAATTATACATAATTATACATAATTATATAGCATAGGCTATGTCAATTAAATAATATATACTACATGATATGTAATAGTATATTACAGTACTTTAAATAAAATATATATGTTGCATTTTATGTTATACATTCTATTATATACATGTATTATATTATATACTGTATGCTGTTAAATTTATTTTATATAATAGGTCAAATTTGATAACTTGTTATTCAAATCTTTTACAATCTTGCAAGGTTTTTCATGGTCTATCAATTACTGAGAGAGATATATTAAAATGTTCTGAATGTAAATTTTTACACTTCTTTTCATGGTTATGTTTGTTTTGTGTGTTTCTGGGCCTTGTTATTAGCAGATACAATGTAGAATTGCTTTATCTTTGTAGTGAATTGAATTTTTATTATTTTGTAAGAACTTCTTTGTTTCTGATAATGGTTTTCAACCATTTTTAGCTTTAATATTTAGATGGATTTCAAATAATGTTATAAAATTCTGTTTTTTATCTGGTTTGTCAACTTTCAGTTTTTTAAACTCAGGGGTTTGTTTCATATAAATTAAATTAAAACATTTAAGTTTAAATCCACCATCTTATCATGTACTATCTGCACTACCTGTTCAGTGTTCCTATTTGTCTCCTCTCTCGCCTTCCTTTGGACTGATTGAGAATGTTTTTATTATTCCATTTTCGCCTCTACTGCTTTGAAGATTTATACCCTTTTCCTATCATTTTGTGGAAATTACAACATATATTATTGACTCACCAAAATTGAAAATTAAAAACTTTTCCCCTCTCCCCACATATATAATGCAAGGACCTTAGATTATTTGAATATATTTACCTCTGCCAGTTTGTATTATATTATCATTATATATTTTAATTATATATATGTACTGTTAAATATAGTATATTATTATACACACATATTAATTATAGTATATATGCATAAATTATGTTGCTATAGGTTATATACATGTTATATGTCATTATATATTATTTATTATGCACATTATATATGTAATTTTAAACCTCACAAAATATTTTACTGAGCCAATATTCAGACTTATCAACTATTTGCCCTTTTGTTGTTCTCATTTTCCCTTCATCTCTGGCTTTCTATCTTTTCTTCTGGTTGATTAACACTCTAGTATTTCTTTTACTTTAAATTTGCTTGTAGCAAAGTATCTCAGTTTTTATTAGTTGTGAATGTCTTTATTTCAAATTATTATTAAAGGATATTTTCAGTAGAATAGAATTTTAAGTTGGCTGATATTTCAGCACATTAAATAAATAATTTTGTGGAGAAAAAGGGACACTTCTACAATGTTGGTGGGAGAACAGTATGGAGGTTCCTTAAAAAACTAAAAATAGACTTACCATATGATCCAGAAATCTGACTTCTGGGCTTATATCTGGAAAAGAAAAAAATTCTAATTCAAAAAGATACATGCACCCCAGTGTTCATAGCAGCACTATTTACAATAGCCAAAGCATGAAAGCAACCTAAATGTCCACTGACAGATGAATGGATAAAGAAGATGTGGTATGTATATACAATGGAATATTACTCAGCCATTAAAAAAGAATGAAACAATGGCATTTGCAGGAATATGGATGAACCTAGAGATTATCATACTAAGTGAAGTAAATCAAAGAAAGACAATTATTGTATGTATCACTTGTATGTGAAATCTTAAAAAATGATACAAAAGAACTTATCTAAAAACTCAAGCTAATCATCATGTTGCCTCCTCACATAGTCTTTAGACTTGTTCATACTACATAACTGCAACTTTGTACCCTTTGACCAATATCTCCGCTCTTCCCCCTCCCCCGGCCCCAGCCCAGCTCCTATGTTCTACTCTGTTTCTACGAGTTGCAGTTACATAATATGAACAAGCATAAAGCCTAATACATGGAGTGATGACCATAATTAATAAACAGCAATGAACACTGAAAATATGCTAAGAGAGTACATTTCAGCTGCTCTCATCACACACACACAGATTACTATGTGAGGAGACAACATGACTAGCTTGACTGTAGCAATCATTTCACTATTATATATTGATATCAAATCATGATGTACACCTTAAATATACAGAATTTTTGTTTAAAAATATGTGTTAAAGTTATTCTGTCCCAAGAGTCTGGAAAGAGTGTTGGATCCTTCTCAGGAGACCCATCAGCAATGCTCTGTGCTTCTCCTCTGATTTGCCACCTCTCTCATCATCACACAGAATCTTTATGTACCTGGATGTCAGAAAGAGCGCCTCTGACCCATGATGTAGTCTTCTGAATCTATCACGTAGGGCGTAAATTCTGCCACTGATTTCAGAGCTAAGGCCTCTAATGCTCAAATTCCAGATTCTTGCAACTCATAAGCCAAGAACTTCACTCTTATTGCAGAGCTATGCTCTAAAAAACCTTCCCTGGAGCCAATGAATGACCTTGAGTAAACGGAAGAAGGTTAAAGGTTCACAAGGTAAGAAGAGATAGGGGGACATACATGTCAAAGCAGTTACTATATTTATTGGAATATGTTAAGATTGTAGTTATCACACTGTGTTCACAGAACCCTAAGAAATAATAATGATTCTATAAACATGAATTTTAAATGATCACATCATTTGCTCATATAAACAGTGTATGTAATTTATTAATAGAAACAAACTATACTGCAATCTGCTTCTGTATCGTTAGGATGAACAGTCTCCAGCCACTGAGCCACTGAAACCTCAAGAAGCAAATTGTTGGAGCCTTGTCAAACCCTTTCTGAGAATCTCTGGAGCTGGTTAGAGACAGAGTTTTCCCTAGGGAGCCACTCAGATGGGAGCAGGGAGGGTCGTGGAAAGGACACAGGGATGGTCACCAGACTGACTTGGGTTGCAATCCCAGCCACACTGCATACTAGTTGTGAGAAAGCAAGAAAGTTACGCAATTTCTCAGAACTTGTGTCTCACGTTACTAAAAACAAACAAACAAAACAAAAAATGAAGAAGAAGGAGAATGAGAAAGAGAAGAAACAAAAACCCCCAGGAATAGAAATACCTGTTTCTCAAGGATACTTGAGACTCAATGACATTATATGTACAGTAGAACATAGCAAAGCACTGGACACAGAGCAAGGACTTAGTGAGTGTCAGCCACCTGTCCTTGTCTTTCTGTAACCAGTCTCCACACCTCAGAGAAAGCACAATTCCAGCTTATCCTGAACCACAGTTTGCACAGAAGGTACTCTAGTCACATCCATACATGCAGGGCTATGAAAAAGGTGTTCGTGTGTCTGTTTGATTCCCTTAAGCTTCTCCTCACCTGCCCTGCCTTGTAATCCAGCAGTACTTTACAAAGTTCGGGTTGGCCCTGACCCTAAAACAACTTACTTTTGCTTCTGACAGTCCATAACAGGAAACATGTTAACACAATATAATGGACAGGCTGGCAGCATGATGGAGACTCTAGAACAAGACTTAAAACGCTGCGGTTAGCCGTCAGTGATGCTACAGAGCGTGCCGTGCATAATAAATAGCTGTTTTATTAACTTGATGGAGCCAGCGGCAAATATAGAATGATAAGATGAAGCCATGGACCAGTCCCGGGAAAATGTGCCGCTGTGGGCCAAAGCGTGTGTGCCGCTGACAATAATGCCAGAGATCAATTCTGCCCAGCGCGTTTCTTTTTCAGGAAACCTCTGGGAGATGACAAAGCACAGGAGCCAGCCTGCTCTGCAGGGAAGACAACCAGTGTCCAGACTGAACTCTTCTGTCAGTTGGTAACAAATCTACTTTCCTCTGCACGGGATGCTACTAAATAGACATGTGACATGAATAAAAATAAATTAACGAAAGCCTATTTTTCATGTAAGATTAGCGAGAATATTTGAGGGTTTGTTTCATGGCTTTAATTCAAGCATATTCCCGCCTCATCTTTTTCTGAGACAGATCAATTTCTGTTTGTGACATTACCTATTCTAGGAGTATTTGTTCACGGCATGTGGAAAATGGGAATTGGTTAGCCAGCAAGCCAGAAAGAGCAGATGCTGTAAACCTCACAGGGCAGAAGTAAATGTGGGGGAAAATCAGAAAGTTCAAAACTCCTCACCTTCTGAGCAGCGAGGCATTTCCTAGAAGACAATAAAAAATGCATCATCTCTCCTGGTTTGAGAGTAGTAATCCCCTTACTACTGAGTTGTTAAGTACATGCAAATTTCTAATGCCTCTTGTAATATTATTTTGACCTTTCGTTTTCAAAACACAGTACTTAGTGATTTCATTGTGTCCTCTATAGTGACTTTCTGGACTGTAAGGACGTCAGAGGATAACATACTGCTGAGATCATCAAATTACTGATTATGTGCCTCAGACTATGTCCAGCCAAATTAAAGTTAAGCATTTCACAGGAAAAAAAAGAAACCTAGGTATTTCCTGTCTTAAAATTCTTCAAGATAGTATTTTAAATCAATTTTTATTTCCCTACATAATCCAAATAATTGCCACAATTTCCTATTTCACTTCACCAGTATTCACCCAACATTAGACATAACATTAGACAATAATCCACCACAACCAGTTAAGGCTGGTTCTATATATAGTGACCTTACTTTCTGAACCAAAAACAGGACACGTGGCTACCAGCAGGGCAGAGTGCTTTACATCCAGTCTGTACGCCTGAATCAGTCTCTCCTCCATCAAAGGGGTCCTCAAAACTGCCACTGGCACTATCCTCCTAAAACTGAAGTCTGGTCAAGCCACTCCTGGGCTTTAAACCTTTTGAAATCTCTTCTTTTCCTATAGGCTACAATCTAAACTGTTTGGTCGGGCAAGCAAAGCTCCAAGCAGCCTGGTTCAAGCCATCTCTCTTACCATTTCACCTTCTATCCAGTCATTCTGAACGCAGCCTTTCCCAGATTCTTTGCACCTTTGTCCTTTCTCTGGAAATACTCTTCCCCACAACACACACACACACACGCACACACACACAAAAGCACAAGTGTGCAAGCACACGTATCCTTCAAGACAAAGTCAAATGTCCTCTATGCATATCTTTCCCAGATTCTCCCATGCAATTAGTTGTACCTAATCAAACTCTCTGTGCTTCTATCAAAGCATTCACCACGTTTTATATGAATTTATCTATTTGTTTACTTAGGTCCTCTCCTAAGCTGGAGTTCACTATAGTTTTAAACAAACTGTATCAGGGGATAACTCCAGACTGTACCTGTCTTCTGGTTGCTGGAGCTTGTCTTCTCTCCACTGTCATTGGGTGTATCCTATTCTGGTCAAGACAACCACTTGGGGGAGATGTTGTCAAGATGGTACCAGCAGTGTGTGGGTGAGGGGACAGGCTAGGGACCTTCAATAACTCCCGGCGTGTTCAGATCTGTAATAACTCTTCCAAACCTAAGGTGATGAGTGCAACAACAGGATTAACCCACATCAAAACAGTCCAGTTGTTTCATCCAACACCCCAGCTGTAAAACCAGGGCTTCCATCAAGTGAATCACTGTGTAAAAAGGCAGGTTAAAACCCCAAAGTACATATAGCTTGGGTTGAATAGCTGTGACCTTTCTATCCTAGAAAGCTAATTGAAGGACTATCACTCCCACTTTTGTTGGTTACTAAAGAAGTTTAAGGGGTGCACCTATTGGAGAAGTGTGAGAACTTAAGAGAGGGTTAAGTTGGAAAAGCTGCTAATTCCAAAGAAGAGGCATAATGACAACAACAACAAAGGTTTTCTTCCCCTGACACAGACGTTCTTTTTGAACACAAATACAAACTCTAGACAAAATGCTTTGGCCCAAGTAATCAGACTCCTGCTGACAATCAGAGTCAGTGGCGGACTGATGTCAAGCCAAAGGACACGCAGTGGGAGCCTTTTATGTCAAGTGCCAGGGCTAATCAGACAGGACAACTGCACCACGCCACATCCAGTTCTGGGGTCTGTATTTCAGCTGCAGAGGATGATAACAATAATGTGTCACATCTTCAGTCTCGATCCAAGACAGAGAGCAAAACACTTTTAAAAGAATTCCTGAAGAATGGAAGGGGATTCGGTCTCACTTACCTCTTGGTTAACACTTAAAAAAAAGAGAACGAGAGCTACCTTCAACAAGCACATCTTTCTCATTTCTCAATTTTTATCCACCTGATTTGCAAGTTATTTTTTCCTTTCTCCTCCTGGCAGTAAAACAATGAAAACCTAAGCCTCCCCTGGTGAGTGTCCAGTGTGATGCAATGCAGAGCCAGCTTTCGTTCCCAGAGCCTAAGCCCTGTGCGGGCTTGGGAACCCCACGTGCGCGCTCCAACGTCCTTGACCAGCTGGAACTTGGGGAAGGGGCCTTCAGTTGACACAAGCTGTTTTCAGTCTCATCTGGAGTCTGAGCCCAGTTCCGTCTACAGTGTCCCTCCTCACACGCTGGGGATGCGGATTCCACTTGGTTCTAAGTCCCAGTTTCCCACAACTGTAATGACTTGAGCCAGAATCCTGTCCCACGTCTCTCTCTCCTCGGGAGCTTCCGTACCACGGCAGGGATGCTGGCATGGCTTTTCCAGAAGCAAACATCTCAACCAAACTGAGCTCATCAAAAAAGGTGTAGCCAAGAGGTAACCAGAAAAGATGTTTCTAGGAGAAGGGAGGTATCAAAAAACATTGATCACAGCACCTGATGAACAGTGTTCACCATCCCCAGACAGTCAAAATTATGAGTAACAAGGCCCCTCCAAAGCTGCTCTTTCCTTATCAGTGTGTTTGAAGAAAATAACGGCCTTGATCCTGAGGTGTTCATTGAGCTCTGGAACTCAGTTCATCGGAAGTGCCACAATTTATGTTTCCTAACTGCCTTTTTCTGGAATCATTCAAAGTCGTCTAGTGATTATAAATGAACCAAATGGAAGTTATTCCGAGTTACCAATGTTACTCAGGCTGAATTATTTTAATGCCAGGTATGTTCATAATAGCTTTTCAGAAGTGTAAATATGGTGAGCTCAGAGAGCAAGTTTAAGCAAATCCTTCATCAAATAAACAACCGGGTTTGGGGCCCATTTATCTGCTGAGACAATAGAAACCCAAGCGACATATACAGAGAAAGCAGCAGAGGCCATTTGAATCTCATACCCGGCCTGTTTCACTCCCTTCTCACAATTACTATTCTGCTTGCCTTTATCCTAGTGCTAAAAGCCAGAATAAACCCTCAAAATCAGATATTAAGGCCCAAGATTACTTACAGCCGCCCAACTTCTTATGACATGGTTACATTAGATTTGATCCAGCTCTGCATGACTAGAAGGAAGCCTGAAGCATCTTATTCAATCTACTTCTCCAGTATCTGGAGTGCTTTGCAGAAATTCAACATGTGTGTAATTTCTCTTTGGTGGGGGAAAAAAAAAAAAAGAAACAAAGATAGATGGCATCACCTGCAAAGCAAAAGGAGTGAGGGCCCAAGCTTGTGGAGGCAGTTTAATCACCTGCAAGCAGCTTATCATTCAGCATAATAACACAGGGCCTTAAAAAGCCTGCTCTGACACTCTCATTTGTCCTGTGATAGAGTGCTCACTGCATGGGAATTTAATATCCCCAATGCAATCAAACTTTGCTGTGCACAGAATGCGCCTGCCATCTGTAAGCTGGAAGTCAGAGTGCAACCCCCTGACCGTCTGTGCCTGTCCCATGGGAAGGTTCTCAACCCCACTTAGCACCTCAGGCTCACTTTTGGACACCCAGGCCCCACCTCAGGATGCAAGAGACCCGGGCTTAGGCACTTTTTCCCAAAGCTATACAGTGATTCTGTCAGAGCTGTGTTGAGAATCACAAGGATGCGATGCTGACCTTTCAGCATCATTGTTGGTGCATTCATGGTGCATCGTTTTGAAATTCGGTTCATGGACTGGGTGTACACTGCCTTCTAGAAAATGAAGGCAGCTTCTTTTGTGGAAAGTACACAACAGTTTTCCCTGTGGGGGATGAGCCCCCAGGAAGTTCTCTGATGGGATGTAAATCTCCCTTTTCAGAGAAACAAGCCAATCTCCTGGCTGTTTTGCTGCTAATTAGCCTGGGACACAATCTCTCGTTCCAGGCAAAGTAGGTATTATTATCATCATTTTATAAATAAAGAAATAGAAAACCTGCGAGGTAGAGTGACTTGCCTACTTTCATAACCACAGACTAAAAGGTGGCTGGTTCAAAGCAAGGATTAAGATTTTCTCCCTCTAAGCTTTCTTCTGATTTTAAAATGTATTTTCTATTGTGTTATGCTCACATGTGAATAAAATCTCAGGGTTAAGGAAGCAGGATGTCCTCTTTTAAAAAAGAAAAAACAGTTTATTTTAGAAAAGTGGTTCTCAGTGTGGTTTCTGAATGAGAAGCTTGAGAATCACTCTGGGACTTGTTAGAAATGCAAATTCTCAGCCCTTACCCTGGACCCAGAAAATCAAGACCTCTGTGTGTGGGCCAGCCCTCCAGGCAATTCTGAAAATTTAAGAACCACTGTTTTAGACAAAAGTCAAACTATAAACCTTTCCGCAGAATCTTGTTCACGTAGAACCCCATAAAAATATTTTTGTTTAGACAACTCAGAGGTAAAGTCAGAGAGAAGTAATAGTTTTTGGAGATGTAAACCAGCTTGATGGCCAGAGGGGAAGTGTTCTTGGCTGGAAAATAACCACTGGACAGTTGTGGGAAATATTCCTCAAATATTGTTCTCTCTTGAGGAGAGGAGGCACTTAAGTAAAAGTTAAAGCTGGCAGGCAGAAACAACTTAAAGAAAATATGTTGAATAAATAAAGATAATTCTCCAGCAAGGAAGGTACCGAGGCTTCATTATGTCCTCAAACTAGCAAAACGTATGAAAAAAAATACCCTTAGTAGAGAAATGGACAGGTTTACCAAACCTGTTTCCCTTTTCACTGCGTAAACAGCCCAGCCTCCCTGGCAGTACAGTGTGGCCCCAGGACTGAGTTCTGACCCCAGAATGTTAGAGGAAGGAGTGAATGCAACTTCCAGCCCAGCCTGTTAAAAAAAACTCCTCCATTATAATGCTCACTTTTCTCTCCTCACACCGGCCAGCTAGAAGCAGAGGGTTCAGCAGAGGCCTCTGTGGCTTTAAGGGACAGTGGATCCACAAGATAGAGGGACCTTGAGTTCATAAATCACCCTAGGGAAGGTCACCTACCACACACCTACACAAAAACACTAGGTGAATGAGACTGAAATTCCACTGGGCTAAGCTAATGAAGTTTGAGGGTGTTACAGGCAGCACCTACCATGTATCATTTAAGTCTTTGCTAGAATGATTAAAATAAATGCATATTTAGTCAAAGCAGCAATGTTTCATACCAAGTTCTGAAGCCTACATCTCAGAAGATGTCTATAGAGCAGTGGTTACGGAAGTCCCTAGAGATAGAAGTTAAAGCGTGCCCCAGAAGGTCAGCCGTGCACCCCTGCCGCTGGTTTTCTCGGTGAGCCCTCCCGGACAGCACAGGGGCCCTCTGCTCCTCTTTACCAGAATGTCCCTTCTGGAATTTGCTGTTATATCCACACAATGCTTTCAAGATGGAAAGGTGATCTATTTGGGGTCTGTGTTTTAAGTCTAACACTAATAACTGACCACGAGCATCGTGATGTATATGTTTTTGGAAATCTTCACTCCTCTCCTCAGTCCCTTCCCTTAATGCCCTGTATCTATTTCCCTTGAAGACGTCACTTCTCTCATTCAACATTCATTCATTGATTTAAAAATTATTTGTTTAAAGATGAAAACTCTAATTCAAAGAGACACAAGCATCTGCATGTTCATAGCAGCACTGTTTACAATCACCAAAACATGGAAGCAACTTCAGTGCCCAACAACAGATAAGTGGATAAAGATGATGTGGTATATATGTGCAATGCAATATTACTCAGCTATAAATAAGAATGAAATACTGTCATGTGCAACAACGTGAATGGACCTAGAGAACACCATACGTGAAGTAAATCAGACAAAGAAAAATATTATATAATACAACTTGTATGTGGAATCTAAAAAATAATGCAAATGAATTTATTTACAAAACAGAAACAGACTCAGAGACAGAAAACAAACTTACGGTTACCAAAAGGAAAGGGGGATGGGGCAGGGTTAAATTAGAAGTGTCAGATTAACAGATACACACCACTGTCTATAAAACAGATAAACAACAAAGATTTGTTGTGTAGCACAGGGAACTATATTCAATATTATGTAATAATCTATAGTGGAAACTAACCTGAGACATATATATATATAATATAACTGAATCACCTTATGTACACCTGAAACTAACACAATATTGTAAATCAACTAGACAGCAATAAAAAATTTAAAAATAACAAAAAGTTATTTGTTCAAAAGCAACCTTCCATAGGCCAACGCTATTAAGTTGCTCTGGGTACAGCAATAAACGTAAGAGGTTTTCATGACAATGGGAGAAATAGACAAGTCCTTTTTTCAGTTTCTGTGCAGCTTCTGACATGGATGAGTCTTCCCTTGGCTTCCATCAGGCAACTCTCTCCTGGTTTCTCTCTATTCTCTTGCACTTCCTCCTCACTCTGCTTTGCACAACCATCCTTTATCCAATAATTAAGTGATATTAAATTATAAAATTTCCTCAAGTCTCTGTCTTAGCCTTTCTCTCTTTCAAGTTTCAGACTATTATATTCATATCAGCAACTTCTGTTTTCACCTGTTTACACATGACTCACAAATCTGTGAATATTTCTCAGGTACAGACCTTTCTTTGGAGTTCCAGATCGACATAACCAATTACCTACTAAGCATGTCTACTTGGATGCCTCAAAGACACTTCAAACACAACATGAGGCAAAATTGAATTGTTTCCAGCCTCATCCTCACACCCCACCTCCATGGTTTTCTTGCAGTGACCATTGTCAGTGAATTACCCAAGCTTCCATTCTGATAAGCAAGCCAGAAATGTAAGAATCATCCTTGACACCTCCCTCTCTCTCAGCCCTGCATCTAATCCAAAACCACGTCTTACTGCTTTGACTTCCAGAGTATCTCCTGAATCTGTAGCGCTCCATCTCCTCGACGGTATTCCAGTCCAAGCTGCCCGTATTTCTTGCTGGACTGATGGCAGCACTTTTCCCATGTGAGCCACCGCTAAAGTTGTCAGTGCAGACTGAAGTTTTCCAAGTTGCAAATCTGATCACATTATTCTATCGCTACTCAAAACTCATCAGAGGCTCTCCATCAATTCTTTAGATACAGATCTTAACATTGCTCGCAAGATCCTGCCTTGGCCTGGGTTCCATCTGCCTGCCCAGCCTCGTCTCAAAGCCATCCCTCCGCTTTTCCTCTGGAAGCCAACCACACTGGCTTTTTCCTTGAATGGGTATCTTCCCTCCAGCCATGGAGCCTGGAACCTACACATTCCTTGGTCTCAATTTCCCCACTTGTCTCGTCTCCCTTTCACGTCTTTTAGATTTTATAACCTTGTCGCCCTTTCTCGGGGAATCCTAGCACGACCTCCGTTTCATGGCTAATCGCCCCATGACCGAGTCCTCTCAGTCCTCCTGGAATGGCTCCGTCTCCACACGAACGATAGTGGCAAATTTGCAATAAACCGTGGGATTCTTGGATGAACGTCTGTTGCCCTCACTAAGCTACAAGCAGCCCTGTGAAACCAGGAGCCACGTCGACTTCCGTCCCACCATTGCGTCCTAAGTCTCTCACACCCTTAACAAATATTTATGCGTCAGGAAATATCCTAAGTACTGAGGACACAGTGCTAACAAGACAGAGATGTTTCCATCTGTTGTGGTGCATACACTGTAGGAACAGGAGTCAGACAAAGACAAACACATTTTTTAAAGTAAGAAAAATAACAGATGCTAATAAGTGTTCCACAGAGAATTAACATAGGATGATATGACAGACAGAATATGACTAGATGTTTGTTTCAGATTGAAAGAGTGGTGAAATCTATCATTTTAGCTGAGATTTTGAACAACAAGATGAAACCAGTCATGTGAACACTGACGAGAAGGCGTTCCAGGCAGAGGGACTAATGACTGCAAGGGCTTGTAAGTTGGGAGCCAACACTGGGCACCACGCCAGGCTCATCATGAAGGTTCAGTAAATATTCATTGACTGTCGTCAGGGAAGCAGGGCGCATTGAAGGCCCCTGACCCAGGCTTCTCCTCTTGGGCTGTGAGCGATGGAAGGGACAAAGGAGGAAGGGGCAGGCGACGTTAACGGTTTCTGCTGTAGTTGCTGTTGACTGATAGATCCTCAGGGCTGCTTTCCAGGGAAGTGAGGTGTGACATTGATTTTTGTAATTTCTCTTGTGAGACAGAGATGACTGGTCTTACTGACAAGAGTGATTCAGTAACTTGCACCCAGTAAGACTCTAGACAGGCTGAAGGAAAAGCTGCATTTTCTGTAACTATTACGATGGTGCTCAAATTATATTACAGCTGGCTCCAAGAACTGGCTTTGAACTCAGCCCGGGATAGTTAAAACTATTTTCCTGAATCAAAGTTCTCCTTTCAAAGTTAAGTGTGTAAACAAATTCATAATATCTGGAGGATATTTGAATGCAAAATATATTTTTTAAGTCTAGAATCATCTCATGTCTCCCCCGCCTTTGGGCATTCTCTCAAATCGCCGCTGTCCTTGGTTACCTTTCTTCTCCTCTAACTCTGGAGTAACAATAACACCATACACATTGAATGATGAATAAGACATGTTCTTCCCCAGGCAGAAAATGGGATCAAAGCAAAGTGTGTTACTCAGACCATCAGCCTTTTTCAAAAGCAAATGCTCCTTCCCAGGTTGAACTAAAATATTTAAGGTTTAAAGAAAATACGGTCTGAAAGTCCATTACATAAATAAATTGTTCTATTGAATACGAGTTTTAAAATGATCAGGTTTCAGATTTTTTCTAAATGTGTGTGTGTGTGTGTGTATAAGAAAGAGACAGACTTCAGAGATTTTCTAAATAAAACTGTTTAAATGAAAGAGCCGGTGTGCCTTTCTTCTTGAAAGATGACTTTCGACAACAGAACTTGAAGACGCTTCAGTTACTCCAGATCATCGTCATTAATGAACTAATAATCAACCTTCTGTTAAGCAAATCAGCGTATTCAGTGGCAGTTCCTTTGGGAAAGTTACTTCTTCTCCCTGCCCTTCAGCATCCTGGTCAGCAAGGTGGTGATAACACGACCTCCCTCACATTTGGATAATGTCAACAGCACCTAATACATCTAACACACACAGGAGAAGGTGTAAAGGTGAAGATAACAATCTCTATTAGCATAATGTCTTCCTACGAGGACAGTAAGACTTCACTTGGAGAAAAGCAACCGGGAACACCTCTGGGTGAAGTGCATATCCCACAGGGCACTGACATCACCCTCCAGTTTTCCGAGAATGCAGCCTACATAGTTGACGGTCAGAATCCCCTGGGGAGTGTTTTTATTTTATTTTTTTTTACTGAAGTGCAGTCAGTTACGAAGTGTCAGTTTCTGATGTCCAGCACCATGTCCCAACCATGGGGAGTGTTTTTAAAAGGACAGATTCGCCAGGGAATCCGACAGTCAGCCAGGTTTGAGACCAGGGACTGGGAGAAAGTATTATAACAGCTAATGCTCTCGAGTGTCTTTCACACGTTACCCCTTAGAAAGCTCATGACAACTCCTGCTGTATTGAAAGGAGAACAGAATTTGGAGTTAAAAGGACCAGATTTATAGTTCCCACCTTGTCACTTTTCAGTTGCACAAAGAACTTAACTTCCGTAATCCTCACTTTCTTCACCTACAAGATGGAAATAAAACGTAGCTACCTCAGCCCTGCATGTCTACCAGGACTTTCATAAATGCTAAAGTGTCTGCATATATAAAGCATAATTATTAAAAATGAGAAATGGTGTCTTTGTTGGGAGAAGTTATGTGTCCTGAGTGTCTTATTAAAGAGTAAAGCTAAATAAAAAGCTAGGATTCTAAAAGAAGACGTCTATGTGTCTATGTGTCTGTAAGGGTGTGTGTGTGTGTGTGTGTGTGTGTGTGTTTATGAAGATAATAGAGATAAGTTGGGCCAAACATGATTTTAGATGTCCTCGCCTTTAACGGCACTCATTTCTTTTTTTTTTTCCCCAAGATTTCCCACTGGTGGAAATGAATTCAGATTGAGTGTGAAAGGAAATACCTCAGTTTTAAATCTGAACTCTGGAAGAAAACTCATCTTCTAGAATGAAAGACAATATCTATATATTAAAGTATTTGAGAAAACTACTGTCATTCTTTAACTTTATATGTTGCATTGCGAACTATTCTAAAAATGCTTATAAAAAGAAACCATTATGAGAGTCTCACCCCTCCTCCACAAAATAACTTTAATTTTTGGTTGGTTTTACTTTAATAGTTTCCATTCTTCTAAATCACCATCTAAATTAGATTTTATAGTAAATGGGAGCACTTATAAAAGGAAAGAATGAAATTAAAAAGTCATGTGGTTTTAAATGCATACTCTACAGAAACTAATTTTTTCCCTATGGATGCAGAATCAACTTTCACTTATGAGACTAGATTATGGGTTATAAAACAATTGCAATGGTTATGTGAAATGAGCATATGACTATAATGACAGCTTTAAGAAGAGTGTGCATTACACTTCACCTGGAGAACAGACAGTGGCCACTTAAGATCCAAGAGTAAACCATTCGCCTATTATTTTCTTAACTCTGGACATTAAAAATTAGAGAACAGGTGGAGAGAGCAAGGACATAAAAAGGACACACTCTCTGAGACTGAAAGTAATTCACATAAAAGGAGTAAGAGCCATTGGCACCTAGAAAACATCCCAGAAGCAATTAGGAGACAGTCCATTGAAAAGGTAGTCACTGTAAAATTGGATGTTGACATTGTGAAGATGTTTGGAAGGTGTTTCAGTCAGGTAGAAAACTGAAAAAGGAGTTGAACTGGGGGCCAGTTCAGGGACAACAGAAAGGAGAGTTGCAAGAAAATACTTTAGCTGTGTGCCTCAGCCACATCCAATGGAAGAGATAACCCGTTTTTTGGGTTTTTTCTCTTTTAATCTAAATTAAGCAACAAAAAATTCTAGAAAAAAAGAGACTTCATCAAGCTAATATACATCAAAGCTATTACTAAAGAACATCCAAACACTTTGCTCTAAATCTGAATTCCTCAAGCTCTATCTTCTTATGCCATTTAGCTTCCTAAGTAAATCCAGCCACAGAGAAACCTCAACTATACTGGGCAAAACATATCTCCTGTTGTAAATCAATATTAAGTTTCTGAATCATAAAGAGGTCCCTTGAGAGTCTGGTTAATGTCAATAAATCTCCCAGAGACCAAAGAAATGAGGATGAAGGAAAGTAACAAAGAGGATACTAACTACTGTATATAAAACAGGTAAACAAGTTTCTACTGTACAGCACAGGGAACTATATTCAATACCTTGTAGTAAGAATATGAAAACAAAGATATGTATGTTCATGTATGACTGAAACATTATGCCGTGCACCAGAAATTGACACGACATTGTAAACTGACTATATTTCAAATTTAAAAAAACTTAACATAAAGGAAACTATGAAAAAATATAGTAATCAAGAAGCATCATGGACCTGCCTAAAACAAACACACTCGGTCACAGGCACAAGCATGTGCAAAGAACACCTGGAAATCTGAGAGGTCTTAGACCTCAGGAAATACACCCTCAAAATTAGGATTGCCAGATTTGGCAAACAAAAAGACAGGATTCCCAGTTACATTTGGATTTCAGATAAACAACAAAACATGATTAGTATAAATATGTAATATGTATACTATGAATATGCCCCATGAAATATTTGGGACATACTTATGTTAAAGTATTATTTGTTGCCTATCTGAAATTCAAATTTAACTGGGCCTCCTGCATTTTCGCTGGCAACCCTACACAGAAGTCTGCATATTCAAGTTTCAAAAACACATAAAAATTAAATACTGTCACTTTATTTTATTTTATTTTTGAGTAAAGTTAGATTTATTCAGAGAGATATGTACTCCGTAGACAGAGTGCAGGCTGTTTCAGAAAGCAAGAGGAAGGCCATGAGGTGTAGGGGTTGGGTGTTCAGTTTAAAGTAAAAGTAGGTACACACTCCACAGACAAAATGTGGGCTGTGCTGGAAGGCGGAGGAGTGAGAGGACATGAGGCATGGGGATGGGTGTTTAGTTTAAAAGTCGTTACACACTCCATAGACAGAGTGCAGTCCTTCTTACTCAGTAGGGAAGGCAGCCCTGAGGTGTGGTGTTGCTAGTTTTCATGGGCTTGATAAAATGCTGTCACTTTAGACACTCGACTGGCCCCCACAGTCATAACCCTATCACAGATTTCATTACTGAAATCATATGATGGCCCTCTGATGGAAATGAACATCCAGGTGATCCTGAATATGAATATTTAATTTTTAAAATTATGATTAAGGGCAAAAAAATTTTTAATTCTCCTGGAAATCAGAGATGATGAGCTCACATCCCCCAGGGAATCTGTGTACTGTGGTGTGGAACCAGAGTTCTCCAGAGAAGCAGAACCAGCAGGAGAGAGTGTTTGTGGAGGCTGGTAAGTCCACAATCTGCAGGGTACGCCAGCAGGCTGGAGACCCAGGGGAGAACTGCAATTCCAGTCTGTCAGCTAGCAAAAGTCCCCTTTCTGCGGAGGTCGATCTTTTTCTAGCAAGATCTTCAACCGATTGAATGAGGCCCACCTGCGTTATGGAAGGTAATCTGCTTTACTCTAGTGATTTAAATGTTATTCTCATCTAAAACACACCATCATGGAAACATCTAGAGAAATGTTTAACAAGTATCTCAGAGCAGTGACCTAGCCAAGTTGACACATACAATTAACCATCACACCCGTGTTGCACTACGTCGCACTGCAGTACACCACATACCATGCTTCCCACCAGAATCACAGTGACCCTAACCACCTGGCTTCTCTCCTCATGCACCAGCCTACATACTGATTCTCAGTTCTTTGGTGTGTCTAAGTATCACCTGAGAAATTTGTTAAAAATGAGATACCTGAGCCCCACCTCTGAGATTCCAATAAGTTAACTCTGGAGTGGAATCAAAAAATCAGAAACTTTAATAAGCACCCAGGAAATTCTTGGGGACCACTCCTTGAAAATACTGCTATATTGAGTATAACTCAACACTTGATGTAGGATTTTAGTTAGAGCGAGGGATGTGGCAGAGACCTACAGATCCCAATCGAGTTAACTAGATTCCATGTTCTTCACATCTGTATCTCTGGAATCTGTTCAACTGAGCATCCATGTGCAATAAAATTCAGTGAGAACACCAGCAGGAAGCATCATAAGTCCGTCTTTCCTGCTAACCTCAGTCCCATTCTAGCCTAGCCTAAAAGGGTATCAGTCTGGATCAAAAGTGTCCAGTGGGTCTGCATCAACATTCAAATGATTCTTGATTTGAAGTCCTACACAAGGATCCTGAGTGCTAGGAGCCATTGACTAAAACCATAAATGCAGGTAAGGGATATCATTTTTCTTACATGCAACATCAAATTGCTGAATTCAGGCTTATTTCTTTATGGCCTTTCTACCCTTTAACAAGATTTTATCTGCCTTATTTTTATGAAGCTAATCCATCTTAGAACTAAGAAAATACTGAGCTTTTTTTTTCCCCCAAGGGAAAATAATGAGCTTTCATCTGAGAACTCTGATGCTGACAGCAGTGATGTGTGTCAGGAAATATGAAGGGTCTGAGATTTTAACTTACTTGCCAAGTAGCAAGTTTCGTGGATTTTGGCTGAATACATGAGGATCCTGGTTTAGAGACAGAAGACTTCATTCCTCGTGGGCAAGTATCACTCTATTCATTACAGCAGGCACCATGAGTATTAACATATTTGTGCCAGGTCTACGTGCCCCAAAGTCCCACAGAGGTGATGTGAATGGGCCTGGATGGATATGCACATGTGCAGTGAGTTGCTTTTTAAAAGAACCCTGAGCTCAGGGATCCTAAATCTTTTATAATGAGCAGTAAAAGCATATCTGTCCTTTGCTCCAGAGACGGACACGATCTCTGTTACAAGGCTGTTTGCTCCAGCAAAATCCTTAAAAGGAGAGTCTGGAGCAAAGGGAAATTAATGCCTTTGCTTGTGGAAACTCACAGAACATGAGGGACCCATTGGGAACTGCCTCCAACAGAATGTTCATTGTTTGGTTTGTATGTTAGACTATTAGTTGCACAGAGTCAGGCGTATATATTTTATGTTGCCAATTACCCTGAGTCTCGTATAGTGTTTTACAATTACTATTATTATATAAATTATATATAAATTTAATTTATATGCAAAATATGTTAATAAATATATAAACAGCACTATATAAATATTGGTAGTATGACATAATTTTAAAAAATGTGAAGCATGAAATTGATAAAGGATTAGTGAATATCTCTCATTACTACTGCCACTGCCTATCTACCTGTCTGTCTGTCTGTCTATCTATAACTTCATAAACAATGCTGTTTATGAGATACCTCATCAATTTACTAACAGCATTTGACAGTGGATTAAGAAAGAGTGGAACTAAGGTATTTAAGTTACATATTTAATACATAATATGTTGCAAATCCAAAGTAATTAACACTGTGTAGAAATACTAAAATTAAGCCAAGACATATTAAATTTGAAGATTTGTTTCAAAAATCAACCTAGAAATCTCAAAAAGGATATGCTATTCTTACTCCTTCATTTCTTTGACTAAAGTTAATTGATTGTCTCTTATATTGCAGGCACTGCTCTAGGTGTTGGGAATATAGCAATGAATAAAACAGGTAAGAATGTCGACTCTCATGAAAATTTCATTCTAGAAAACAAATCAGATGGTAAAAGTAAAATAAAATACAGTGTATAATGAATTGTGAATGGTGCTAAGGAAAAAATAAAATAAAGAAAGGAATGGGAAACACTGGAAAGGAAAATTGAATTTTTTTAAAGAGAGGTTTCACTGAGAAGATTTGTGTTGAATAAAGATGTGAAAAAGTGAGGGACCTAGCTTCACGGATAGCTGGGAGGCTAGCATTCTGGGCAGAGAAAATTGCAAATCCAACGATACTGAGACAGGCACAGCTAAGAGGCCAGGGTGACTGAATCAGCATGATCTAGGGAGAGAGCTGGAACACATGAGGTCAGAGCGCTATTGATGAGGGGTTTCAAGGTGAGGAGATGAAAGGAAGATCAAGGAGGGCTTTGAGGTCATCATAAGGATTTGACTTTTACAAGGCTGAGATGAAAAGCCAGTGGACAGCTTTGGAAAGTGTAGAAACATAATATATCTGTGTTAGGGCTTTCCAGAGCAACAGAACTATGATAAATATAATATATATTGAATATGATCCATATTCATTTATAGTCATATATATGCATATAAATGCATACACATGCAGGAGAGGCTGGCAGGCTGGAGGCTCAGAAAAGAGTGGCAGTTTAAGTCCAAAGACAGTTTGATCTACAACCAGGAAAAACTGATGTTGGAGATAAAGTCTGAAGGCAGTCTGCTGGAGAATTTCCTCTTTTCCTCCCCAAAAGGGGAGGCCAGCCTTTTGTTCTATTCAGGCCTTCAACTGATTGTGTAAAGCCCACCCACATTATGGAGGACAATCTGCTTTTCTCAAGTCCACCAATTTAAACATAAATCTCATCCAGAAATACCCTCACAGAAACATCCAGAAGATGTTTGACTAAGTATCTGGGTACCGTGGCCCAGACAAAGTGACACATAAAATTAACCATCTCAGCATTTAGAGAGACGACTCAGGTGGGGGAAGGAATAGACTTGTTCTGTCAGGTAAAGACAGCAGAGCTTGTCCTTGTGGATGAAAGTTGTAGCTAGGCAGACCTAAGTTTCATACAACGAAAAATTACTTGATAAGTAATTCAAGTAGAGACTGTGTGATATTTTGAAAATACATTGCTGCATAATATTGAATATGAACCCAGCGGGCAAGTTCCTCTCTCCCCTGTCAGCCCTATGATTTTGTAGTTTGTTCGGGCAATGTGCCAACAGAGTTAATCACAATGTTTCAAAATTTCTGACTCTCAAAGGGAAACATTTTGCATGTTTAGCCAAATGATTGACATCTTTTAGGGGAAATTCTGATATTTTGTTCTTCACTTAGTAAGACTTAGGGATAATGTGTCAACTGTCTTAGTTTTCATGGGCTGCTGTAGCAAAATACCATACACTGGGTGGCTTAAACCACAGAAATGTATTTTCTTACAGTTCTGGAGGGTAGAAGTCGCAGATCAAGGTGCTAAGTCTTTCAATTACCAGTGAGAATTCTCATCCTGGCTTGTAGACAGTCACTTTCTCTCTGTGTGCTCACATGGCAGAGAGAGAGAAAGAGAGAGACCGGTTGAGACTGGGAAAGAGCTCTCTCACGTCTCTTCTTATGAGGATACCAGTCCTATCAGATCAGGGTCCCCATCCTTAGTAACCTCATTTAATCTTAATCTCATCTATAAAGGCCCCATCTCCAAATTCAGTCACATTGAAGGTTGGGGCTTCAATGTATAAATTTGGAGGGGACGCAGACACAGACGTCAGTGCATAACACCAACCTACCTCTTTCTGCCTACAGCCAACTGAGTAGGATCCTTAGAAACATACCAACGTAAAAGAATTTACTGTGCTCATCAGTGTGAAACAGATTCTAATACTGCTTTATTCCTGCTTCTGGCAACGTGGGGACCCAGAGAAGTAGAGTGGCCTAGATTTCATCTAGCTTGTCATCTCCTATCAATCAGTTCTGGCTCCCTGAAGCACTGTGCTGAGAGCTCAGCTCAGGGTCGCTGTCTGTTAGCAATGTCTGCCAGGACTGTGGCCACGTACTCGCATGTCACCATCATGGACATCAAGGACTCTGACATCAATAATTATATCATTACCCTAGTTTATTCATCCAGCGTAATCCTTTATTGCTGTTTAAATCAGCAAAAACAATAATGGGAGAGTAAGTTAGGTAAGTTATCTCACCTTAAAGCAAGAATATTCAATCACTAAGTATATAATTTAGGTATTTATTGGATGATAGGAAAAGATGTTTATGATGGACTTATTATGTGGAAAAGGGGGTTTCAAACCCATATAAAGTATGGTCACACTTTTTAAACAGATTGTCAAGATAGAAAGTATGTTGAGAAAGTATTTACAGATAACAAACACAAAGCAAGTCAGAGTTTTCTTCCTTCCTCATTTCTTTATTTTTCCTTCTCTTCTACTCCTTCCTGGGAGGAGTTTTGTGTTACATTGTTACATTATTATTATTGGTGTCATACTTATTCTTTCATTCCATTTTGTTTTGTTCATGTCTTTTTAAGGTAGGAAAATAAGAGACAGGGAATCTGTTAGCCTAGTAAAGTACTGAGTTTATACTATGAAAGGCATCAATACAACCAAAGTGTTTGTTTGTCCTGTAAATGTTTAACTTTGAATAAGCAAGTCCTTTCCAGGGAAGCACAGGATGAAAGGCGCTGGCACCACCTCTCCAGGAGGGGAAATCTATCGAACCAATAAACTAGGAGAGAGGGAAAGAAGGTAAAAAAAAAAAAAAAGATAAGAATGATGCCAAAGATATGGGAGCAACCTACATGTCTACCGCAGATGAATGGAATACTACTCAGCCATAAAAAGAATTAAATGTTGCCATTTAGAGCAACATGGATAGACTTGAAGGGCATTATGCTAAGTGAAATAAGTCAGACAGAGAAAGACAACTACTGTATGTGGAATCTAAAAAATGTAACAAACTAGTGAATATAATAAAAAAGAAACAGACTCGCAGATAGAGATCAAACTAGTGGTTACCAGTGGGGAGATAAAAGAGGGAGGGACAACATAGGGGCAGGGGATTAAGAGATACAAATTATTAGGTACAAAAATGAGCTATAAGGATATATTGTACAACACGGGGAATATAGCCAATATTTTATAATAACTATAAATGGAGTATAACCTGTAAAAATTGTGAATCACTGTATTGTATACCTGTAACTTACATAATATTCTACAGTAACTATACTTCAGTGATTTTTTTAAATGTAAATTCAGAAAACAACAAAAAAAAGAACTCCAGAGGAAGCCCATCAAACCTGACTCATAACCCAAAAAAGAAGCAAAGGACCATCCAGTTCCTCCTCCAAATTCTGGGTGTACCCCAAGCATCTAGTTGTAACAGTTTTTCAATGCATCTCACCTTTATACCCTTCAAGATGTCATGGACATAACTGAAAGGTGTATGTGTGTGGGGGTGCATATGTGTGTTTTTAGAAACGTCTGAAAAAAAATGTCACAGCCAATATATATTACAGAGTTAATAAAGTGGCGAGATTATGCATAGTTTGTTTATGTTTTCTAACTTTTCTGTGTAACAAGCATGTAGAGTTTGGAACAAGATTTGTTTAATTGTAACCATGATTTTAAGACAGAAAAACTCTGCAAGGGAGATTCAGACAAAGAAACTCCAATATTCTCTGAATGTCTTTCTTGCACAGCTAGCAATAAAACACTCTGTGTACTTCCGGAAATTGCAAAGCTGGAAGAGATCTTAGAGGTGACATGGGTCCTCGCTGTTATTGTGTAGGTGAAGGAAATCAGGCCTAGAGATGCTTGGTTTTGCACCCAGTAAAGAGTCGTGGCAGCAGAGCGAGGAAATAATTTAGATTTATTCATTCTTAACTCAATACTTTTATTAGGTGGTAGGAGAAGCAGTATCATTACAGTTTAAGGTTCTACAGTGTCTCTAATTATGCCCAAAAATTAAACATTAAAAACGTGAGTTTGGGGGCCAACAGCAAAGGAATGGAGTCAGCAAAAGTTGAAGGTATTAGTCCAATCAATTTGGAGACGTTGTCTTAAGTCAGTGGCCAATCTCCCAGGATGTGTTTGTTACACAGATATTCAACACCAGCGCCCTCTTTGAACTAAATGCTGACCTCTGCACTGCATTCTCTCTTTATAACACCCTCCCCTGGGTGAAGCCTGCCCGGGACTGGATAGCCGATGACCTCCTGACCGCCTTCCAAGGAGTGAGGGAACATTATTATTAAAACCCCAGCATTTTTCAATGTCATATTTTTAAAATGTGGCTAGCTGATATATTGACAATATTTTCCTTTTACCTCTCTCCCTTATACTTAAGAATAGAGCTTTAAAGAACATTTTACAATAATGCATGCCTCCAACCAGCCTTAGGTGAAATGAACGTGGCAGTGATAGAAAGCCCTTTGAGCTCCCCAGACGGGGACATCAGAAGTGAACAGCAGTGACCTGGCCCTGGTGAAAAGTGTCGGCTGAGCCTGGCAAGACTCCAAACCATAAAGTAACTTTCTTGTATTTCTCAATGAGATCTAACCTCATTTGTACTTCTCAACTAGATACAGAAATTGAAACTAGGAACCAGTAGTTTGGGGGAGAATCAAATGCCAAAACTGTCCGGCAGCGTAGGTAAAACATGAGGTGGGAGGTACAAAGAGGAAGCTGAGCAGAGAGTGATTAATGCAACTTTCAAATTTAACTTCTTTCTTTCCCACGTATTCGAAATCTGATGTCTTTCCCATAAGCCTGCAGATGGTGGCCGTCACTGATCTCTGAAGGGTAAAACTGGAACTGAAACCCACAAACCTTGCACCTGTGGAGTCAGCTTCATTAACAGTGTTGGCCCTTGCTGGTTTCCCAAAACTCCCCCAATAAAGGCCATCCCCTCGAGGAGCACCTAGACCATCACCTTCTCTTTAGCAGTCCAGTGTTAAGTCTTGCTCCGAGTTGATCCAGGGCAGGTACCTTAAGTCAGTACTCTCTTTAGTGAAACTTGAAATGGCTACTTACCGATTGACACACGTCATCCTGCAAAGAGAAACTGAAATACTAATTTATATCTTGGAACTCAATAAACATCTTTTGTCCTTCTTAATGACTTAAATTGCCATAAACTCACTGCTCTACCCTTTCTCAGATAGAATCCACCGCCTTGATTTTTCCACTTTCACCCTAGTTTGCAGTGAAAGCATGAAGAGGACACATTGGTAAGGCCAGCTGGAGAGCTCATCCCACATAAATTACCATTCTGCACTGTAGGGGCTGTCCCCACGTGCAGGGGAAAACTTCCGGAGAATCCTGTGAGAAGCAGGACCGTTAGACCAGGTCTGTGGTGGGGAGAGGAGAGCCATGGCACAGAGGCGGGACCACCAGGAATGACTGAAAAGAAAAGGGACCCTGGGGTTTGTCCACAACACTTATCCCCATTTTACAGAATGAAAAAACCTAGGCACAGAGGAGTTAACTTGGCCGATTGATACAACTACATTATAAAGATTCCTACAAATACTTTCTCAATATGTGAAGCACATCACACATTTATTGAAGCACTTAGCATTAGTAATTATCACTCTAACAGTTTAGGAGCATATGTTTTAAGAAATAAGGAACAGAATTGTTTGTTTTAAAGAAGGCTTTGGGCTGGCAGTGACTCCAGATGACAGGTTTATACTATTTGGGAAGAGCAGTTCATTGCATGGTAGAGATGGTCCTGAATCACAAGACAGACTTGGCTCCAGGGTAGAAAAGGCTGTTATATTTCAACTCCAAATATCTGCTGAGTACCTACTGTGATCTAATCCCCATGCCAAACTGGTATGCCATAGAAATGTGTCCACACTCTTTTTACAAAATTCTGAAAGTCTAATAAGGGTGGAGAGATAGCAATTATGACATAATACAGAGTAAAGAAGGGTCTGCATGGAGCCACAAGTGAGGAGCATTCGGGACCCACAGGAAGTAGCAAGATGACCAAAGAAATTTTCATGAACTGTTTGTTCAACATTCACTTTTCAGCCACAACCACAGTCATGAGCACTGTCTCCTCCTTCACCCCCCAAAGTAAGAATAAGCTGCAATTACAGGATTAAGTTGGAGATAAATTTGGCCCCTAGATGGTGCTGACAAGGTGAAAATGATTAGAGGAAATCCACGATGGTTTCCTGGAGGAAGGGTGGGCAAAGAACAAAGTGAGGCGCAGTGGGGCTTGGTGTTCCGCAGAAGAGAGAATGGTTCAGGCGTGCTGGATGTGAACAGGAGATAAGAAAAGGAGGAGGGAAAATGAAACAAAAAGCAACATGGCCAAAACCTAGTTTAAGCTATTTGATTCAGAGATAAGTGGAGATAGAAGAAAGCCATCAGAATGAGCAAAATGGGTGACACAAATGAACTTCTTTACAAAACAGAAAAAGACTCACAGACATAGAAAACATAGAAAACGTACTTATGGTTGCCAAAGGGAAAGTCGGGGGGAGGATAAATTATGAGTTTGGGATTAACAGATGCACATTACCATAAATAAAACAGATAAACAACGAGGACCTACTGCATAGCACAAAGAATTATATTCAGTAACTTGTAATGACCTATAATAAAAAATATGAAAAAGAATATGTATCTGTATGTATAACTGAATCACTATGCTGTACATCAGAAGCTAACACAACATTGTAAATCAACTATACTTCCATTTAAAAAAAAAAGGAGCAAAATGGAAAACTCTTAAGCAACATGATGCTCTCATCCATTAGAAGCAGTTTTCTGAAAGCTCACTATGTGTAGGACGTAATGCTTCTTGCTAAGACTGCAAGGCAGACAGAAGACAGCCTTTGCACTCAAAGAACATACAGTGCAGTTAGGGATGGAGGAAGTGCCAAATGAGAGTTATATGAAACGTAAGTGCTTTGGGGCACAGAGGACAAAGCAACCAGAGGACAAGAGGCCAGCAAGAAAGGGTCTATGGTAAAGCAAGGACGGGGTAGCTGGGGCTCGAGAGAGGGAAGCAGGGATGTGGAACACTTTGCAGTGAAAGTAAGAAAAGAGCAAGTTGGGATTATGTTAAACTGCCATAAAGATACTCAAATGAAGCATTATATTCTGTGGTACAAAACATGTTCACACACAAACGCTGAAACCATTTGGGCCCCAGTGACTTTTCCAGGATGTGAAATGGCAATTGAGTTCTCAGTGAGTCAAAGAACAGTTCACTGAAGGTCTGCATATGCTAAACAAACAAAAAAATCACTTCCCTTCACTCACGATATTTACCCTATGATGGCTAAAAGGTGGGTCTCCATTTTAGAGGCTAGAGAATAATGCTTCTAATACAAATGACACCATTAATTAGCAACATCTTCTGTGAAGACATTTATCTATAAACTGCACATTTCCATGTTTAATTATTCAGAGACGTTGCATTTATACATGACAACTTTCAGAGAGTACCTTATACCTAACATGGTATAAGGAGTGGCCTTGTCTTTAGAAAATGTGAAATCAATTTCTTTTGTTTAGACGATGCTGTGGAAAATTATTATGCTCACCTGGAAAGTGCTTTATTCATTCAAATATGCATTGTACTTATGTAGTAAATAATTAATTTACTTTGCAATGCAATCCAGATTCAATCAGCTCCCAAATATCTTACTGCCCTCTTTGAAGGACCAAATGTATTTCATGCCTTCCATTCAAAACATAAATAAATTATCTATAAAAACATAAATAAAATATCTATAAAAACTTTCAAACTACTGTTTTAAAAAAAAAAAAAACAAGTAGCCCGCTGCTTGGCTATCAAGACAGTCATGGCTCTCTGGGCAGAGGAAGTAAGTACTGTCATCCGACCAGCCACAAACCATGACAAGGAAGCTTTCTGGGGCTGGATGTAGAAAATGCAAATTAAAACCTCGAACTTCGGCCTCACCATGTTCTAATCAACTAGCACTGTTGAGCAACCTGTTTCTGTAAAGGGTCAAGCAGTGAATATTTTTGGTTTTGTGGGTCCTATGGTCTCTGTCACAACTAAATTATTCTGCTACAGTGCAAAAGTAGCCACAAACAATATAAAAATGAAGGGGTGGCTGGATGAGTTCCAATGAAACTTCACTTATGGCAAAGGTGGTGAGTTGCATCTGGCCATAGCCTGACACTTGCACTAGGTACTGACATCAATCAGTAATGGCAGACAAGGCTAAAGAGTTCTCTTTCACAAGGGCTTAGCATCTGGGGAGATTGGCACGCACGGATGGAAACTTTTGCCTAAGCCAAGGAAGAGCCCTGGGGACTCCACACCAACATACCTGGAAAGCTGAAGAGTTTCAGAGATCAGAGGAGAGGTTTGGTACATAGGATGAAAGATGCATTCATCATGAGGTCTAACCAGGGATTGGAAGGAGTCTGAATTTTCATTTCAGGATTCTATCTGTTAAAAGGCATTTGTTCCAACCCCCACACACCCCTTCCTACTTCAGATCATCCCATATTTTCTCTGACAAAGGTAGTTTTAACGTAAAGAATTCTTCACTCTAGTGTTGCTATGGCAAAGCTTAATTTCCGCTCATAGACTGGGCTCAACGCCAATACGGGGGGAAGGCTGACACGCTGCATATCTTCCTTTGTTCTTTGTGTACAGTTTAGTTTCTGAATGTTCTACTCTAGAGCATCTGAAATGTTTCAATTCCAATTATCTCCACAGGAATGAGGGCTTCCCTCCTCCCTCATTTCATAGTTCCGAGGTGACCACATATTTATTGTGATTGTAAAAGATTTTTTTGAAAAGAGGGGGAAAAGCTCTCTACAGTAAAAGAGTCCTTGATAAATAATTTCTCCCAGTATTTTCAGTGGCTGCATTTAGTATCCTTTACTCAAAAGAAATCACATGAAGAGTTCAGGGGACCAATGTAAAGATTCTCATTTAAATTTCAATCTCTCTTCTGAGACCCTGGATTCACTGTCCTAAAAACAGGGTCTAAGTTTTTCTGAAGTGGCTACTCATCTTGCTCCCCACCACTCCCTCTGCTTCTAACTGTTTCCCCGTCATTTTCTAACCATTTTGTTGAGCAAATCAGTCCCTCATCAGGAAGGCAGCATCATTTATAATGAATTCTCCTGGAAGGGATGTTGAAACTCTAAGAAAGCACATTAAGACAGAAACAGAGAAGCTACCGGCAAGGTTACCATTGGTAAAGGACACAGAAGAGCACTGTGTAACAGACACACTTAAGAGTCTGAGACACCTGCCGATGCATGAGGGGAGAGAAACCTCCTATGTTCTAGTACATCGGAATGATGGCAGGGAAAGCACAAACTCACAAGACTGAATTGGGAAAGATCTGAGATTGTACCTAGATCACAAAGCAATGCTGAAAGGTTAACAGATGCCCAAGTGGTCAATTTGGATTAAAACACAACTGTGATGACAGACATTGGATAAGGAAGTCAATAGACTAGGGCTAATTAAAGTGACTGGCACAGAAGGGCTGAATCTTAAAATCCTTTTCTACTCACACGAGATCATATATATGTAATATTTATACATATAACATATTTTGTAACATATATTTTATATATATACAAATGTAATTATGCATACGTATATATACACATTAAATATAATGCTTACACTGTGTTTTTTTTTTAAAACGTACACTGTTTTAGAATCGACTAAAGAATTATCCCAAATTATTAACAATATCTAGGAGAGACTTTTATCACTATATATTTCTCTGTATTTCCAAATGTTCCTTAGTAAGTAAATATAACTTTTTATAAATAAAAAATTAACAGTAGCAAAAATCCGCTCCTTCATTTCTTTTCTTAAAAAATAAAGACAAGCTCTCAAGAATGCCTCCTGAGACATCTGCTGAGGAAAGCCCATCAGCAGAGAACTGCAGACGGGCGCCAAAGCTTAATCCTGGGCCCACTTCATGCCTTAGAAGAAGGAAGGAAAGGTGGAATGGAGGTTATAGAATACGGCAAAGGGCCTAAAATGAAGGAGGGATTAAAAAGCAGGTGGAGTAAGTGAAGGAGGAGTACGGGAAGACAGGGATGGCTCGCAGACTCTGAGGAGGGCTGGACTGGCGACAAAGTTCCACCGAAGTTGTGAGGCGGGGTGGGGTGGGGCAGGGCCAGGGGTGGAGTAGGGTGGGGTGGGGCCAGAGGTGGGGTGGGGTGGGGTGGGGTCAGGGGTGGAGTGGAGTGGGGCGGGGCCAGAGGTGGGGTGGGGCGGGGCCAGGGGTGGAGTTGGGTGGGGCGTTGGGTGTTCAGCTCAGCGGTAGAGTACGTACTTAGCATGCACGAGGTGCTGGGTTCAATACCCTGTGCCCCCATTTAAAATAATAATAATAATAATAATAATAATAATAATAATAATAATAATAGACACCTAATTATGTCCCTGCCCCCAAAATGTTTTTTAAAAAGTGAGGCAAGGAAGATGTGTCTTTAGGCTGCACATTCCTGCTCCTAACTCTGCTCTCCCTCCCCACTCCCCAACCCAGGGTTCTTCCCTCTCATCCAGTGTCTCAGATTCTCTCCTGACTTACCACATCAAAAGATCTGATGCACTTTTCAGAATGAGTTTGAATCCTACGGGTTAACCCCATCTAATGATATTTGCATGCTGACCAGAGGAAAACCCCAGATGTGATTAAAACAAAAAGAATGAAGACAGCGGTGAGGACAGTCATATTTAAAAAGAAGGAAGAACTGGGTGAAGGAAGTATCTGGAGTGGCAGAGGGGGCCTTCTAGGAGAACTAGTTTCCTCCCCTCATCTACACACGTCCAGTAGAGTAATGTCGTGCATACACCACAGCTCATGCACCCGACCCTCCTCTTCCTGGCAGAGGAAACTTGGATAAGTCCTTAAGTTCATTTGCCTCAGTTTAATCATCCATAGAATGGGTAACAATAGTGGGTTCCTCATCAATCTGACTGTGGGGATTAAATGAACTAATCCATATAAAGAATTTAGGGCCTACCACATAGCACACAGACAGTAAATGTTAGCAATAATTATTGCCACAATGTACTCACATTTTTTGTGACCCAAGGGACATGAGAATCCTTGAGAGTAGAACTCACTTCTGGGTTATCTTTTAGCCTAGTTGAAATTAGAGGGGTCTACAAACATTGATTAAGTCAATATACTGATGAAGTCAGGTATTGCATAAAAGAAAACTAAAATATGCATCCAAACACATCTCCCTAGACTCCCAGAAACCTAAGGAAAACCCAGTGCCACTCCCTTCGGGAAGTCTTCCCTGATGTGCATAGCCAGAGCCATGAGCTGTGATGAGGATCCCACTTACATGCTGAACTTTTCCCTTGTCATCAGTTATTGAAAATTTTTGTTAGATTCTCTTTCTCATCACCAGAGAAAGCTTCTTGAGATCAGCAACCATGTTCTTTATCACTAAATTTCATCACTGTTTTCTTCCTAATTCCTTATACAATATTGGTACATGGAGATGCTCAATAAACACTTTGGAAGGAATAAAAATAATATTATTTCTTTTATTAAGTGAAGTCCTGAATTGTACACAGTATTCATTTAATCCTCATGGCTAGTGATAGTTTTATTAACCTCATTTTATATATCAAAAATAAAATGAGCCTCAGAAAGGAAAATGATCCTGAGTTCACACAGACATAAGATGCAAACTCAGGTCTGTCTGGCTCAGAACTATGTTATACAAACTCCTCTCTAAAGAGTTAGCTCCAGGCTCACACACAGAAAACTAGAGGAAGAAGCAGTGTTCTTGCACAAATGTGTACAAGCTCTATTATTATTTATATTTCCCAAACCTAACTTTGTATTTTAATTAAATAGTAGAGTTGGTGGATCTGTTCTGTGTAAGTCTTATTGTTGAGGACTTCTGAGGAAAGAAAAGAGGTCAGCATATTTTAGCAGTTCTGTTTTGAGCAATGTGCATCACAAAGGGGAAAAAATCAATAAAGAAAAACTCTGCATTAGGAAAGAAACATCAGGCTAATGGAAAATCAGAATGTTTTAAGCAGAAACCAGACAAAACTGGATCTGCTTGTGCCTTTCCACAGTTAAATTCTTCAAAATGTATGTGACAAAATTCAAGGGGAAATTATATATATGGGTTTGGGTGAGAGAGAGAACAGATTTAAACCATTTCCTGTAAATCTGAGTTGGTACCCAAGAACTTCAGTTTTCACCTTTTAACCAGTAGTGTGTGTGTGTGCTGTGAGAGCGCACATGTGGCCAGCCAGGAGGAAATAGCTCTCAGCTTGCAGAAAAGCTCCAGGAGCAAGGTACCAGAGAACTGACATGATCAGGATGACACCCAAGAAAAGCCACAGTCATCTGGGAGCGCTTGAAGCGTCCCAGGAAGGTGACAGGCCGCTGAACTAGTCAGAACGCTGATTTCATTCTGATCGCTGTAATGACACTCTATCCCATTACGTGGTGTGTGTGATATGACTGCATGTGTGATTTTGTGTGCGATGTGGTATGTGTGAGAGAGAGTGTGTCTATGTGTGTGATGTGGTATATATGTGGTTGTGATTTGCGATTGGGTGTGTGTAAATACAATGAGAATCTATGTCAGGGATAGAAAGTAGCTACCCCTCTGCTCAGCTAAGGGAACAGACTGCAGCAAAAGGCCAACAATGACCAGCAGTGCACTAACAAGCAAGACAGGGCAGAGGCTGGGAGCAGGGGAGGGTCCCACAGCCAAAGGATAGAGCACTTTTCTGCAGAAAACACAGCTAGATCTCAGTTCAGGAGAAAACCGGTCCTTATGTAAATCATAGCAAAATTCGCTATTGGCCTTTACCTATCAGTTTGGCAACAGCTAAAAAGATTGATCATATCCAGTTTGAGCAAAAGTGTGGGAGAAGAAACACTTTTGTACACATCTGGTCAGAATATATTTAGTGCATTTCTGAAGGGCCACTGGCAACACACACTAGAATATAAATCATCCATAATGTTTGACCCCACAATTCCATTTGGGGGCATTTATCATAGGAAATGAAAGGATAAGTTTAGAAAGATGTATGTACAAAGATGTTCCTTGCAGCACCATATATAACAGGGCAATGCCCATCACTGAAGAAATGAACAGTAATACTGCTGCTTTAAGAAAGAGCTGCAGGTCTACAGATAAGGACCCAGAGAGATGCCCACTAGACAGTGTTAAGGTAAAAGATTCCATGACAAAACCAAAAGTGTTGTAGGTTTTCATTTCAGGAAAACAAAATTGTGTTCACATTGATAGAAAATATTTGGAATAATTTATGACAAAATATTAACAATGAGCTATGTCTGGAGGTGATGACATTGGGAAAAGGGGAGAAGATTTCACCTTCTACTTTATACATAATTTTTCCCCAAAGAGTATACATTATTTATACATTTGGGAGAAAATAGCTTTCAGGATGTTGGCATTTAAGAAGGAAGAAAGGGAGATAGTTTTAATATGCAGATAGAGCAGATTCAGTTTATGTCTCTCCATTTCAGATTTGAGTCCATGGCCAGATACCCAGACTATGTAAAAAAACTGGAAGTTTGGTTCCCTAGATATTCGAATCTGTTTTCACACTGATTCATAGCCCAGTATTTCCTGTGCAGCCTGTGCATCTGAAGCCATCTCAGCAAAACAGAGCTGCCACTAGCAGACAAGGAGGGAAAAAGTCCTTTCCTGACAGCCTAGCCAGTGCTTGCTGACAGCTAGGGAGAAAAGAAAAGCTTTGACTGTTTAGGACCGTGCATAGATGGTTAAATTTGCTTGGATAGGAAAAATGAAAGCGAGGGCTAAACACGCTCTTATAACAAAATCACCAAAACGCATTAAGAATGCATGCTATTCAGCACACAGATGTAGAGACCACCTTTTTATATTTGGCAATAATGTTTAGATTTCAAAGTGCGTGGTAGAATAATGAAACAATATCCTACTTTCAACAATGCTGTAGCTCCTGCGGGCTGTTTGGGGCTTTGCTTTCTGCCTGTGACTTGCTGAAACAGTCCATCATTCTCATAGCCTGTCTTGTTTCCACAAAGTACACGGCCATACCTCTCTGTGGGAGCAGACAGCTTTGATTACAAGGCAAAAGACACGTTCCACCTTACAAACCATAAAAATCTTCATTTTGTGTCACATTTTTCCAAAACTCATTATAAATTTAATATTTTTTTCTTGGCCTAACAATTTTCCAAGTTTTTAAAAAATATATTTTATTTAGTTTTGTTTGGAGGGGGAGGTAAGTAGGCATATTAATTTGCTTGCTTGTTTAATGGAGGTGCTGGAGATCGAACCCAGGAGCTCGTGTATGCTGAGCACGCACTCTGCCGCTGATCTATACCCTCCCTGCCTCAGGTGTTTTTTGTTTTCATTTTTTATTGATCTTTAATCACTGTGAGTTCCTTAAACATTTTTTCTTTCTCTGTGCTCTCCTCTCTACCACCACCATCTATTTCCTTGTGATCTACAAATAAAGTCCTAAGTATATTAGATTCATTCCATTTAAAAGAACTTTTAGAGAAAAGCCTTTTAGAAATCATGGAATTATACAGGCTAACGCTATAACTTAACTGTTCTGTGAATTCCCCATTTTGAGTGTGAATTCTTTTTTAAGTGGTTACGTCTATGTTTTTCTTTTCTTCCTTGTTTAACTATAAAAAACTAAGTAAAGAAAGAAAAGGAATATCTTGAGACAATTTGCAAGTTAATGGCAGTTGAATCAGGAGCACTAATTCTCTCACAACCAAGGCATGTTCACTATTAATCCATAGGAAAAAAAATCCTGAAAATAGACCTTTCTGTGAAGGAAAACATGGATCAGTTGCTGGTGCTAATTTCTCTGAGAAGACTATCAGTCAGTTCTACCTGGCATATAGCCTTTCCTGGGCAACACCGAAGACTTTTTCAATCTTCCTGGCATCAACACTTTGGCAGTAACCTGAAGGAGGACATGAGGAAGCAGTAAAGTAAAAGTAAATAACTATGACCTCATACACAGAGCCTGGAATGAAAGGAAAACCGCCAGAAACGCAGTCCATACGGTCATTTTTCTTTGAACGTGCTCAGATGACAACAGGAGGATACGCGGGGCACATACAGACGGGCAAAGGCAAACACAAGACAATATACATTGCAAATGATTCTGAATTAGGTCCAGCTCGGCGACTTTGATTGCTGAACGACCTTGTATGTGGCAGGCAGCCGCTTTCAGCATGGGTCTCCCTCAGTTCCTTGGAGTCTTATTTTAGAAAATTCAAACACTAAAGAGGTTTAAGAACTGGAGTCTGCCTTCACCTCTTCTACGTTGCTAGCCCCGTGCCAGAGGACTGCTAATATTTTGATGAGTATCTTTTAGATCCTTTTTCTGCATCACCATGTAAATACAAATATGGAGAAAACGTTTGTCTTCCTATTGTATTAATAGCCTCATACAGCTCTGGTGGTGGTGGTACATGGCCTTGTTCTTGCCTGCTATTGGCTCCTCTCCCTGCACGTATAGCACACATTGCTGCCTGCTGCTGTATGAGTTGCAGGATCTTCCAGCAGGTACATCTGAGACCATGGAAATTTGCATATGCAGTTGGAACTCCCCATCTGGATCTCAGAGAAGCCTGAAATGTGAAGTGAAAATTCAGGAATTGTCCTATGAATGATGCTGCTGTTCTCTGAATGAGGGACCTATGGAGAAGGGCCAGTGTTCTGTTTACCACGGCTGCATCATTACCCTCAAAACTTACTGCCTTAAAACAGCGGCCAAATTTAATGGCTTCCCACGTGGTTATGGGATTCGCCTAGGCCTTTCCCCGTGGGCTTCCTCACATGGCCGCAGGCAGAGGACGGCTCATTCGCTCATGGACCCGGTACCCTGGCTGGGAAGAATGGAACATCTGGGGCTCCTCTGATATCTTTCTCTATCTCCCAGATGACAATGTGCAACAGGCCTGGAGAAACAAAGACTGGAGCAGAAGTATCTGTGCACCAGAAGGGAGTTTGCGGCTGGTGGGGGTGGAGGCAGCTGACAGATGATCAGACATGTTCAACTATTTCAGAAAAGCTTCTTAAACATGTACAGCAGCTCTAGTAGAGCATTTAGAAAAACTAAGTGGGTATGTAGGAGATTACGGGATTGAAAACCCATTAGGCAGTTTTTAATTCCAAGAAAAGTTTTTTTAAAGCAAGAAGGAAAATGTAATCATAATATAATAGTAGATTATTCAGTAAAATATATGTACTTACATCATCATAATAATGTAAAGACTGAATTTTGACTTCACTTAAATTGTAGTCTTATTTATAGTGTAAAAAAGAAGGGAAGAAATTTGGAGGGTGATGGAGAGGCAAGCCCTCTACTATCTTAAGGAGAAGAAAATAGAAAATGTCTAAAACTTAGGAATCAAATAATAACGTTATATTAAAGTTAACACCAGAAGAGAAAGCAAAGAGTGTTTCACTCAGGTGGAAAGGGGTAGGGCAGAAGACCATCATTTATCATTATTTTATAACTATGTGCATGTATTGTATTGTTTTGACAATATTTTTAAAGTAAGAGTAAACAATTTTTAAGTTGAAAACCAAAAAGCTGAAATTGTAAATGATTTTTTTAAAAATTTATAATTGGAAATGTCTAGCTCAGTTTTATGCTTCAGCTCAGGAGTTTGGAAAAATGCCAAACACACTGAGCAAAAATGAGTTTTAATGTCTGCTTTTGTCCATGGCAGGAGGTACAGGCTCAAACAGATCACCATGAAGGCATCCCTGTGCTTGGGGAAGAACCATTCACTGAGGGCTTTTTGTTTTATGTTTATTTTTATACTTTGGTTATGGCTTTCTTAGCCATATACAGTTATATATTTCTCTTTTTAAATTTTTTTTATTAAAGTATAGTTGATTTATAATGTTATGTTAGTTTCTGGTGTATAGCATAGTGATTCAGTTATACATACATATATATATATATATATTCCTGTTCATATTCTTTTTCACTCTAGATTATGACAAGGTATTGAATATAGTGCCCTGTGCTATACAGTAGGACCTTGTTGTTTATCTATTTTATACACAGTAGTCAGTTTGAGGGCTTTTAATTATCCTTCCTCATGGTGGGGAATGAGGTAGGTCATCAATGAAAAACTTATTCTGATAAATTAATTGGCCAGCTTATAAAATGATTTATAGACCCATGGAAGTGGAATAGATTTGAATTAGGCCTTAGTGTAATCATCATCACAAGTGTGTCTCTCTGAATCCTTTTTGGATTTTCACAGATATGGGACTGTGGGTTCAAATCAAGGGTGGTAGAGTAAAGCTTGGTAAATTGAAATAGAGGAAGCTTTGAAAGAGACACCACAAAATCTGTTTCCTGACACCAACTAAATGAGTGACACGGGTGTGCAACTTAAATGCTCCGAGCCTCTGTTTCCTGGTCTTTAATTTCCTTCAGGTTTGAAAACAGGATGATTTTGAACTTGGTTCTGATCAGAAATGCTAGTGTATGTGAGTAGGAGGTAGAAGGCTGTTTTTGGTTTTTATTTTGTTTTCATTTTGAATTTCAGTCCCGTGGTTTCCTGTTTGTTTGGAATTATGAATGTTCAGAGCTCATATAGAGAATATGCTATATATGTGATAAACAGCCTCAGCACAAGCAAGGTAAGAGCTAGAAAAGATTCTTTTGAAGCCAAAAGTAGCAGACTATCTTGTCCTTTAAACTGCAGGTACATTTTGACATGAAGACACCCACCCCACCCCCCAAAAAAATCTAAAAAGACAAGAGAAAAGAATGGCTCTGTGAGAAGAGCTATTTGATCAGTCGAACAGATGAGGCCAAAACATTCACTTGCTGCCTTTACCAGACTCCATCTACTTGGCCTTCTGCTGCGAGGGCTCAGGAAGGAATATTACTGTTCCTCATGAGTGTGACCAGACAGATGCAGGGAAATAAAATAGGTCAACAAGACAGCACCAGGGTTTTGGGCCACACTGAGAAAAGCTCCAGGCTTTATGGCCTGTTTCCAGCTTCAGAAGAGTTTTCCTCATTTTTCTTGACCACCCTCTTCTAACTCCTCTAAGTGTTTATCCCTCCTAAGTTTGCACAAATATGACAGTGTACAAATATGTACAAATACATACCTCCCTCCTCCAAATGTGCACATACACCCATTCCAAACACCGTCCCGGAGTGTGTAGCCAGAGGACATGTGTGGCATTTATGAATGTGGACAGGATTTGGAACCAAATAAGCAGTAAACAGCTTGCAAAAGGAACCTCCCTATCTGCTCATTTGTCACCAGCACTACACAGAGAAGAGGTTTTTTTTTTCTCTCTGCTTTTAGGTCCCAAAGTCTTTTTTATCTTTTCCTCTGATATTCCTCCCATTGATGCCTTCCTTGATTCAGGTCCATTGGCACATAAAACTGGGACGACAGTGTCCCCTGCCCCAGAAGACGCAGGTCTAGTGAGTCAGTCAGCATGTAACATTACCGGGATTGGGAACTAAGGGGAAATCCTAGAAAAGCTATTGTTTATTGTTTCCTTACTTACTAAGCATCGGATATGATGCTAAGCGACTATTACGTAATACTTGTCTCATTGTTGCATTTTACGGGTTAAAAACTTAAAGCCCCAAATGGCTAAGTCCCACAGTCTGAAGTCACCCAAATGGAAAGTGGCACATGTAGCGCCGGAGCCCTTCTCTGTCAAGCTCTGGAAGTCCCAGGGCTTAACTCTACGCCGCAGTGATACGGATGAGGGCACCCATATGGCACCGTGGTAGCCTGCTTACTACACAGGACACAGGGATGTGGCCTGATAACCAGCATCTTTAATAAGCTCTGTGGTGTTCTTCCATAAGTGGCCCTTGTCACACACACTGAAAAACGCTGGTCGAACAGCTTTTGGGCTGTGTCTCCAATCCAGCAGTACTCAAAATGAGATTCCCAAACAAGCAGGCACCTGCAGCACCTGGGCACTTGTTAGAAATGCAAATTCTTGAACTCTCCCCCGGATCTGAGAAACTCCGCAGGCGGAGCCCAGCAATGTGAGTTTTAACAAGCCCTCAGGACAATTCTGATGCATGTTAAACCACAAGAAACCGTGCTCTAAGCCACCCCGATCTTGAAATGTTCAGGTTTGCGCCACATTTCCAACAATGCGGAAAAGGAAGCCTCCAACACATTCGTGGTTTTATCCTGAGTGTTCGGCCGGTCCCAGTAACTCGCCTCTCACCGCAGACGCTAACCTGCCCCCAGTTCTCCAGGATTCTAACCTGGCGCTTATACTCCATAGCCCTTTGTCTGATACTCAGAGTCTCTGTTTTTATACATTTGTATCCACCCAACTCTGACCACAACATGGCTGGATTAAAAAAAAAAAATCTAGTTCTCAGGAAGTTGTCATGTCTCTCAGAGCAGGTCCCAGTGGTATCAGCTCTGGTGAGTGCCCCAGAACCCACCTTGGGGTACCCGGATACTCTGTTTCACTCTGACTTCTGCTTGAGAACTCTTGAACTTGACCCCTGGGCTACTCAGTTCTTCATCACTGGACTCTCCAGTTGACACTATTGATTGTCTACCTAACATCCAGTCTTTCCTTCCCCTTCTCAGCATAATCCCATTGCTTTCAGATATCCACCCCATCGTTACTTTCAGAGAATATTGCAGATCAACCAACGTGCCAATGAGCACAGGACCCAGGGATCCGTGTGAATTTTGTCAGAAACTTGAGATTAGTCTTAGTTATAAGAGAATTTAGTCATTTTCTTAAGGAGATAGAAAATCTTAAGCATAAGATAACTCTAGGTTGAAATACCAGCTCCTCCATTAACTATGTGGTTATAAGCAATTTATATTGCCTCTCTGAGTATTATCACCCTCACCCTAATATCCCAGGGCTGTTTTGGAAATTTAATGAGAAAATATTTGTAAAGTACATAGTTCAGTACCAAGCACATTGTACACACTAAATAAACATTGGCTCCTATTCTTTCTTTACTCCTATTAAATTCAAAAAGTGTACAAGGTTATTAACCAAAATATTTTATTAACCAGACTACTTATTCCCCAGTTACGATGGAAACCTGTGAAGGTTATCAATATAAAATGCTAAAATTCATTTACCAAAACTCTGATGTGGCTATTGGAATATCCCTTTGTATAGAAATAGTCAGTTGGCATTTTACTTAACCAAAAAACTGGCTGTTTACCATCCTTACTTCATCTAGTCCAGCCTGCAGAGTTGAGTGTAGTTGCTGTGAATGTCAGTCTACACCACCCCTGTAAGGAGAGTCTTGTGCTATGTGATCTAAGATTCATCACTATTCATTTAACAAAAGAACGCGTTGTATGCTAATCTCTGGAACCTATGAATGTGTTCCCTTACATGGCAAAAGAACTTTGCTGGTGTGACTACACTGAGGATCTTGAAATGGGTCATTACCCTGGATTGTTCAGGAGGGCCACATGCAGTCACTAGGGTCCTTCTAAGAGGGAGGTAAGAGACTCAGAGGCAGAGAAGACAATGTGAGGGTGGAAGCAGAGGCCAGAGTGGTGTGGCATCACCAGGCAAGGAATCCAGGCAGCTTCTAGCGGTGGGAAAAGGCAAGGGAACAGATTGTCCCCTGGAGACTCTAGAAGGAGTACAGCCTTGCCAACCTGGTTTGGTGTTCCGACCTCCAGAACTTTAAAACAGTAAGTTAGTGTGTTACAACCCAATATTTGTGGTAATTTGTTACACAAATAGGAAGAAAACTACTACATTAGACGTCATCAAAATTAAGAATCAATGTTAAGAAAATAAGAAGCCAAACTGCAGACTGAGATAAAATAGTTACAATGCTTATATCTAATAAAAGACTTGCGTCCAGAATATATATAAACATCTTGCAACTCAATAATAATAGCACAACCCATTTTTAAAATAGCCAAAAAAAAAATGCTAACAGATACTTCACAGGAGATACCTGAATGGTCATAACCACATTGAAAAATGCCCAGAATGACTGGTTATGGGAAACGAATATTAAAACCAAGATGAGACCTTACTACACACCCATTTGAACAGCTAAAATTAAAAAGATGAAACCAGCCGCTGGTGGGCATGTGGAACAATTGGAACTTCCAGGCAATGCTCATTGAAGTGAAAAATGGTACAACCACTTTGGAAAACAGCTTGTCAGTTTTTTATAAAGTCAAAGTATATTCACCTGTGACCCAGCAATTCTACTCCTTGGTATTTACTGAAAAAAAATAGAAAGGAAAAAAGAAATCATATATATACAAGTATTTGTACTAGTTTTACTCATAATAGTCCAAAACTGGAAACATCTCAAATGTTCATCAGTAAGTGAATAGGCACACAGAATGTCGTAAATCCGTATTACAGAATACTACTCAGCACCAAAAGGAACAAGTTACTGATGTACACAATATGAGTGAATCTCAAAAACATTATGCAGAGTTTTTTTTTAAAAAGCCAGACACAAGAATATATACAGTACAAGTCTATTTATATGAAATTCTAGAGAAGACAAACTCATCTATCATGACAGAAAGTAAATCCATGGCTGCTTGAGGCTGGAGGTGGGTGAAGAATTGATTGCAAAAGAGAAGGGGGAAACTTTTTGCAATAATGGAAACATTCCATACCTTGATTTTAGAGATGGCCACATTGATATATGCATTTGTATGTAAATAATAATCCCATGAAATTGATGTTAAAAAGACAGAGTGATTAATAAAATGGTGGGGAACAGGAAACTAAACTACATCAGACTGAGATGAGGGCTAGAGCCAGAGCAGGAGGAACGGGGTCAGTCTGTCCGGTGGCTGCACGCGGCAGCAGCAGGAGCCACCTTAAATGGTCACTTAGAATAGCTGGACAGACTTTAGGATTCTGTTATTAGGACCAGTCTCATAGGTCAGGCAATCTGCCTTGTTCAATGTTCGACAAAAATTTTCTAATGAGAAGTTGTTAGGTAAGATATGAAAAAGTCAATTCTACACATTTGGGGAAAAATAGATTTTATACATAAAGAAAAGTTTATACTTCATACATCAGAGCATGAACTGAATAGACCTGAGGGAGCTACCTAGAGATACTGTCAACAAGAAAGAGCTTTCTGAGATTGTTTGAATTGTCACAACTCTACACCAAAAACAAACAAGGAAAAGAACGGTCTTTGTCAGAGCCTCAGGGACCCTCCACCTATCCAACCATTACCCCTTTGAAAATGGACATCCCGGGGCTGAAAAAGGCTCCCCACTGATTCTGCAGCAAGCAAATGAATAAATAAATTACATCTTATAGGTGTTTATCTGAATTGGCTCAAGGCAGTGTTCATCTTGTCCCTTGCAATAACAGTGGGAGAACTTGTACCCAGGCTACACACTTGTACATATGTGCTTTACAATTAGTCAGAGAAGTTATTCTTGAGGGTAATGACCCCTAGTTACTTCACCAGAAGCTAAAACGATGCATTCGTAAGCCTACATGGCCCTCTTGACTCAGGGCTAGCTGGTCAGCTACTGTTCTTTTGGAAACCTGCTTGTCGTAACCCAAAGTAATGACCAAAACTCTAGTGAACCTTCCTGATGCTATTCTGCTCAGGCTCTGTGCTGGCCAGTGAAGAGGAAGAGTGAAAGGACACGGTGCCTTCCACTCACTCATTGCTTCATTTAACTAGTGAAGAGAGTCAGATAATGTTTAAGTTACAATAATAGAATGGGTTGCCTCAGAATGAGTTCAAAAAGAGGTGAGCACCTAACCACAAGGAGAGGGTTTAGGGAGGTGTGGTAGGCAAAATAGTGGTCCCCCAGAGATGTCCACACCTTAAACTCTGGAATGTATGAATACATTGCTTACCATGAAAACAAAAAAAAAGACTTTGCAGGTGTGATTATGATTAAGGAGCTTGAGATGAGACTATCAGGGGTTAGCTGGGTGAGCCCAAACAAGAGGCTCCACATAAGAGGGAGCCAGTAAAATAAGAATCAGAGAAGGAGACGGATGATGGAAGCAGAGGTTGGAATAACGTGCTTTGAAGACCGAAGGCGGGACTACAAGCAGAGGACTGCGGGCAGCTGGAAAAGGCCAGGAAACAGATTCTCCCCAAGAGCTTCCAGGAGAAATGCTGTTCTGTTGATTCTTTGATTCTGGCTTATAAGATCCATTTTGGATTTCTGACCTCTAGAACTATATGATGATAAGTTCGAATTCCGCCCTCTATGTGAGGGTGCCTTTGTTTCTTGTCAGCCAGAGAGCAGGAAACAGAAGCAATCTCACTTAGCACTTAGCACATCAGTACTTTAGAGCAAACACAAGCTGCGGTGGCTTTTCCTGTGGCTCCTGCTCTGGGGACACTTTGTCAGGGCTCCCACGCAGCACCAGCTGCAGGAGAGGAAAACTGACTCTCTGTGGGACTGAGCTCTGAGGCCTGAGGAAAACACCGGAATCATTTCCCAGGGCCCCATCAAGAGCCAAGGCCCCCTGGCCAGAATCAGGGATGAGTCACAAATCGGGCAGCTCTTCAATTCCACGAGTCCACGATTCTCTCCTCCAGTGTCATGGACCTGAAGAGAGGAGACGAGGTGGGTCCAGACGCCTGGAGGCAGAACTTGAGGCCAGCCAGAAACTGGCCTCCTGTTTTCTTTTTATTTATCCCAGAGAGACATCAAGAGAAACACACTGCTCTTCCTAACCCCAAACTCTCAGCGGAGGCGAAAAGAATCACAAGTAACCATTGCCCAGAAGTCGATTTTGAAATAGTGGCTCCACAAAATATTGAACATGCAATTTTGTATTTCTTGATAAACTGAGGTCAGAAAGCGTTACCATAATTGGCACATTGTATTTGTGTCCCCGGAGCCTAAGTGAGTGGGGTGGGGGCGGGGGTCATTAAGAACTCTTGTTTCTGGAGTTTGTTTGCCAGCAGCTCATGTATGTTGGACAACTGGCCAGAAGACACCAGAACCATCCGCACACGCGTGTCACGATCTGCCTCGCTAATGCTTCCTGGCGTGCTTCCCAATTTCAGGTTAAAATCCCACACAATGGGGAATGGCCCTGGTCTCCAAAGATTCAAAAATAATGACGTGTGGAGGATAAAGATGCGCCATTTACTTTTATTCTTCCTCAGACAGAGACCCAAAAGAAAAAAAAGTAATTTAAAGGCAAAGATAAGAAAAAGACACTTTAATACAATTACCCTTTCAAAGGATTTGCCAATAAACTATTTTCGGCTGTCAAGTCAGCAGTTTTCCAAAGTTAGCCTAAGAGAGAAAAAGGACGAATGGAAAAGAAATTATCAAGGGAAATTTGACCATGGTTTAAAGAACAGCAGGTGGTACACAGCACACTACTACTTTTTATTTATTACTTGCCTCAGAGACCCCCCGAAATCTAACCAAACTGACAGACAGCCACCCAGTATTATGACCTTATGCATATCAACTCTGTGCAATAGTGGTATCAGTCTGACCTGCGGTGCTCCGCCTCACCACACCTATATCCTGTGTTCTTCAAAGCACACAGCAAGCAGCATCCTTTCTGACTTGCAGAGAGGGACTCTGAGGCATCAGGAGACAGAAAGACCTTCCCAGGGGCAGAGGAGAGGCCCATGGGGAGACACACACACAGAGCCCTTTCCTCCCCCCACTCACCCCCATCCTCCCCCCGCCCCACCCCCTCCCCGCCATCCTCCACTGTCAGCTGTGACTCCTTTCTGACCCCAGCCAGACGAAGCCTCCTTTCCATCCAGACAATGGGAAACACTGACCGGTCTTGAGCAATTGGTTTAATGTGACTCCGGAGTTTTCCTTAGAGATTTTAATTTCAGAAGTTAGAAGATTTATGCCTAGGGGTGATTCAGTGAACTTTTTTTTTATTGCCAAATGTGCATGAATTTTGGTAAATTGCCATGGGAAAAAAAATGTTCCTGAGCTTACATTAACTTTCAATTTATTCTAGACTTGTTTATCCAGTTTGTCTGTTATTTATATTTTTAATTCCCCTCTCTCTCAGTGTCTACCTTTCTAGCCATTTTAATGCTCTCACAGTAGCATGGCAAGGAATACATTTCACTACTTTATAGTGAAATACCAGAATATGAAGAGGAATTAAAACTCCTAATTACTTCATATTTTCAGCAATTTAATGCCGTACATGGTGGGAGAGAAGAATAAATCACTGCTATAATTAAAATTTGATGGTTGGCTGTACATTTTACTTATTTTACTATTAATATTTCAAACAGTATTTGTTAAGAGCTGACTACATGCAAAATAGTCTGAAAAAAAGAATTATATGACAGAAGAGAAAGAAGAAAAAGATACATAGTTTGCAGCCTGATAATCACACCTTATATTTGGTTAATGCAATTTTCGAAGTGTCCTCACTTTGAAATAATATTTATTCCCTCAGTAATACATACTGAAAATCTACTGTGTATCAGGCTCCGAGAAACGCTCTGAATATACATCAAATTGCTCACTGGCAGAAACTGAGTCCCATTATTTTCAACTAAACATCTGGCTCTATTTTTTAAAAAAATTTATTGACGTGTAGTTGATTTGCAATGTTAGTTTCAGGCGAACAGCAAAGCAATTCAGTTATACATATACATACGTATAGATTTTTTTCTTTTCAGATTCCTTTCCATTATAGGTTATTACAAGAAATTGAATATGGCTCTCTGTGCTGTACAGCAGGTCCTTGTTGTTTACCTATTTTGTACATAGTAATGTGTGTCAGTTAATCTCCAACCCCTAATTTATCCCTCCCCACCCTTTCTTTGGTAACCATAGTTTGTTTTCTATGTCTGAAACATCCAGCTTTTAATAGCTACCATTTTACTGAGTACATATAATGTTAGGTACTACATTCAATAATTGAGCAGAAATAAAGACAGCTGGCATTTCGTCGAGTTCATCAGAACCGGGTTCTGTGAGTTGGGAGATAACTCTCAGTGGGTTTCATGCACTCCTTCACCTCTTGCAGACAGAGGCCCTGGCTGTCTTTGCTCTGGATTGCCTTTTCAAGGATATTTGTACAGCTGACAACCTTGGAAGATACAGAGATTGTTTCTACCAGAGCAAAGGAGCAGTTTACTTACTGCCCATCACGAAAAAATTGGAGTTCGCTGGGATCAGAGATCCCCTCTAGAACAGACCCACTGCATGTGCCGGCTTCACCTGGCTCTCAGGGCTTCACCTCCTGGGAAGCACAGCTCAGGTAACCAGCAAAATCACCGATGCGCTAGCTCACGCTATTGCTGTGACAAAAGTCGCTTGTCTATGATCCAGGGGTCTTGTGTCTTTGGCTAGCACCCATGAAACTGTAGCAGGCTAATTTGTCAGCCTGTAAGTAGGTAAAACCTCAGATCCTTCAGGGTTCTTGACACTGCTGAGCATTTTACATATGCTACTTCACTGAATCTTCTCCACAAACTGTTCATTTTATCCTGATTTTATAGATAAAGAACCCAAGGCTTAGAGACGCTAAAAACCTGCTCAGGGCCACATAGCTGGTCTTCCCCCTTCTGCTTCCAGCCCAAGATGTAAGCGTCCCAAAGTATGAGTGTGAGAAATGCCTCTGAGGGTACACACTGATTGAGGCACGGGAGCCGGCAGGCTTGGGAGGGAAGTTATGAGAACTTTCCCCGTGAAATGAGTTGCTCTGGGCTCTGCAGGTCAGGCTCCAGGCTTTGCACTTGACAGGACAGACCAGAGGAAGTACTGAGCAGAGCAAGGTTGACGAGAGTGGTATTTCAGAAAGTGATTCTATTGAAAGAGCTGTCGGGGAAAGAATCAAACCAGGCTTGAAAAAGCAAGAAGAGGAGCCGAAGTCAGAGAAGGGAGGGATGGAGACACAGGCAGAACCAGGAAGGCTGTTATCACAGCTCAGGATGCGGGGTCATGGGACTTGAGGCACACCCACAGGCAGAGTCCTCACTTCAGGGCTGCTGAGAACAAGGTGACCTCTCAAACTCTCAGATCTGACTCATACTGAGAAGTCGCTCTAGAAATAAGAAAGCCCTTTTGGCCTCGAAACCTGTTAGCCTAGAGCTTCTTTCCCATTTGACTCAGAGAGACAACAGAGGCCACGGGGATGAGCCTCTTAACATCCTCGCAGATGTCAATCTACTGACCCACAACCCAGGGGCCCGAACATTCCAGAGCTAACAGGCACTGTGGGCAGTGACAGGGACCGTCCCCCCGTGAGAAAACAGGAAGTGAGTCCCCTACGATTTGACTTTGCCTCCAGAAGGCAGTTTCTCCACCAGACAGACAGCATGGGCTATCATGGGCTATCAGCGTATCAGTGTTTCAGGAGGAAAACGGGGGTGGGAAGAAAAGTCAAATAATTTTTCTCCCATCAGAAGGCTTAGCATGTCCAAAACTTGAATGGCACTCAGGAGGGAGTCAGAATCCTAAATAGCATATTGGGGATGATTTGACATTAGAAAAAGAAAAAAAAAAAAAAGATGATGTCAAATTAGGAGGCCACAGACTACCAGCCCAGATTCTGCAGATCTAAACATATGGACAATCCTGATTTCCATACATTGGGGCACATTTTTTATGATCCTTTGGGGAAAATTCACAAGTGCTATTAATAGCCTTTGACCTTGGAGATAGATCATGGTCAAACAGCAGAAGTTACACTTAGAAAGCACAGTCTCAGAGGTAAAGGTCAGACAACGCACTAAAATACTGCTTAATATACAGAGCACTGTGCAAAAGTGCTGACCGAGGAGAAATAACTATTGATTAAACCTGGTGCTGCAAATCCCTGCAATGCCATGAAGTGTAATGGGTCACAAAGGGGAGGCGCAGACCCCAGGGAGAGCTATGGGAAACATGACTCTTCTAATTGAAGTAAGTTTAGAAAACATACACTACATTTTGTTTTAATCCAAAACTTTAAAGATGGGGTAGAAGTGGCATCTTCACTTGTGCTTGCCTGACACAGCTTTCCACCCCCTCTTCCTGAGGGAATTCACTGCTCACGTAAGCAGCAGCCCCAGGGACCGCAGGGCCGCTGTGTCTCTTCTTCACGGTCAGGGTAAGGCGGGGTTTGAAAAGTTCAAGCCAAATGCCCGCACGGTTCTCGATCCGGTCCCCTGCTCGGGGCCGTCAGTGTGCCCGACAGCAGCGGTGGGGGAGCCAGCTCGGGTCACCTCTCCCCACTGTCATTCTCCGTGGTCACTCGAGGCTCCAAGAAGGACGTTAACGCGGGGCCTTGTTTCTCTTTCCACTTTGCTCAGGGAGGAAGGTGATGGTCCAGCACATCGTGAGCATCTTCACAGCTCTCCCCGGAACGCGGCAGAAGGAGCACCCCAGCCCCTGAGGCCACCGCGCTCACTTGCCGCCCTCACCTTCATCCTCAGCACGGCTGCCAAGGTGACCCAACCCAGACAAGCTGAGCCTGTGACTTCACTTTACAAACAAAAGTTCATGGCTATACAAGACAGACACCAACTCTGGCTTACTTAATGAGAAAAGGAATGTTCTCGAAGGAGGACAGACAGGTCAGAGAATCAACATGCAGCCTGGGGAACCTGGATCACAAAACAGACGTGCATTCAGGGAAGCAAATCACCACCAGGATGGGGCCCAGAAATGGTCTGCCTGGAGCTCAGCTGTAGGCACCGCTCCCCGCGGCAGGACCACAGCTCGGCTCCCCACCACGCTGCTGCTCTCGGTCTCTTTTCACTCTCAGGATACAAAGTCCCTGGCCTGAGCATCCATTTGCCAGAGCCTGGGTCCCACGCCTAACTCCGACCCGCCTGGTAGCTGTAGGAGGGAACGTCCACCTCCAGAAACAGGAAGGGTCTGCAGAGGTCACAGAGCCAAAGACCCCACACCCCTCCGGAAATCTCCACTGCTTATGGCACAAAATCCAAGTCCTTAACCTGTCCTGAAGGTAACGGGAGGGCGTGTCCCAGCGTTTCTGAGACAGTCTTGATTTAAATTTTTGTCCTAGGATAATTGTTGGGAATTCTTTCACTCTCAAAAGTACCTGGGTTTTAAAAAATTATACGCTCAGCCTATTTATGAAGCTCTTCAAGACACAGCACCCGCCTACCTTTCCAACTTCAAGACAGGAAAGCAACCTAAATGTCCACTGACAGATGAACAGGTGAAGATGTGGTATATATATGTACAGTGGAATATTACTCAGCCATAAAAAAGAATGAAATAATGCCATTTGCAGCAACATGGATGGACCTGGAGATTATCATATTAAGTCAGTCAGCTAGAGAAAGACAAATACCATACTATGTCACTTATATGTGGAATCTAAGAAAAATTATACAAAGGAACTTATTTAGAACTAGAAATAGACTCAGACATAGAAAACAAATTATGGTTACAAAAGGGGACAGTAATGGGGACATAAATTGGGAATTTGGGATTAACAGATATGCACTATTATATATAAAATAGACAACAAGGACCTACCATATAGCACAGGGAATTATATTCAACATCTTGTAATAACCTATAATGGGAAAGAATCTGTAAAAGAATATATAAACGTGTGTGTATATGTAACTGGATCACGTTGCTGTACACCTGACACATTGTAAATCAACTACACTTCAATAAAAAAAAAAGTTGACTATTTGCCCTTTTTTTTTGTTTGCATCAGTAATAGAGACCAATTTGCTCCCTTTTTAATTCATTTTTTAAAATTCTTAGCACACTGGGAGGCAGTGTAGTTCCAGAGAGAACCAGATGAAGCCCAGAGGCAGCCCTCTCCAAACTGGGTTCCTAAGCCCAGGCCCAGGGCATCTGGCCACTCCCCTGGGGCTCTGACACTCTGCCGGCTCCACCGAGCTCCTCCAGGAGCCCACACGCGGGACTAACAGCTACTTTCTGTCTTAGTCAATTCTGTCGTCTAAGACTAACCTCATTATGGTTTTCAAGTTCTGGCACCCCCCGAAGCTCCTCTTCAGGACGTCCTCCCTTCTCTAACGTCACCTTTCTGCCCCGCTGCCCATGGTGCAGACTTCCTCTCAGGCTCCTTACGGCCCCTCTCAACCTGAGCCCAAAGTCTTCCCAAATGGTGAGGAGTTTGCAATGCTTTTTCCTCTCATCTGTCTTCTGTTCTCTCCCCTTAAAACTTTCTCTTGAATTAAACCAGCTTTGAATTTTAAGACGCTGGGGTGCACCACGGTAGGAGTCAAACGGCAATGCAGGGGTGAAATAGCAGAGAGCTCACGGAGGATGGAAGACGAGCCAAGCGGACGTTCCCCTCCTTCATCCTCCATCTCCTTGTATTCCTGTGATCCTTTTGCTGCTGTTTGGACAGTTTACTCTTATAATGACACTGCATTTTGACACCAGGCAGGTCTACTCCCTTCCCTTTAAGAAGGGACTCAGGAGGCTCTTCCTTCTACAGACTCTGCCCAGGAGGGTCCCCAGACCTTTGGGATGCAAGCCTGGGGCCAGATCAAGAAGGAAAACCCCTGCAATTCTAAGGTTATTTATCTTTTCTTTCCCTATTGAAATAAACTCTCTTTCAGCATCACATGATGGCTTTCCTGACAGCTTCTGAATTTCCATATAGAAAGGTTTAGTGGTAGGAATCAGCTCAAAGAGGGAACTAAATGGCTGGCCTTGAAGCTACATTTGCATGGAAAGTACCCAGTTTGGGGTTGGATTATATGTTCCAAATCAGTTTTGTTTTGTTTTGTTTTAGTTTTGGGGGGGAGGGGAGGAGGAAGTCATTAGGTTTATTCATTTATTTATTTTTAGAGAAGGTCCTAGGAATTGAACCAGGACCGCTAAGCATCGCTCCACCATTTGAGCTATACCCTCCCCCCATCATTTTTTTTTAAATAACACATTTTTCTAAAGACATACACAATAAGTAACATCTTTTTAACTGTCCTTATCAGAGAATGGGCAGTTCGTGGAGATGATGGGGCTAAAAGGCGCAAATCATCCCTTGGCACCATGATGGCTCCAGGCTTCTCCTAGACACTCTCGATACACTCAGTGAAGAATAGTTTCTTAATCTGTCCCTCCAGCCCGGGAGATTTCCCCAGGGCCAAGGACATCAGCCAGGTCGTGGTTCCTGCTGCTGGGCCTAGCTGTCGGGGGCAGCCAACGCATGTGCCTCCGGGAACCCACCGCTCCAGGGCTGGCTTCCCTCGCTCCCTCGGCCCTCTCTGCTCCCCTAACTCAAGGCAAATGTCCCCTAGGCTTCCTGAGCTACCAGGGGAATGTTGGCTATGGTCCACGAGTCTCACTCAGGGAAAAACAATTCAGGTTTCCCTGGTTATCTGAAGAGTTTGCGTCTATAATCTCTAATCTGTATCATCTCCCATTTCCCCAGGTTTGGAAATAACCAAGGCTAAAGCAACTGTCCCAATAAAATCCTTATTTTCCCAGGCTACACTGACCCCTCTTTGGAACTGTACTGGAAAAACGAGCCTTTGTCCACCTTATTGTCACCTCCAGGTTGCCTCCTCTCCCTCACACTCCCCTGTGTCTCAGGCAAGATGCTGTCCGCTCCTGTTTGCCAGGATTTTCCCTCAGCTGTTGCTATTCTCTCCTCTACCACATGGTGGCACTGTCCTCCGACAGCTTCTTCCCTGCCCCCGGGTTAAAAAATGAGGCTCCCAAGTAGAGCCCTCAGCGTTGCAGAAGTGGCTCTCCCTTCTTCTGGACTTGGGGTGAATATTGCTGTGTAATTAAACTCCCAAATTTATTGCCCCCTCTTCCAAGGATCAGGATAAGAAAATGCAAATAATTGCGCCGCATCAGCCTGCGTTGCCCGTAAAAGTGCCCCCTCTCCACAGAATGTGAACCAGGACCTAAGGGCAGAGTCCAGCACCTTGACCCTCCTAACTTGGAGCAAGCTTCCAGCCTTCTCCCAGACTGGCTCAGGGCACTCAGTGAAGCCCCTCTCGTCTCCTGCTGGAGGGAGTCCAGCGTCCTAATTTCCCCTTGAACCAAAAGTCACTTAGACCATTCTCCCCAAGAGGCCCTCATACACATAGGACCCCGGGCGAGCCCCGGTGATGTCCTCACTCCAGATTTCCATCCCATCCATCACACTCACACCACCCCCTCCCCCAGCACAGAGGGACAAGATCAGGCTTTGGGATCAGCTCTACAGCTAAACCCTAGTTCTGTCCCTACCAGTTAGCAGCCAAACGCTCCTGTTAAGTCTCAGGGCCCTCAGATGCAAGAAGAGGATGATGACACCTAAGTCAGGGATTAAGAGACGTGCCATATGAAAAGCACCTGACACAGCACTTTGTACACAGTAGATACTCAATAAATGCTTGCTCCCTTTTCTTCTTTGTCCACACACCCAGATCCTTCATTCTGAAATCTTTGTCCAGACTCCAAGGCCCATGGATCTAATCTATTTTCAATACATCGCTCTATTTATTTAGATATCTGAACAGTGATTACCAACATGGTACACAGAAGATAAAGTTGTAACTGCAGCATGGTGAAAAAAAGACAAGCCTGTTATATTTTTCAGGATACAGTTTTAATTGATTGACATAATGAAGATCCCAAACAATAGTGGCGTGAACAAGACTGGAGTTTTTGCTCTCACAAACTGAGCCCTGTGGTAGGACCTCCCCACATGGGGATCCAGGCTCCTTTTAGGTTGTCTCTCGTCCATCCCTAGGGTATTGCACTCATTCTATAGCTTTGCCACCGCATCTGCACTGTGGCTGTCGGGGAAAGGGAAAAGCAAAGAAGAAGGCAAGCTGTGTCCCCTTAAGGACACACGGAAGTTTCCCAGCTCAGGCTTCTCTCAGGCTTAGAACTTAGTCACACCCAACTCCAAGGAGGCTGGGAGGCCAGAGAGGCTGCTGTGAATGCAGTTGAAAATGCTATTTCTATGGAGGAAAGGGAACAGCACACAAGAAGCCAGTTTCTGCCACAGTGCTAATCGGGAGTCTTTCTGCTACAAATAGCAAGGCCAGGATAATCTATGTAAGCCGAAAACTATCCAAGCTGAGAGTGACGACCCATTTACTTCAAATAAATCCATAAAGAAAATTTAACATCAGCCTAGAACACATATATAGATGACAAAGACTTTCAGCTAAATCAGAGGAATATGACCCCATAAGAAAATATTAAACATTTCATCCTATAAAATTACCAATTCTTTGAGCAAGTGAGGATCTTACAGGTGATTTAGTAAAAACCTTCCACTTAACGCAGGCATTCTCTCGACAGTAATCTTGACTAAGTCTGACTCGTCTTTACCGGAGCATCTTCAGGGGATGCTGCCTGTGACTTGAAGGCCCATTGTCCCTGGGGGTTGTGCACAAAGGCAGAAAGAGTGAGCCATCCGGGGACAGCGGCCAGAGCCTGCACCTGGGGGCTCAGCCATGTGCAAGTTCAGGGTGGACGAGCTCCAGCCCCCAGATCAACTAAGAGTCTGAAGTATGGTGGAGGGTGAGGCATGTTCATTAGTTTGGGTCTAGAGGTACGTTTGCAAAAAAATATATATATGATTTCCTGCAAGATAGTTTTGAAAGCCCCAGAATAGATGATTTTTGCCACAGCTGCCTGTGCCTGACAGGAACAGCTCCCAGTGACACTGCACTGAAGGTGCCCCTGAGACATCTGGGTGGAGAGTTCAGGTAAACCCCTAGGACGTATCTATCTGGAGTTCGGGGAGAAGGTCACCAAATGTATTTAATTGGCTACACAGAGGTTATACTCTAGGAATTGAGATAGAAGAGTGAAAAGATACAGTGTGAAAGGAGCTGGGAAAGAACTTTCCTTTTAGAGACTAGAAAGCAGAAGTGCTAGAAAAGGAGGAAGATAGAGAAGGGTTTTAATAAGTAAGTAAAAGGGAGGAAGGAAGGTGTGAATCTCTGGAGGAGACCCCATTACAGGGCAAGGGATGCCCTGGGTTTCTGACGTCAGGCTTAGACCTGCATCTAGGCCACAAGACAAGTCAGGTTTAGCAGTAACTGAAAGGTCTGTTCCATGCTTTGGAGAGGGTGCAGTTAAGGGAATGTTGGGTCTCTTCTCCAAGGCTAAGAAAATGAAGGGGTCCCTGGCAGAGGACATCAGAGCCCGGGAGGCTGGGGTCTGACCAAGGTCACTGGCAGTGGAGACAGCAGTGTGTCAAGGAGAAAGAAAATAGGACGTGGAGAACAGGAGTGACCTGGGACAGCCCATCCTGAATGGATGAGAAGGACGTGCTGAAACAATGGTGCGGCAGTGTCCTTTGGGTTGGCGCTTTGACGTGACTTGTGACAACTAGAGTAAAACTTATGAAACATGAAAGAATTCCCTGAAAATCTCCAAAGTTGTTGGGAAAGAAAACTCAGTGAAAGACTAGAATGCCTCCGGGTGAGCCATGATCATTTGAATACAAAAGGTTATTTTTGTGATCATCAGGCCTAGGATGTACAGATAACAAAGAAGGAAAACAATTTCCAAGGTTTGGTAGGAATGGTGTCTTAGGCTCTAGACAGAATGAGAAGGATGGAGATCCAAAAATGTCATCAGATGAGTGGCCGCTTTTATTAGTGACCTTCAAGAGAGCTGTCGGAGTAAGTCGACCGGGTAGAAAGCAAATCCAAGGGAATGACAAGTGAGTGAGCACCAAGCACGCTAGGCGGCAAGAATCGATGGCGCATTCAAGAGGTCTGGCTCCGAAAAGAGAAAGGAGCCAGCATCACAGAAAACAGGATACGGAGGCTGAAGGGAGGGTGGTTGGCAGAGAGGAGGGATGAGGGTGTGAAGGGGAGGCTGGAAGGATCCAGCAGGGGGCCGGGTTCAGCCCTTGAGGGGCGACATGCCCTGAGCGTGAGGCTTACTCTGGACCAGCGTGACGTGAGAAGCAGATGAGTCACTCCAGGTGACCGACTCAGCACAGCACCAGTGATAAACCCAGAGACGGGAGCCACAGACAGGATGGCGGGAGCCGGCGCGCAGGATGGGGCGGGGACACAGGCACAGTCCAGAGACAACCCAGGCCACCAGCTCCTCAGCTTTGGGCAGCAGGTGCCTGTTAGGACGGAAGGGAGGGAAGACAGAATCAGCCCAACTGTGACCCCAGTCGGGTGACCTTCGCAAGCGGATTTGAACACTGCCACCTGTCACCCACACTGAAACTGGGCAGGGAACAGAGAGAGAGCGTCTTGTGTTCACATCTCCTCTGCTAAGACTTAACCACACACAGCTTCACCCAAAAGGCTCCAGTAGCTTTTCCCCCTCAAAGTTTCCAGTAATAAAATACAAACTCTGGGAGAATTCAAAGGTTGGCTATGGTGAATGGATAAAGCAAATATCTATACGGTGGGATGTTAGCCTTAAAAAAAAAAAAAAGGAAGTTCTGGCATGAGCCTTGAAAACATTTTACTAAGTAAAAATAGCCCCCCCCCACCGAAAAAGGGCAAATATACCGCTTTCTCATATGAAGTCCCTAGAATTGGCAAATTCGTAGAGACAGAAAGGAGAATTGAAGGTTACCAGGGACCGGAAGGGGAATAGGGAGTCATTGCTTGTGGTTACAGACGTTCTGTTTGGGGTGATGAAAAAGTTTTGGAAATAGTGGTGATGATTTTGTAACAGTGTAAACGTAACCCATGCATGTGAATTGTTCACATAAAAATGGTTAAAATGACAAATTTGAAGTTATATATATATATTTTTTTTGACCACATTAAAACAATCTTTTCAAGTTTGGCCTTGGGTCTTGTGCCCCTAACCCAGCTCGTGTGTGTCATTGCAGCCTGAAGGAGCAGAGCATCAGCCTGGAATTCCAGCAGCCCCTGATCGGCGTTGGCGAGGCCAGCTCCGGGGCGGCCACCTGGCCCCTTCGCCCCTTCTCTCCACACAGAGCCCCTCCTCCTCCCAGCAGCTCCCTTGGACCTTTTTAAGTCTTGGTTTCTTCTCAGAGCTCTTTCTTGTCCTACTTCAAAGCTGCTTTATTTTCCCCCAACAAAAATACTAATCTTACTCTTGAACCTTGCAAATGTGTTGAGTCTCTGGGGTGAGTTATGAAAACATAGCCATTCTCTCCTACCCCCATTTCTCGTGCTTCATAATGGGCGTCCCAGTCTCCCCCTAAATCGCTTAATAGTAACAGTAACAATAAGAATGATCGTCATCCGCCGTCCATATGACCGAAGGTAACTCTCCGGAAGAAGTAAGTTCTCAGTGGTTTTTCTTGCATGATTTTCCTAGTTTTTGTCCCCTTCTCGACCTTCAGTTCCGCTGTGATGATCTCTTTCATCACCTTAGCACTGACAGAAGTCATTTTCCTTTCTAAGTTGTGAATGATTCTCATGGGAATTGGGAAGTGGGACAGGGGAAACATTAAGTCAATATGTAAGTTCCCAAAGCAAAATGGAAGGATGCAGCTTACAAGTGTGGATACAAGGAGTAACTTTGGAAAGGAAGTGGGATACTTTTTACTCTGATTTGAGAAGCTGATGGAAAGAATGAGTGAAGATAATTGAAACCTCAAGGAGGAAAAGAAGTGAAGGAATTCAGGTAGCGTGGTCTCAATCGTCCACTAAACCATCCTCTTTGGATTTCTCTCTTCCAGTAACTGTGAATCCAAATGTCGCCATCTTGCCAGTAAAAAGAATCATTCACCCTTTTTGTTTTGTTTTGCCTTTTTTTAAAACAGTAACTCAGTATGTGTATGCACCCTGTTAATCACAGAAAGAAAGCTCTCGAAGATCTAGGTGAATGACCAGTAGAAGGGAAAGAGAAAAGAAATAACTTCTATCCTGTCTGATAAGTTCAATAATGAAAATACAAATGAGCTGCTGTGGGAACATAAAAAAGGAACTGGCTAACTCTGCCTGAAGAGTGAGAAACGACTTCAGGCAGGTGGCACTGGTCTGGCTTTGAAGTATGAGTAGGAGTTTGCCAGGCAGAAAAGGAAATTGGATGTAGAAAACAGAAAGCAAATCATTGGAAGGATAAGGAAGTAAAAGTATGGGGGTTGAAATAAGAGTAACAAAAAGCTCAGTGTAGCAAAATTATAGGTTGTAGGCACTGCTTTGGATGGTAATTGTTCTGAGAAGAAAGCCAGGAGCAGACCGTGAAGTGTTTCTGTGGGTGCTGGGACTTACCCTGTAGACATCGAAAAGCCAGCAAAGTTCAAAGCACAATCAGATCTACGTTCAAATAACTCTGGCAGCAGCATAGCGTATGATCCAAAGCCATGAAAGAAAGGTAAGACGTTGTCACAATAGTCCAGGGGAGAATGAGAAGCAAGGCAGCAAGGATAGAAGAGAGGACTCCATCCTGGAAGACTGGTGGCTCGGTGGTCCCTCTAACTAGGACCTGAAGAAGAAGAGCTTCCGTGGAGGAGACTGCAAGTGCACCTCGGGTTGTGCACTTGAGGGGATGACTTACCAGTGGGCAGTCAGAAATGGGTATCATCAGACACAAATACTTTAATAAAGTCAAGATGGAGTGTGTCTTAGATGCTCCCCTGAACCACCAGTTGGTAAACTTTTCCAAAAACCAGGTGAGCTCATGATTTGACATGAATCCCTTTTGGTGACAAGGATGTCATGAAAACGCATGTAACTTCAAATAGTGACAATGGATGACGACTAGTGACTACCGCTTTCTTTTTTCAGCGTTTACAAACCATCTGCTTAACATTCTGTTTAATAACAAAAATCAATGAGCAGCTCGATCGTGCATAATTTTTAGAAAGCATCTTTTCTCCTTTTCGGAAAATTGATACATTGTGCATCTCTCACTGTCTTCATTTTGTTAGTGGCCATTATTCCACAAATGTAAATGATGACTGTCTGGCGCCCCACCTGCACGTCTTCTTAAGGCTCAGGGTCGTTACTCATCCAGGTCTGGGGTTTGACCTCATTAAAAAAAAAAAATTCTTCACTTGCTCTCCTGACCTACTATGAATTGCAATTCCCTTTTTAAATGGACGGTTTAGGCTTTCCACTTTTGAAATTATTTTTGTGAGTGATGGATATGGAGATACAACAGGGCTCGAGCAGTTTTGCTTTCTCTTTGTCAGAAACATGCCTCATTTTCGTGTCTCCAACATGCTAAATCAAAACTGACCTGTTGCTGTCCTTCACATGTTGGGGAGTCTCAGTTCATTCTTGTCAGCTGATTTCCCAACACTGGTCTTACTGTTGTATGCCACTCTTAGCCCTGCGTCCCCGACTCTGTGTTTTATCAGTATGCAGCCTGCGGACCCTTTATCTGAGCTCGGTACATCCTCACTAAAGTCAGTTATAAGAGTGGTGTCAGAGTTGTTTTTTAGACCCAAGTGTGCTTCTTCCCAGTTGGTGTTTTTGATAATGGAGCTAACACCTATCTTTTCTCTTCGCAATTTTCAGTCTGATTTCCCCAAGTCCAGTGTATATGTCTGACAGTAACCAATATCTGTGATAATCACAAACTCCACGATGGTGAATTCTTTTAACATTCAGATCACCCCATGTACCCATACATTCTATTCTTTGTTGGTGATTGTTAAGCCCCAAGTCCAAGTGCATTGTATTCTCAAACTTTTGAGGGATAAAATTACCTCCAAGACATCACTATGTTGGGTGCTCTGTTTTGGTCCATTAGCCCTTCCAGGAGCTATGTGGAGGTCACGCCATCCTTATCCTCCAGTCAAGTCAATATCCTGTTTCTACGCCAACTTTTAAGTTTCTATTGCGAGATCATAATCTCTGTTCCGTTTTTGGATAAGTGTTCAACAATATCACTTCTTTATCTCCTTACAAAAATTTCCATACCATTTATTTGTTAATTTAACAAATACTTATTAAGCGTGTGTGCTTTATTAGTTTGCCAGAGCTTCTGTGAACAAGGAACCACAGGCTGAGTGTCTTAAACAACAGAGTTTTACTTCTTCAGAGTCCCGCAAGTCTGGCATTAAGGGGTTGGCAGTTAGTTCCTTCTGAGGGCTGTGAACTAGGGATGTAATCCAGGCATCCCTTCTTGGCTTATGCATGGCTTCTCCTCCCTCCGTCTTCACATTATCTTCTCTGTGTGTATGTCTGTGTCTAAATTTCCTCTGCCTACAAGGCTATGAGCCATATTGGACTGGGACTCTCTCTAATGACCCCACTTTAACATAATTACCTCTGTAAGGACCCTATCTGCAAACCTGGTCCCATTCTGGGGCATTTTGGGTTAAGTTTCCAATATACGAATTTTGAGGGACGTAGTTCAGCCATCACATGCACTATGAGTCAGGTGCCCATCCAGGCCCTGGGAATATAGAAATGAATGAAACCAAGTCCCTGCCCTCATGGGGTTTATTCATGCTCTGGTGGGAACTGGGGAGGGTGGGCAATAAACAATAAATAGGCGTTGTAATGCCAGAAAGTGACATTTAGAATCTAAAGAGGCCAGGATGCGGCAGGTGACAGAGAGGGGATGGAGCTGGGAGGGCGGTGACTCTAAACGAGGCCTCGTTTCAACAGAGACAAGAAAGAAGTGAGGGGTAAGCCAAGCGGTGCCCGTGGTGTAGGACACACATGTTCCCGGCAGAGGGAGGAGCCGGGGCGAGGACCTGAGGCCGCAGCACCGCGAGCGTGTCCAGGAAGCAGGAAGGAAGAAGTCAAGGAGCACGCAGTGACATCAGCAGGGGGTGTGCGCTTGGAAGGCTCTGGGTTTTATTCTAAGCAGTAGGAGAAGCAATCCGAGGTTTAGGCTTACAAACAGGGAGCTGACATGAGAAAGCAGACTGTACCCAACTTGGATTTCATGAGATATAATATTCAGCTCTTCCTGGGAAAGACATGCCAGCCCTAATAATGCTTAAACAATAGTCTGGTATACTTTAATGAAATTAAGAATTCCTTCTGGAGAAGGAATTACCCACTTCCCACCTCCCTAACAGAGGGTCTTGTGAGGAGCCTAACTGTCTTATTGTCTTCGATTAAACCTTCATATAAAATATATCTCTACCAAAAAATAAAATAAAATAAAATGAAATAATCAAATCTAATCAAATCAAATCAAATCAAATAAAACAATATATCTCTACCAACAGGGAGTTTTTGAATTGTTGTTTGTTGTTTTTTTTTTCAGAAGCCTTTTCCTTTATGGCAAGTTTGAAATTAAACTTTGACACAGGCCTGTCATCAGTTGGTCTAAGAAGCTGCTTTAGCGAAGGATCGCTCTGGCCACTGGACAAGTCACTGCAGGATTTCCACTTCGGTGTATAACTTCTTCTATCAGATTGGTTTCTTCTACATATTTCAGGCACAGTTATTTGAACTCTGCTGGTTCTTTCAAAATCTAAATGTACTTCTCAGGCCCTCTGCCTCTAATGTAGTCTATTTAAGTTACAAGAAGATAAATAATTGCAAAGTATCTGAAATGTCAAAGCAAGCCCATTTCTGGTACAACCTGACCTTTCTGCAGCAAGAAATAAAAAGCTTCCTAAACTCTCTTTTTTTCCCTGAATTCTCCTTTTAAAATCTAAATTAATTATATATTAAGGGTCATGAACAGTTTGGAGCCTGCACAGCCAATCAAATAAAACTGATCACCCCTTTTCTGCTTAAAAAAAAAAAAGAGGCAAAAGACGGTGTTTTATTTACATGATTTACCTTTTCTGGCCTAAACACAGCATTGATATTCACTAAGGGGGGTTCTGGTGAATGTCAGGGAGAAATGACACTGTCAGCGGAAGTTGCTTCTTGGATCATCTTGTAATACTGAGGTGCATCAGTTCCAAATTTTAGGTTAAGTCTTAATGAAAAAGGGCAAACTAGGGGCTCTTAGATAAATCCAGACTCTACAAGGTTTTGTTCTGTGTATGTTTATGAAACTTAGAAATTGTCTCCTCGTAAATAAGATACAGAAAAGGTAAGTTTTAAAATGGATCAAATCCAGATGCACCCCCCTCTCAGCAGGACGGGCAAGTGCACAGTGCTAGCTATTACTGGGGCTTCGTCCCTTCCTGTGTATTAGGTTGAGGCAGGCCCCTGGTTACCATCGCTTGCTGCATCCCTCCCAGAGGGACAGAAGGGAAGGGGGCAGGGCACAGCCACTGAAGGAATGACACAGCAATTGAGGGCAGGACAAACTGGTTACAACCAAGATGGTGGAAGATTTGGTTTCCAGTAGACCTTGAGCCTCATGGCGCACCCACAGGCGCCATGACAGTTCCTAGGCAGACCGTAAAAGGTCAGAAAGAGGGCAGGGGCCCAAGTCTTAGAAATCCCCACCCCTTCCTCAGAATAGTTGCAATAATCCTCCCGCTCATTAGCATATGAAGTTACTGAGCCCATAAAAACTAGCAACTCTGTACCTCGCAGTCGCTCTCTCTCTTCCCTTCCGAGACGGCCAGCACTCTGTCTATGGAGTGTGTGTCTACTTTTACTTTAAACACCCCCACCCCTCTCAGCCTCTCTCCCTCTCGCCTGTTGAGATGGTCTGCATTCTGCCTATGGAGCGTGTATCTCCTAAGCCACTCTCCCTTCTGACTGAGACAGACCCCACTCTGTCTATGGAGAGCATATTTCTCTAAATAAACTTGATATCACTTTCCTATGCCTCGCTCTTATACTCTTTCCTGCACAAGGCAAGAACCTATTCTCTGGCAACACCATTAACTTTATTTATTGAAGAGTAAGTACCTATGGGAAATAGGAATTTATCAGCCGGTTAAGATTTTATTTAGCTGTGAACCCTGAAGAACAAATGAGTGAGGGACACAGGGATGGGACAGGAAGGAAAGGCAGCAAAGAAGAAGGGAGGACCAAAAGAGAGAAAAAGACTGAAAGAAAAGGCAAGATTTATTTAAAATTTTAATAAAGAATCAGCATGTGCAAAGTAGATTGCACTCAAAAGATTATTTAAAGATAAAATCGCATGAACACATTTCAAGCTAGAGATTATTGGTGCCACATTAAGCAACCGGGAAATTAAGGGCTTGCACTGACAGGCAGCACTTATACTAAAAACTGAAACTTGGAAATTAGTCATTAAAGTCACCGTAGTGATGTATTTTCTTCCAAATGAACTGTACCATTTTTTCGCTTAGGGATTTCAAGCTTTCTGTATTTAATGTCACTGCTGGTCTTTGTTAACCCAAGCTAAATATTCCTAAAATATTGTATTATGCATCATAAACCTCCTTCTGTTACCAAAATTCTAAGAAAAGAGCATTATAGGAAATAATGCTCTCACTTTACTGACTGATTTTTATTTGATAGTCAGCTTTTCACAAAACACCTTAAATTTGATGCAGTCTGTTATTGTGAAGATATCATTTTCATTTTTTTGCTCTCAATCCTCAAAAATCTACAGATAAAAAAAAAACAATCTACATATCACTGTGGGTCACCGCCCGAGCAGGAACATGACTCCACACGTGCCATCCTTTTTGAGTTCAAACACTCCATGCAGTGTACTGCTGTGGCTCCCAAGAACCCTAGCATTCTCCCTCTGCAAAGCCATAATAGTGCGTCTTTGGGATCATAAATCCACGGTGTGTAAAGATGGGGGCTGCGTTAGGTGAAGAGGACAAGGTGAAGGCGGTTCTCCTATAAGTATCAAATGAATGGTTTGTTGGGATATGTGTCCATTGATATACAAGAAGTGTATCAAGTATTTTAACATATTATAAGTTACAATACTTGATATCTTTTTGAGCTAAGTCACTTGGCACACAATAGGTTAACTGAAGCGTTTGGAAGGGTTCAGAATAACACTGCCGGGCTCAGCCTTGCTTAAACGCTGAGGTTTTGTTTTCAGTTTTGGGTTTTTTTTTTATATATATATACTGACTAAAGAATTAGGCACTAATTATCCACTTTCAAATTTTAAGGTAATTGCAAAGTGCAGACACTGAAAATAATTGCTTTGATCATGTGCTATCAATTACCCTGAGTTTGCTGGAGCTTCAGCTGCAAGGGTTCCATGTCAGAGTGGGGTGTGAGCCAGTCTCTGCATGAACGCTCACTTATCCCCCCTTTGTTATGCTAGAAAGTTAAGTGGTAGACTCACTAAACTAAAATAGCGTTGATAAACACTATGAAACTCATTTTAAAAATCAATAGGAATCCAGCAGGCATTTCTCCTGGATGTTAAAGTGAAAATTCAGATGTGACCCAGGGGTTCTGTTTGTTTTACTCATGTTTATTATTTAAATATTGTATTTATAGCTTACCTGTGGTTGCCTTAACCTGATTTCTGGCTTGATAAATTGTCACTCAGGCAACCTATAGTCCTAGGTCCCCAGATTAGATCACTCTCTCAAGTCACAATGACAATCGATGATCTTGTCTCATAAAATAACAGAGGATTCAGATCTCCCTTTCGCTGCCATCTACTCCCATCGCTCTCCAACTCTTTCCCAGGATAGTTATTCTCAGAGAATGAGAGCAATCACCAACCTCTCTCTGGCAGACAGTTGAGGACATATGGGGGAAAAAAACCTGGCCCTGAGCGGCTAGCAACCTTCGGTGTTGACTGAATCACCACGCATGGGCTCCCTGTCCCAGAGTCCAGCAAACACACACGGGGAGTCTCACTGGGGCTCGTGACTCTTTTCTTCAGAGGAGCAAAACTCCAGGTCTTTGATTTGTTCGCGTTTGGGGAAATCACTAACTTATCTGAGACTTAGCGTCTTCTAAAAACAGTTTTTAAATGTTTGAAAAACTATTGGGAAAAATTCAAGGTAGACGAAAAGGCATTTAAAGTCTGAAAAAAGATGCCTCCTCCTTCAGCAGTCAGACGTTCCCTTTCCTCAGCCCCCAAGGCATCCTTGGCTTCCCTCCGGTACAGCAAGGGTCCCGTTGCCATGGAGCTGTTTGTCTTTCTTCCCCGAGAGACAGTGAGTCCCTGGGGGCTGCGATTTGTACTCACATCGCCTATCACAGTACCAGGTGCAGCGTCAGTAATCAAGAAACGTTTGCTGAGTTGAAATGAAATGAAATACGTTAGATTTACTTCAACCCATAGAGCGAGTCCAACTTTTTCAGGAATATCTCTATTTCAAAACATTGTATTATTTTTATTGGACATTATTCATTAACATATAACCATGATTTCATTTATATAATTCAATGAGCCTTTTCCTATAAATAAATCCCAGATCAGGAAAAAGTCTTTTTGCCAGATTCTAGGTCCTCGTCTGTGGTCTGGGAAGTGTTGTCACTAAATACCAGACAGTGACATTTGCCGCAATTGGAAACATGGCTTGCAGTTGCCTGCCCCTTTCGTTACCTCACCATCCGACCTGGGGCTGATCTCAGAGCAAAACAACAGACTCACGGGTTGGTTTTTGATGTACATACATATGTATGTGCATATACTTGAAAGGAATGGAGAAACCATGGTAACCATCTAATGGGGTTTGCCATTGCAATCAGGAGCAATCTGTCAGATCAGCATAACTGTAAAAGCATGAAGGCAGGTAGGAGAGAAGCTGGCACTTTACTCAGCGCCCAGGTTGGATGCTTGAGAGAACACTAAGGAAAAAACTGATGAACTCTTTGGAAATAATATTGCATGGCTGCTCAAGAGCAGAAAGGGAATGGAATCAGGCGTCTCCTTGAATGACTTTTTTGTAGTCAGGCCATCTTTTTCAAAGGAAAGTGTGTGGGAGTTGGTGATGAAGACGAAGGGTGGTTTGGAGGCAGGACATTTCTACTCCCTGAGTTTTATTTTGCAGCTTTTTTTTTTTTTGAGATATTGAAGTTGGAGAAAAGAAATGATATTAGAAGTAAAACATCTTCTCCATAAAGATCATCAGCAGAAAGGGTTCACCTTGACTGTAAAGATTGAGTGATTATGTCCAACTACCCCTACAGTGGGGAAGGCAAGGCGGATAGGAAATCACCAAATAATTGTCAGATCATTTCCGTCAACCTAATTTCACCATTGGGGTAGCCAACGCACCTGGATGGATCACTTTGAAGCCCAACTTTTTGTTGTCTTGGAAACAGAATGGCTCCTCCCAGTACGCAGCTGATCAATTGCTCAGCAATCAAACTGCAAACAGTGCTCTGGCAGGACTGTATACCTGGCAGTTTTGGGACACCAGAGTAATTAGAATCCTAAGCAGGTTTCCTATCACAGGAGGTTAGAGAGACTTTACCAACACAAAGGATTGGGGTATTATGTATTTGAAATTATAGAGCTTTCCATTTCCTTGATCCCTTCCCAAACACACAATTGCTTTCAATAAAGTCTTGTGTTTAGCTGGTGTCTCTGTGACCAGCAAGACTGCTTATTTTAATCTAGGAACTAAAGGTAATGATTACAAATACTGCATTTTAATCACTTGTCAGGTATATACAGTTTCTGAAAAAGTTCTGTGCATCTTGTTTTCATCCTGCAGCCTTTGAAAACAGCATAAATATTCTGTGAGAGAGTCTAAGGTTGAGGTATTAAGCAGTTTGCCTCAGTTCTAAAAGGAGGTCATGAGTGAGAATTTGAGTAAAGGGAAACATGAATGAAGCTGTTGGAAGGCAAAACGAAGGAGACCGAGGGTTTGAGGATGCTGCCGGTGTTCTCTAAAAGAAAAAGAAAAGCAAAATAACGGGGGAAACTCTTCCCTCCCCTAAAGCTTAAAATTAGGAGAGTAAATAATTATGAGGGAGAAATAACCAATGAACTCCCCAATATGTAACATATTCTACCTCATTCATCCTTTTATATCAGAGGAAATGACCCTCCTCCCAGGCCAGTGTCCTGCTTGGAGACTTCCCTCTCACCCATCTCTGAAACCTTCTCTTTCCTCCATAAAAAATCAAGTTCTCCCTTGGATCTTTCCCATCAGCAATTATATCTGCTCAAGGTTGTCCCATCTGAAAAAAAAAAAAAAAGTTCTCTCATCTCTACAGCATTTATCCTCTGCTGCCGTTTGCAGCTAATCTCTTGAAAGAGTCGTCTAACTCCATGGTTTCTATTTCTCACCTCCCACTCCCTAAAACTTACACCTACAAACTTAATCATCTCTGATCTCTTTGTCTGCTTTTTGCTCTTTCTCCTCTAACAGACCCCATGAAAAACCTCAAACCTGTGCCCTCTAGCACATTCTTTTCTTATTCTTTGTTCTCTTCTTAGGCAATTTCATCCAGACACATGAACTTGGCTAACATTTCTAGTCCCTCAGATTCTCAAGATCAAACCTCCCCTCTGAGCTCGCAAACAATGTGTCTAACTCCCACGCAGAAACCTCCAACTGAATGGCTTGAAGGTTTCTCACTATTAACCTGTAGAAGACTGAACTCAAGATCTGCCCCAAAACCTAAACTTACTCCAGTGTTCCCCTCCTCGGTGCATGGTACCGAGCCAGAATCTTTGCTTAAACATTTCCCAAATACGTCCACTGCTCACCTCGTCCACAGCCACGCCCCTAACCCATGCTACAACCTTGTCTTGCAGAGGCTTCTGCAGTGACCTACTGCTAACCGGTCTCCCTACCCTCCAAGCCCCCTCCAGCATGCTCTCCACACAGAGCCTGGGTGACATTTTCAAAACCAAAATCTGATGAAGGTCACACTCTTATAAACACCGTGATTGACTTCCCACAAATCATAAATTCAAGATCAAAAGCCTCTAGGTTTGCATTTCTTACAAAGACCTGCCTTTCTGGACCCTGACCTCCCTCTAAGCATCAAATAATACCATCCTCTGCCTCATTCTCTCCAACCCCACTGACACCTTCCATCAGTTCCTGGAGCTTAGCAACTTTTTTTCTACCACACAGCTGCACACACACCTTCCCCACTACAGGAAATGCACTCTTCCTCACATCGCTCCTGCCATCAGCCAAGTTTGCAGGCCACTCATCCTTTATGCTTCAGCTGAGCCGTCACTGTCTCCCAGAAAACTCCTTGCCACCCTAGTCTAGGGCAGGCTCCTTCGTCAGACAGCTTCACAGAAACTCATTCTTCCTTCAGAGAGAATTTAGCTCTATTTATAATTATACATCCGCTGGTACCTTCATTTGTTCAGTGTCTCTCACCCACCTGTCTGAAAACTCTGTAGAAGTAGGCATGAGATCTGCTTTTGTCCCTCCCTCTTTCCAAGAAGCTGCACAGAATCTCCAGCACATGAAGATCACTTAATAAACAATGTGTTTAATACAGAAGTGTTTTAAAACTATATCACCTATATTTCATATTTCTGCCATTGAAAGTGTGATTGAAATATCCCAGCATGGCTGCTGGATGACTCACACAACTGTTTTGTGTGAGAGCAGGCATCACAAGTGTAGCATAAATGTTCCCGAAACTGTGAAGGATAACAGAGTCCATTTATTTTAAGGCAAAGTGTTGGAGAATCCATTGAACGGCTTCCCAGTAGTCATTGTGCTCAGTGAGAGAAACATGGCTGGGAACTGCCGTGGCCGTAAATGTGAAGGAATAGCAGGTGGTACTCTGTCAGCACCTAACTCCCCCAATTTACAAAGCAGATGAGTTCCAGCAAGGTAAAAAGGCATGTCCAAGTTCCTGTAATGTAGGACCCAATAACGCCACTTGATTTGTATCCTGCCGTGTTCTCAGAGGACATGTGATAAAGTGTATCAATTAAAAGGAACGGGGTAGGTATACGATAAGTATTATTCCTTTAACATTTGTTTAGGAAGCTCATTCTGCAGAACTGAAAGCAACACAGACATGATATCTTCCCTCGTGGATCTTAGATGAATTACGGTAATTATAGCTTGTGAGAGTTTTACTATCAAACTCATAAAAAAGGCAGGGTGACACAGACTAGTGACAGAAGGAAAAAGCCACCGCCACTTTCTACAGACTGGCCAGGGCAGAGCTCTCTGAGATGACATTGGAGTTCAGATGTAACAGATGAGAAGCGGGCGACCCCATGAAGGGATGGTAGAATAACCTCAGTGGAAAGAGAGTTTCAGGCTGAGGCCACAGCACATGGTAAGGCCCTGAGGAGTTCCAGAACTTGTCTTCTTGAAGGCAACTAAGAGCAGTGTGGTTGGGAGGTGGTGGTTAGTGGGGATACTATGGGATGAAGCTGGGGAAACCAGGAGCAGCCAAGCCATCCAGGGCTCTGAATCCTACAGCAAGAAGCGTATCCTTTCCTCTGAGACCTAAGCGTGGCCATGGAGAGGGCTGAGGTCTGAGAGCTGGAGGTTGAATGGTGACATGACCTGATTTTCAGTTTTAAAAGATTACTCTAGCTGTTGGGGGCAAAAACTGATTTCAGAGAGGCCATTTAGGAGATAATTGCTGTAGTCCAGGCAAGAGATGTTGGTGTCTTGGGTTAATGTGATGACAGTGCAGATGAAGAAGTAAGTGTTTCTGCACTGTGTCTTGGGAGGAGAAAGACAGGAAGGAGCAGAAATGGAGGTGGAAACAAGGATTAAGTCTTCAGTAATCGAGTGACGGAGAGGTCAGGAGAAGGCAGCTTCAGAAAGGCTTAGCGGGTGGTGTTGCTGAATGTCGTAAGGTAAAGGGAGCTTAGGGCTTTGAATGAGAAAGGAAAGTTCTTAAATGTGACTGTGAGAAGCAAAGAGGATGCCTCTCATGGGGCACAAGAGAGAAAAAGAGGAAGAAGAGAAAACCACCTCCACTGGACAAGGTTCCAGGCGAAATTACCTTTGAAAGGGACAGACGAGGTTTCAGTGAAGGCATGGAGATGAAGGAACGCTCAGCTACAAACCACATCTGTGGCTCACAGACCAGGGGTTCCAGACGACACAGTGAGAGAATTTAGAGGAAGAGGAGGGACGGTGAGGGGGTGACAGGAGAACACATGTCCTTAGAAGAGTAACGGTTGCATACAGAGCCTGGGACTCCTGCAAGGACTGCAGTACCCTGGGGCCTGAGGCATGATGAGGTAGATCTTGAGAGGCTTCTGAGGGGAGGACAGTAAATTCAAGCTGGGACCCTGAACAAGAGGCTTGATGGCATGAAGATTCCTAAGTGACCTCTCCCTCCTACAACTCATGAAACAGGAGGTCTGGGTGCTGTGTTCGCTCAGTGCCACCCCTCCATCCTGCAAGGACAATGACTCGTGTGACTGGGGTCCAGAGGAACATTCTCACAGATGGCTGGAAGTGGAATTTTGTAGCTGCCATGTTCTTATTAAATCCCATTTCCCTAGGCGTAATTCACTGGAACATGGGTGGGCACCGGCCCCAATCTGGGTCAAGTAGACTCTTTTCCTAGAATCTTTCTTTTTACGACAGGGAGCCCTTCACTGGAGATAGAAGTAATTAGATGTAAAACATGGTATCTACGGACAGTGATTTTTCCAGTCATGCAGACAGCCAGTCTAAATGAGAATCGCTCAACTCTTGCTTGAATGTCATGAGCCAATAAATGTATCATTTGCCTAAGATAATCAGTTTCTGTCTCTCGAAACCAAGAGTACTAACTTGAAACCAAAGACTAATAGCTAATGCACGGATTCTGTAAACTTCTGATGTTGACCATCGCCAGGCATAGTGTAACAGCCCCATAAAATGAGTAAGTAAATTTTCTCCCCATCAGTGTGAGGCAGCCATAAAAGTGGGACATGCTTAATACTGTATTAGTCAGGGTTCTCAAGAGGAACAGAACCGATAGGGTGTGTGTGTGTGTGTGTACAAAGAGAGAGGGAGTATAAGGAAGTAGCTCCCATGGTTATGAAGGCCAATAAGTCCAAAGATCTGCAGTGGGCAAGCTGAGACCTGAGAGCCAATGGTGTGCTTCCAGTCCGAACACCGGCAGGCATGAGACCCAGGAAGAGCTGATGTTTCAGTGTGAGTGCAAAGGCAGGAAAACAAAACAAAACAAAAAAACCCAAAAAACAACCTGATGATCACACTCAAAGACAGCCAGACAAAAGGAATTCTCTTCTTACTCAGACTTTTTGTTCTATTCAGGTCTTCAACTGATTGGATGAGGCTCACCCACATTAGGGAAAGTAACTTGCTTTCTCCACCAATTTAAATGCCAATCTCAACCAGAAGCTCCCTCAAAGACTCACCCAAAATAATGTTTGACTCAATATCTGCACACTCTGTGGCCCAGTCCAGTTGACACATAAAATGAACCATCACGCTGCATAATCTTACAAGGCTGCCTTCTGGATGTAGGACTGCTTTGGGCTGTGTTGAGGGCAGCAGGATGTGTTAATACTGCTATTGAGCAAGTCCAGGTGCCAGGGCGTTGTGCTTGCTCTGGTGACCTTGGGCTAGCTCTCAGGTGAGGTGACGTCCTGATAAAAGAATAGCGGAGGTAGGGACATTGCGAGGAGGACAGAAAGAAAACCCTCAGAGCTGACTTCACTCCCGTAGCTGAGTGAGCAAACTGTTCTAAGCAAGTGGAATTGTGAACATTTAGAAAACTTGATAAAGTAGTTTGTGAAAGTCTATAAAGTGGAATGAGCTGGAGGAAGTTTAATTGGAAGAGACTGTCCTCCAAACTATCCTGATCAGGGACCCATGGGCCCGCACTCCCAAAGCTGAATTATCAGGACTAAGAACTAAGGCTCTCACGTCAGTGTGCCTCTGCTATTTGCTCCAGAAAATTTTCTCCAATGAAGATAAGGGTATAAATGGTGCAAACACTGGGTTTACCAATCCTAAATATTGAACTTTGCCTGATCTCAGTCAGATCCCCATATCAAAATTCTACTTGTTTCAACCAGACTTTGAAATCCTACACATTTCTGCCTCTGATCGCTCTCTTTTTAGATCCTAGACATTATCAAAGGGGTGTTTTCCCAATTTTACTAAGTTTATAAGCTAACTTTTGTTTGATCAGTAGGTTATTCAGTGGTCTTTTGGGGGTTCAAGAATCACAACTAAGTTCTTTCCCTAACTTACAGTGTGACTTTGGGTAAGTCAGTTACATTGTCAAATGTCTCTAGACGTAAAATGAATCCAATAATACTTACATCTTCCTCACAAAGTCATTGGGAGAACGGAGTGCACTATAATTTTTTATAGCACTTTCTACCCAAGGATCTCAAGGCATTTTATTTCTTCCAAATGCAAATATATGACATGAATAATTGCATTGCTTCTGAAAGTTACAGAGAAAAGGCTTTCATAGCTCCAACGACAGGGTGCTATCAAACTCAGCATTCTCTAAAGGCAATGACTTGATCACACCATTACGTAAGAGCAAGACACTGGGAAGGATTAAGACCTTAAACTTGCTACTAGTTTCCTAATTAAGGGCTAGGAATGCCTCCCAACTGCTGACTTCTTTATTTGACTTCATTAGAAAATCACACATGGATGGATTCATAATTACTCTTAAATTACAAACACTTGTCTATTAATGTCACCAAACTGAGAAGCAGTACAACTGTCTCTGATATGTCAACTTTAAAAGCTGTGAAGCAAACTGTTACTCTGTGTTATTATATTGAACCTTTCACATTTTGGATTCTAAATGGTACTAATGCTTTTAGAGGCTTGGAACATTCTGTCTTTATCCTTCACAAGGAGAGAAAAAAAATTTATCCTAACAAAAGGGTAGATAGAAAACAGCAAATAGTTCACACTGTTTTGTGTTTTTTTTTCAAAGGATCATAAACCAAGTCACACTAGATTCCAATAAGATTTAATTTTAGAGCAGATCATTTTAGAATTTCTTGGCGAGAAAGTGTTGGTTTTGGAAGTGTTCCCTTCCCAATTCTTGTTGCCTGGGTATTTAAGATGCAAAGAAAAGGTTTAGAGAGTTAGTGAGCTGATTCTTTACAAAAAGACGCTACTGGATTTCTAAGTTTATCACTACATATCAAGATGTCTATAATTCAGAAGATGTAATTTGACATTCAGACAAAAATACTGGACAATGCAGGAAAAAAAATGAAATGTGATGTCTTCTATGAACTTGAGATAATTGCTTTATCCTTGCCAAGATTTACTGAAACTGGATTTGTAATCACTACAGAGGGTCCTGCAGGAAATCCGTAGTGTACAAGACCTTTCTAATTTGCACTAATTGACTAAAATTATAAAATTTTGTGAATTGAAGAAAGAAATAATATGATTATTAAGACTCCGGGGCAATGAATCAAGCCAAGTGTCTTCATCATAGACAGAACAATGCCCTTTAACAGGGACCAGGATGTCTCCTAGCAACCTAATCAGCTCTTCACTGGGAACAAAGCACACAGAACAGTTAAAGCAAGTAACTCCTCCTAGCTAGTTTTGCATTCTATTTTGGGAGATGATACCAATCTGTAGCCCCAGTAAATCACTAATCTACCTTCATGTGTCTAGGTGTCTTTCCATAAAATTAAAGATTTTGAGGATAGTTAGGAAAAAGAGCAAGGAGCCGACTAAGCTAAATAATATTAATTTAAGTCAAATTTGAAGTCAGTAAGAAAGGCAGGTAAACATCAAAGAAAGTTCAAACCTCCCCTTAACCCACTGAGAACAGACTTCACAAAACACAGCTTGTTTTCCAGAAACCAGCCTTTAAACTCTCATAAAATACTGTCAAAGCCCAGCCATATGGAGCAAGAGTGATTTCTCTGTCTCTCCATTAGGACTTATTTATTCCTGTTCCTTTCCTCCAGCTTTCACAGTGGGATGATTTCCGGAGCAAATTAGGGACGAGGAAAGAGAATCCGGGTCTCATTTGTCTCCCTGCCAGCTCCTCCCCTGTAAGCGCCTGTCCCACCCTTGGTACCACCTTGTCACAGAAAGGGAGAAAGTAAGCTAGACCCTGGAAAATTGCCGCCAGCAGTGCCTCCTCTGTCCCACACACCCCCCACCTATGGATGCCAGTAAAATCCCTGCATTTGGAATCCACTCCAGGGCGTGACATAAAAATATCCTATGAGAAAGTATGCAGTGAATTTTTCATCTCTGTTAAGGGAATGTTATTAATTCTTTTTGAAACAATAATGTATCTCTGTTTCCCTCCAGGATATTTATTTTTCGCTGCTAAAGAATCCAGACCCAAACATTGCCATGAGTCCACAACAACTCAGCTGTTAAAAGCTATACTCAAATCTTACCCAAAGGTGTCTCCTTGGTGGCCATTCTCAGCACTCCTTTCAGCAAACGAAAATGCATCTCAGAGAGACGCACTCATTTACAAATTAGTCCCCTTGCAGTTAATACACTGTTGGTAGGATTTAAAGCTCTCATTATCTTTCATTATTTACTGCCACTGTATTAATATCCCGTGAAATGTTTCCTCTGAAATGATTTTAATCTTTTTATTTAGCTTGTTCTAAACTCAACCACGTTGCAGTAATGAACCTGCTCCCCCTAATTAACTGCTCACAGGGAGCCCACACTACCCTGCCAGGCAGTTATTACTAATGTGAATTGTTCAAATGGCCCTGATGGGAGCCTGGATGCCAACGGGCTCAGTATTCACATTCCATCAATTCTTTCATAACCACGAGCTTAGATTCTGGGCAGCAATGTCTGCTAATTGGTACCTTAAAACTTGCTCCAGTGGCTATCTACACACCCCAAACAAGATCCCTTCAGTCTGTGCCTAGGACTAAAAGAGTCAACACTAGAAATGTATTTATTAAATCAAACGGCCCTCACTGATATGCTTACCAAGACACTGTCACCGTGCAGGGCACTAGAGACGAAAGGCTACAGAAGCCACAGTCACAGAGGTCTCAAGATCTCACAGGCGATCAGAGGAAAATCCACAAGAAAGTTGTTTCTAACAGAAGATATAATTGAAACTTCTGTGCACACAAAAATGTCATAAAACATTATCAGATTAATTCCACATAAGTAGACTATACAGTTCAAAAGAGTGAGAAATCACTGTGGGCTAGAATGAGCTGGAAGACTTCACTCTTTTAAAGATGCTCAGGCCAAATCCTGATGAAATGGCAGGAGTACCAGTGGAGGAGGGCATTCTTAGTCACTGCAAGTCACTTGGTCACTGAGTACCTATGTGAGTACCAGTCAACTTGTTTATGCTGCAAAACTTACAAGGAGGTCTTATATCTTGATGTTTTTCAAGAAGAAAACAGGCATAGAGAAGTCACATAGCTAATCTGTGGCAGAGCCATAATTTGGATACAGTGTAACCCCAAGCCAGTCTAAACACTCTGTTATAATGTGTCCCCACTCAGCATTAGGAGGTGGAAACTGAGTGAGAAATAACCTGAAGAGCTGACACTTTAAGTAGATCATTTTAACGTCATGAAAGGGCCCAAGAGGTTGAACCCAGAGAGATGAGGATACAAAGGTGGACTTCGGAGGGCTCTGAATGGCATGAAGCCTCCTTCTGAGCAGACCCCCAGCACGTTGTGATGGAATGAACTCCTAGAGAGGTCCCAGGCCATATGGTCTCCAGCCAGGTGCACATGCCACGTGCTGGGGTAACTCTGCATTTATTCTTGCCCCTTCAGCTTCCAAAAGCAGTCAGTTTAGACAGTTTTCAAGCCACTTGCTTTACAAGACAAAGCCTCAGAACATCACAGCTGCAAGGACTCAGAGAGATAGTCTAAGGCAAGCCTTCTCAAGATCTGGGTTCTCTCTCTCCCTCAGTCAAGACTTAGATCACCTGCCGACACTCAAGAACGAGATGCAAGCCTCTGCCCACTGGTCGTGTGATCTCAAACTCAAGGCTTGACCTTTCTATACCTAAATCTCTCCATGGAATCCTTTCTGCATTTGCTCACCAGACAGCTTAGGCATCTCTAAACACCTCTTCAGATGTCTGACCCCCCAGCCTCCAAAATATTCTCCTACCTAGCTTGGAAAACTATATAGAGTAGTACCCCAGACACTCTTCCTATAAGAACCCTCATCTAATATTCTTAAATGCCAAGAGTCCTCGCCCACTATGGCGTGTGTTTGTATTGTACTGGTTGACTGAGAAAATAATGACCAACGCTTCTGCTGATATAGGCACTTTTTAGAGGGAACGTGCATCTTGCCGTTTGGAACAGCAGCTACATACAGCTGAAGAATGAAATGACCAAACTGAGGGAGCCATGGCATTTATTCAGACTGCAGACAATACTGATCCTCGAACAGATTTGCCATACTTCACACTGATGCTAAGGCCTTTCCACAGATATTTAGCCCTCTGACTGCAAACCAGTGACCACAGCTATTTAACTAATTAGGTAATTATTACCCTCAGAAAGTTAATTATCCCTACAGTTTCCTCATTTAACGGCATGGGATGTTCAATGTCACTGCTGAAGCAACCACTCGGGGAGTCTGGGTCTTCTGACGTAGGCATTGTAGATTACAAATACAGAGATCCTTAACGCGCCTTCAGAGCACAATGAAGTTCTGATAAAGACTCTAGAAAGCAGTTGCTTAAAGGGCAGAATTCTTGTTTGGTTGTTTGCTCGTTTTCCTTTCTGAAAGGCCTCATTAAGCACAAGAAGCTGAACAGCAGAATTTTTTTTTAAAAAAGGGACGCAAAACTGCCTTCCAAAATCCAAGAGTTCAAACGAGATTGCACACAAGTTGCTGGGGTCTCTCTCCGCTCAGCCCAGCAGCTATTATCCTACTTCTATGTGACTTGCATGGCAAGCACAGGAACGGAAGGCAGAGACAAAGAGCCGGGACCGGCCGGATAATAAAATCCTGTGTGTGTTTGCTTCGGCAATCTACCAGGCGAGTCTCTGCCTCGCAAATTTCTTCCACATGCTGCTGTCCATCATACAGCCAGAAATGAAAAGAAAAAAAAAAGCCATCAGTTGTCATAGAAACAATAGCAATTTGTGCCCCCTTTGTGTGAGCAGAAGGAAAGCTTGCTACTGCTTGTTCAGCTGGTTTCCAAGGACCCAGGTTGAGAAACGCCGCAGCTTAAAAGGGAGCTGCTGAATGTCTACCAAACCAGCAAGCCGATATCCTTCAAGTGGACTGTCACATATTTGCCTGCGATTGAAGGTTAATTAAAATACCGCCCTGGATGTGGGAACATTTTAAGAAAGACGTGTTACTCGACCCCAAATTCCCCTGTGTGAGGCCTAACGAGGCGACTGCAACCCTGCACGCCAGGGTTGGACCGCGGGGAGCAGCCGGGAGCAGGGTGTTCAGCCCTCAGCCTCATGGGATCCGTTCTCATCAGAGAAAGATGTAATCATCTCTTAGCGACTCTAATTAAGCTGGTGATTAAGGTTAGCTCTGGGAAAGGAAATGCTCCAAGGGTGAGGCAGAGCTGCCAGGGGTCAGGCTGACAGCGTGCGCGGCCAGGTGGCTGTGGCATTCCCTCCGTCTCTGGCCTCTTTCACGACTGCAGAATGGCTTCCCTCATAAATCAGCAGGCCAGCATGCAAGAGTCACCCCAGCCTTGCACACTACGTCCAAATGGCTGGCAGTCCCTGGGGGCTCACTCAGTCCAGGAAGTGTCTGTCTAAGAGGTGGGACACGGTGACCTTAAATGTAAAGCTCATGTAAAAACGCAGGTCCCATGGGCCGATGGGGGGGCGGGGGAATCCTGTTAGCAGAATTTCACTCTTTATGCTGTTTCTACTTTTGAGCACTGGGAGAGTGTGTAAGCGCTGTAGATACGATCAGGGAGGCAGGGTTGGAGGCGTAGAGCTCGGTGGAGAGACGGCCGGGCAGTGAGTCTGTGACAGACAGAACGTCAAATCCAAGTGAAGTCCAGAAAAACCCAGAGTGCGGAGACAGAGGCATCAGGAATCACACAGGAGAAGGAGCAGGAGCAGGAGCAGGAGGTGGGAAGGTACACATAAGGAAAGACAAGGAGATTGCCAGAGGTTTCCACAGGGAAAACTCTGAGAGCAGAATAGACAGTCCATTTGAGGCTTGATTTTGAGGCATGATCCAAATCCACCCAGACATTTGCCATGTGCTTGTGCTTCAACAAGAATAAATTACACACCAGATCAGTTGTATTAGGCACAGCTGGATGAGACAGAAAATCAAAAAGAGCCCTGACAAAAGTCGGAGGTTGGCAGTCCAGGGCTCCCGTGGTGGCTTTATGGCAGGCAGAGACCCAGGCTCCTTATAGCTTTCTGTCCCACCTCTGAGCTGAGGGCCTCGGCCTCATGGCCCATAATGGCTGCTATAGCTGCAGCCATCACAAGAACATTCCAAACAGCCAGACAGACGAAGAAGGTCACACTGTTCCCTCTTCTACAAAGGCTTGCCAGAAGTATCAACTAATACTCTCACATAAAATTCATTGGCCAGCGTCTACCTTTATGGTCACTTCTAGTTACAAGGTATGTGCACAGAAAATGTGATCTTTTCGTTGGACTCACTGCTACTCTGAATAAATTACTAAGCAAAGAAAGAAATAGATACTTTCAGGAACCTAGAAGTCTCTGCCAGTCAGGGTATTCCTTCTTCGACTCTCTGATGATCTCTTCGGAATGTGTCAGTCATGGTCACAAAAGGGAAAATTTTTCCTCTACTCACTGTGTGTGTGTGTGTTGGGAGAGGAGGAAGTCCCATATCAACCAATTTTCCAACTCTCCAGACACCTACTGGGTGTCCTACAATTTAATTCTGACACAAACAGCCAGAGTTAGTGCAGACCCCACAGGTTAAGAGCTTAGTCCCATAAGACTGTGCACCCCCACCACCAATTCAGACACCAGTTGTAACTCCAGGTCTCCCACGCTCAGGACCAACCAGCTATAAATCAGAGATTTCCGCAACGCGTAATTTGCTACAGCAACTCACAGAACTCAGGGAAACACTTTGCTTATGATTGCCCGTTTATTACTCAGGAACTGTCAGATGGAAGAGATACATAGGGCATGGTACGTGGGAAGGGGCTCAGAGCTTCCATGCCCGGTCCAGACATACCATGTGCCCAGCACCTCGATGTGTTCCCCAACTTGGAAGCCCTCCAAACCCCTTCTTTATGGTTTTTATGGAAGGTCCATTACGTAGGCGTGGTTGATTAAAAATCTTTGGCGATTGAACTCAGTCTCCAGCCCCTCTACCCTCCCAGAGCTGGGCAGGGTCTGGGGACTGAAGTTTCTAACCCTCCAATCACATGGTTGGTTCCTCTGGCAACAAGCCCCCTATCTTGAAGCTATCCAGTGGCTTCCAGCCACCAGTCACCTCATTAACATACGAAAAGACACTCTTACACTCTGGAAATTCCAAAGGTCTTAGAAGCTCTTGTGTCAGGAATCAGGGACTAAGACCAATTATAACCAAAAATGTTCCTTTGCCCCTGTCACTCAGGAAATTACAAGGATTTTAGGTACTCTGTGTCAGGAACAGGGGTCAGAGACCAAATAGATATTTCTTACTATGCTTCTATCACTCACTCGGTAGCAAGAAAGTCTTTGTTCGGCTCTGTCCCAGAGTAGAGCACCTCCTCCCTCATCCTCAAGGCTGGCAGGCCCTGCTGGAATGATGGATCCGAGAAGAAATAAGAAATTTCAGGAGCTCCTGAATATGAGAATTCCTGGAAGGTAAAGCCTCAGCAATGAGTCATCACCACCCAGAGACTGAGTCATGTCAGCGATGTCCCTGCTCTAACTACCCCCGACATACACTAGGGCAGAGTCAGGCTTGCTTGTGACAGCCAAGGAGAGCACGGCTGTAATCGTAGATGCACAAGCAGTGGAGTTCAGTCACTGAGTGTTTACTCTCTGCAAACACTGTTCTAAGCACGGGAGATGCAAACACTGAGAAACAGCCCTGCCTCTGAAGATGCTTCTAGTCCTGCAAGTGGAATAATATGTAAATTACGGACTTAGAGACAGAGTGGTAAGTGTGATGTTAAGTGTTGCAGGTGCACTGTGGGAGATCCATCTAAATCATGTGGGAGGGAAAGGAGAGCTTCTCCTGAGATGAAACCCTGCTGGGGTTTGAGAGGCAAGTAGAAGTTAGACTAGTTGAAAAAATGGGAAAAGTATTTCATGCAGGCGAACAGCACATACACAGATATGAACACAAGCTAGGACATGTTCTGGAGTCTATGGTAAAAGTGGATGACAAAACCCAGTCTTGAGTAATAATAACAGTTAAAACTTATCTAATGCTTATCATGTGCTAAATTCTGTTCTATATGTGTAAATATAACTCACTTAATCCTCGTGACACCGCTATGAATAAATACCCCCATTTTACAGATAAGGAAACTGAGGCCCGGAGAGCAAGGTCACACAGCTCGGATGTGATAGAAGCAGCATCTGAATGCACACACTCTAGGGTCTGCCCTTGACCACCGCACAGCGCTGCACCATGCTGCAGTCTGGGGAGGGGCCTCGACAGCTTGGAATTTGAACTGTATCCCAAAGGCAATGAGGAACCATTAAAGATTCTACACCAAATGGCAGTAGAAACACATGTTTGCCTTTAGAAAGTCATGCTAGATGTTGTGTAAAGGTTGGAGGAATAAGCCCCAGGCGATGGGCCAAACCTACACAGAGGGGACCTGAAGTCACACAGGTCTCCTTGGTTGAGTCAGTCCTGGGGAGAAACATGAAGCTGAGATTGTCCATGTCATGAAACCCAACTGCGCCTAACAGAGGAGACGGGCAGCTGAGCCCAGCCTCAGAGGACCTCGGAAGCAGGGTAGAATTTGTGTCAGGACACCTGGGAGTAGCCCCCAGACCTGTGTCCAGCTCTCAGGAGCGGGATGCTGGTCCCAGGCTACCTGGGCACGAGGCTGGTGAGAAGAGATGACCAAGAAACTCCTGAGGGTCCGTGGGTGCTGAGCAGGGGAAGGAGGCAGGAGCTCGGCCCTGCGGGAGACATGACCGAGACTCAGGGACCAGATCAGGGTGATAAGCGAAGCTTGGACACAAAGACTGAGGAGAGAATCTAGTTCTGAGAATCGGGTCTCAGACTCTTATCATTGAAAGGGGACCCAGCTGAGGCTGACCTTGTGCAGGAAACAGGCCAGGCCGAGATGGCGGTTCAGGTGGAGGCTCGGCGCCTTGGCTGGGCTGCGGGAGCAAAGGGCCAGGGAGCACGTGACCCTGAACCCCCGCAAACACCGTCTTAGACCAGAGCCAGCCCACCACCCCCAGCCCCGGATGTCTGCACCACAGGGCCTGGGACACCTAGGACACACTGGTTTAAATAGATTCTAGAAGTAACCTGAATGGGACCCCGGGGAACACTCAAAGGCCTGAGCCTAAGTCAGTCAATGCCGGCGAAGCCCTGGTCCGGCCGGGGAAGCGTCCTCCGGCTGTTCCCTCCGGGCGCAGCATCCACCGGGGCTCGTGACGAAGGAAACTTCCACGTGCTGAGCTACAGGGAGGCCATTCTGGCTTATACACGAGTTAACTTGAATTTTACGTTAACTACGATTGCCTACTATGGCCTATCAAACAGACATTGTACATCTGCTTTAATTATGACAGAAAGGGCACGTTGACCAGAATTAAAGAGTGTCCATGTTAAAAATAAAGATGAATGTCCCCCTTCCTGGGGCGCCAGAGCTGGTCCTCTTTTGACGGCTTCCTTCCCGGGTGCCAAGGCCACACTGTACGTACTGCGTGTGTGCACGCCGGTCTGTTTTTCTTTTGAAATCTTGAAGAAATGTATCTTTGACTTGTTTAATATTCTTTGTTCTGATGAGATATAAAACCATGCTGGAAACCATGCTTCTCCCAAGCAGTTTTTCAGCCTCATCGGGGAAGCGGGCTTCTGGGCTAGTCCTCAACTTGGCTCAAATAAAAAGTCTTTTCTATTCTTATCATTGATTGTTTATTTATGATTTTTGTTGGCATATGTCTTCTCCACCTCAACAGGAGCACGTCGATCCCAGGCGTAGAGCGGTGATGGGTCAGGCAGGAGAGGAGCTGGGAGTGGACCAGCCGGGGTACCCAGAGATTTTGACAGTTAGGAGAAGCTACAAGCCACCTGGGTCTTTAGAAAGCAGCACAATCTCCTAATTTCTGGGAGGAGCTTTAACCCCAGGTGACTAGCGAGGGGGACGAGTCCCCCACCCCTGCCCAGAAAGAAGCCCTAAGATGCCAAGGGAAGGTGGTGCAGTGAAAAGAGCACAGGCTTTGGGGTTGTTTATTTATTTAGCAAATACGCCTTGAGCTCCCACTCTACCAGGCACTCCTCGGGGTTCAGCACCAAACAATGGTTCATGGCATGAGGTGGAAGGAAAGTATCTTAACCTCCAATTTTCAGAAGTCAGAATAAATTGGGAGTAAAGAGACCAGGTTCCCTGTGATCCAAAAAATGATGGAGCAGCTTCAGAATTTTAGTCCATTGTGAGCGATGTTAAAGGAAAAAAAAAATTATTCATGACACTTAAAGAAATAACCATAAGGCAGATTCTATTCGGGGTGGGGCATTACACTACCTGTGGGGACCGTGGCAATGGGGTCTCACAGTGGGAGAGAAAGGCTGGGCTCTCCAAATACAACAAGGAAAAGTGGAAATTTATGGTCAAGGAGCAGAGTGGGGGTCAGTGAAGAGAATTACTAAGAGGAAACATCAGGGGTAGGGGAGGTTCTGGTTAAACCCACACAACGGGACTCTTGCTGAAGGCAGGCCGGGTCATCAGACCCCACCAGGGAGACGGTGGAGGATGAGGAACTTGATTAGATATTGGGGGTGATCAGTTCTCAAGGGTGGGAGATTCTGGTTAATCTGACTTAACACTCTTGCTAAAATTGGACAATGCAGGGAAAAACAGGGAAGTCCCAAAGTCAAAGCAATTGAAAAAGAGCTCAGAGGAGCCTGACTAGAGTTTGGGCAGGGGAAGAACCTTTGTCAGGGACTGTCAAAATCCAAAAACACAAATAAACAAAAAAACCCTCAATTGTATCATAATAACAAATCAAGAACAGCTGTGGAGTGCCCGTGCATCTTCTGTATGTTCTCTCTTATTACTCTAAAGCAAAGATAACAACTGTGCAGTTACCCACCATCACTGAAATATAGGCTCACTGCAAACTGGAGCCCACCTGGCCCTACGAAGCCAAGAATCATGTGAGTTCACTGCATTGCATCTGTCATCCCAGAGCCGTGCTTTAAATGATTTTGCCCTTATTTCACTATCCTTCCTCCACTCATAGGGAGCAGCAGGGCATCTGAATTTGTTGTTTAGGGTAGGTGTTTGAGTACCTCAGTGTAGACTAAGAAATGGTGCCCATGTAACATCCTTAAAATTAGAAAATATGTCTCTCTTACGTCTATGGACATTTTTTTCCTACTACAGGTCGCTACACGATCCCCTTCCCTGCTCCCCCAGAAGTGGGAGATGCCTTTAATGTTTAAAAACTAATGAAGCAAAGGCATGGGAGAACCTTAAATGCATATTACTAGGGGAAAGAAGGCAATCTGAAAAGGCTACATACTGTGTGATTCCAACTACTTGACATCTGGAAAAATAGAATGATAAACATTAAAAAAAGATCAGTGGTTACTAGGGATGGAGGAGGGAGATGAACAGGCAGAACACAGGATTTTTAAGGCAGTGAAACCGCTCTGTATGGTACTATAGTGACAGATTAAATGTCATTGTACATTTGTCAAAACTCAGAATGTACAACACCAAGAGTGAATTCTAAGATAAACTATGGATTTTGGATAATTATGATGTGCCACTGAAGGTTCATACTTGATTTAAAAAAAGAAAAGTACCACCTGGTGAGGGATGTTGATCATGGGGAGGCTATGCATTTGTACAGCCATGGGGTTTATGGAAGAAATTTCTGTACCTCCCTCTCAATTTTGTTGTAACTCTAAAATTGCTCTTTTAAAAACTGCCTTATTAAAAAAAACCAATGAAGCCTCATTATTTTGTATTACACTAGTTTGGAAAATGCAATCTTTCATTAATTTGTGTTGGGATGCAATTTACAGAACATGACTGCAGGAAAGTTTCTACAGCGCTTAACAGCACAAACACCGTAATAAGGACCCAGACAAGGTACTTCTTTCCTGGAGTTAAATTTTCCTCCTTGGGGTTTGGGTAAGACCCACGTGAAAGGCACCCTGCGCCAGGCATCTGATGTGAATGTGAAGGACCAGGGAGAGCGAAAAGGAAGAGTGGGGAGGCTGTGTGGTTCTCACCCCCGTCCCGCCCCAGTATTCAGGGCTGTGCTGAGTGCGGGCCGCACCGCCGCGGCCCTTCAGGCTGCAAAACCCCCGCGGGGCTGTGAAGCGCTCAACCAGGAGGCGGTGGGGCACAGGAGAAAGAGGCAGGCGGGGACACACATGCGACCCTAGAGATCGAAAGGAGGTCGCGGACGAAAGGTGGCGGGTCTGAATGAGGAAGTGGCAGGTGGGGGGCATTCCCGGCTCGCACTTGGCCGTGAACCCTGCAAAGGGCTGCGGAACAATGCGGAACCGAGATGGCTGGTGCAGCAGGCAGATCTAACGCCTTTGACGCCGGCAGCTTGTCGGCGCTAAAACCTGACTTGGGGGGTGGGGGGGGGAAGGCAGCAGAGAACAAAGGAGAGTCGGAAGTCTCATGTATATCAAAGGAAAGGGCGTGAAGAAACGCTGCAAAGAAATGCTTCAGTTCAAGATGCTTCCGGAATTTGGGATGCCGATGTAGCCGCCGCTGCCCTCTGCAGCTGCGCCTCTGGGCGTCGCCATCTCTTTAACTGCCACTTTGATACCACAGCCTTTTGAAGTCTTTTTTCCCCCCGTGTATTTGTCTTTACTTCTGCACCAGAAAGAACTTACTGTTCCAGTGTTTCCCCTCGCTGGTTTCCGCTACGAGCGAGGCAAAGGCAGGTGCGTCCGCGCCCCCTGCTGGTGCTGCTGCGAGCCTGCAGCAGGTTAGAGCTAAGGAGAGAGCGTTTGCTTTTTCCTGGGCCTGGAGCAGCAAATTTTTATTAAAGTTTACCGCATATCTGTGGTTATCAAGCTTCTGTGGCGATCACCAGAAGCGCCTGGAGGGCTCATTAAAGTACGATTTCTGGGTCCCGCCCCCAGAGTTTCTGATTCAGGAAGTTTGGAGCGCAGCCGGCTCGTCTGCATTTCTAGCACGTTCCCAGGTGATGCGGGTTTTAAGAAAGCACGGTTCCAGAACCACTGCCGTCTACACGAGGCACTGGGCGAGGTAGGAAGGCGCTTTAGGAAATCAGTGGGTCTTATTCTAAAGCAGGCAGGGCGCTGTGTAAGCTGGAGGAAGCACCAGCTTGCCAGGGTGTCATCCGCGGGAGTGAAGGGGGCCACCTGCACGGGGAACGCAGGTCTCACCCCCGGCCGGTGCGCCCGGCCTTACCACGCGCTGAACCTCAGGTACCCTGACGTGACCTGGAGGTGGGGTAACAGCTGTAACTGCCGCCCAGGGGGAAAACACACCTCAGAAAGTTGCTGAGACAGGCGAGCTTGCCGCGCGCGCACACCCACCACCTGCTGACTGCGGCCGCCGGCAGCACCCGCCAGCCTCCGCAGAGCCGGGACGCCGAGGCGCGGGGGCTGCGGCGGCGGGGACCTTCCTCCTGGCCCCGGGCGCGTGGGAGCAGGTGTGAGAAAGCCAGGGCTTTGTTCTTGTTGCGTGAGGCCATGCTGCGGCTCCCGGCTGCCCTCAGGGTGGGTTCCTTAGCAGCGCCCTGCTTCCCGGCTCCGGATTCCACCTTTCTTCTCACCTCATGCTTCACATGCTCTGAATAATTACGGCCTCTTCCCAGGAAACCTTCCTGGAATGCCCACCTGGAATGCCCTCTCCTCTCCTGCTCAGTGCCACCTCTTCCTGCCACCATCTTGTCCGAGGAGCCCCTTTCAGGACTGGACTTCAATTTTGTCTTTGGACAGCCTCCCTTCACTCCCCCCATCCCGAGACTGAGTAGGAACCCGGGCTACAGCGTTCCCACAGCAGCCAGGCCGACCACAACCCTCCATACTCTCATGGCAACGGCATGTTCCCCGGAGCCCTTCCACTAGACTCCCTGGGGAAGGACTAGGCCTTTCTCATCTTGCCACCTTGAGACCCAGCACAGAGCCCAGAGTATAATGGGTGCTCAGTACATCCACTAGAAAGAGCGAACACAGGGATGTAGGATGGAGAAGTTCTGCATCACAGATGCACAGAAACTGAAAAGGAGCAAAAGTAGGTGACGCCAAAGAGCCTTTGAAGGCCACGCAGCATCACCATTCTCAACTCCCAGGCTGTGCAAGAAAAGCCACACCCTTCCTGGAAGAGACACCACAGGCATGCTAGGTGGAGCCCTGCATCCCAGAACAACTGTAAACTCTGAAGTGCCATGCTTGGGAGAGATCTTGGAGATTTCAGAAGACACAGAAAGATGCACGAATTGCCCCTGGTGCCAGGTTTTTTTTTTAGCAAAACAATGCAAGTAGTATCCAGGTCTCTGGGTTCATTATCTGATGTTTTCACCACACATTGTGATAAAGATATTGGATAAGCCCAACGATAAAAAGGTGGGGCAGGAAATAGGAAGAGGGCCTCCCGACAGCAGGGCCAGGTGTGGCAGCCACGGAGGTACGATGCTCAGACCTCACTTCAAACAATAACTTACCAGCAGCTGCAAGGAGTGTGCCGGGCTGATGCCTTCCGGCTGTCAGCACCTCCAGGCTTCCCCTGGGCTTTTGAGTCTTGGCCATGCTCACTCCTGGAGGCTCCCAGCCACCGACTCAACACAGCAGGGGGACCGGGACATAGTCATTTCTGCCTGACGTGGGACTGCTCTGAGAGCTACATTTACTTGAGAACTCCCAGTTGGGTTGACCAATACGGTCAGCTCTGTAGAGCAGTCTGGGACTTTCCCTGCCCAAGTCTGCTTCAAAAGAAAACTTTTATCCCCTTTAGCGCCTTTATCCCTTTTATCTCTCACAGGCATTTCCCCTCACTAAGGCTCTTGTACTTCTACCATCGGCTTCACAGAGGATCTCATACCTCAACCAAAGCCTGGTGGGGGTCTCCAGAGGCAGCAGTAGGAACCCCAGAGGAAAGGGGGTCCTGGCAGTTGACCCAGAGCATCAGACCCAAGGTCCAATCAGCAGTCCCTCACAAGCCCAGAAAGCAGGCTTCCCTGAAGATAACGGAAACTGGTAAGAGTGCCTTCCATGTTCTTAAGGATCAGGTGTCAGTTTTTAAAAAGGCAAAGTGTCTGGAGCTATATATCACGTGACCTTGCTTTTCTATCGAGGAAGAATTTCTGACCCTCTTTTTCGCAGGTGAGAGGAATTTGCATAAGAAGGAGGAGTCAGGGCTTCTGGAAGGGAGATCCCCATCATGTCATGTTTTCAGGCAGGTACCTTAGCTGCAAACTTCATGCTATAACCAGTCACGTAAAATCATACCTTTGATGCGCAGGGAACACTCCCAGTGCGTTAAGTGAAGACCCCTGGCTCCTCCATCTCACGAGTGTGACTCTTGCCCTCGTATCATTTTCTAGCTCCCTGCTAACACCCGAGTTCTGCCGCTTTCAGTGGAATGTCCTCAAAAAGACCAAGAGGATGTAAAGGATTATCTAGACCTCTAATTTCAGATATTCTCAAATCCACATCTGACATCCTAGGGCCTGGAGGTGAGGTGGGGAGAAAGAAAGGAAAATGAGTAGACTTACTTGTCAGACCCCTCCCAGGTGTGTCCCCAGCCTGCCCGCTAGCTGCCCACCCATGATGCCTGTGATGCGGGAGAGAAGCCAGATGTCCCTCAACGTATCTTCCCACCGACTCCAACGCCACAGGCCTGAAGGCCTTCAAGGTTCTAAAGAAAGAGAAAGAGAGAGAGAAAGAGAGAGACCGACCTCCAGGCGAGAATATGTGTGGGCTGGAGTAATTCCTCTGACTGAAGGGAGCTGCACTTTGGGTGTGGATTTAAAAAGGAACCACACAAACCAGCCACACTTTGTTACTGTATCGATTTCGTTAGCCCGCCAGTCAATAGTACAAAATAATGTTCATCCAGCTTCTTCGCCAGCCTCAATTCCAGATGCGTGCCTATCTCTCAGCGTGTCCCTACCCACCCTCACGCCATCACCGTTCATTGCATGCCCCAAAGATCAACCTAAGTTAACCTTTAAAACGCTGCCTCTGCCATCATCGTCTTTTCTCGTTCCATCTCGCTCCCAAGATACAGTTCGTGGTCAGAGCAGACCTGGGGACGTGTACCAGACTACTTAGTAACTCTATTTTGGCTCCTGCTTCAAAGACGGATGAGCACTGGATCCATTTTCTTTGCCTCGAGGTGCTTCTAGAACCCTGGGACCCAGAGGGTGGCTAAGAGGACAGCGGCTTTACTCACCATCTTTAGTCATGCTTAAGCCTTCCCAACTGAGGGGAGCCTACGTTGAAGAATAATTCTCAAGATGCTGAATAAATGAAAGAAGTCACTCCACTAATTGTATGGCGAGTAACAGACAATCCTGCACAGAGATGACGTCGCCCACAGCCCCACACAAAGCACTGCACTTAGCAGCATAATCCCATCTGGGACACGTTACCGGGAGGCGAGTACGTAACGAGGAGAAGTTATAGCGTTTCCCACTTTGATGAATGAATCAAATCGACTTTCTGAAGTCCTCTGGGAACATGCATAAAAACCTGGGAAAAGGAACATCCTTCTCTGAGCAACTAAGACCAACTCTCAGGTATTTCCTGGGAATTCCTAGCCAGTGAGGCCACTCGCTGACCCAACCGTGCATGTCATGCCATTAACCCCAAGCTGGACACTCATTTCCAGGAAGTCTGTCGCACTTGAATCATCATGGCTATAATAAGCATAAGAGAAAAGGGCAGAAGGCTTTCTCCTGGAAGAAGCCTTTTGTCTCGTTCCAGAGAATTGTTTGCTGAGCGTCAAGCTAGAGTAATACATCCAGTTTTCATGATTCTTCATGAAAGAGATTAATGATTCGTTACTGAATGCACCAGAAAAAATAGAACCTCACCAGTACTCCTGTGGCAATTGATAAAACTGAACTAGACTCCCGGGTCGATCACTTACTGCATGTACATCTATGGGAAAGTTGTTAAGCCCCTCAAAGACTTCATTTTCTCACCTGTAAAATAAAGGTAATGCCAACTGCCTTAAAGGTGGTTGCGAGGATTGAGTGGATGTCATCACAGCAGGGGAATTAAGAGCTGCTCTTTGCCACCAGCCCCGTTCTATTCACAATGGCTCTTTACCAGCTGTGTGCCTTTGGACAAGTTACTTACTCTCTCTGAGCCTCAGTTTCTTCACAATAATAACAGCTCCTTATGGTGTTGTTACGAGGATGAAAAGAGTTAACACAGGTAAAAGGCTGAGAGCAGTGCCTGGCACATGGTAACCACTCACAATTGTGACGATTGTTACTGTAGGCAAAGCACTGCACATTCTAGACACTCAACACACAGGACTTCTCTCTCTCCTCCGTTCTCTTGGCAAACTCCGAGGGAAACATTAGGTGCCATTACTCAGTACCTGTTTTCCAGTTCCTCTGCGTAAATCGGGATTACACAGAGGACTGTCCCCTTATCTCCATGCACACAGACCTCTTTGCCTCATTTCCCACTGGAAATATTCCAGACGTGACTGACCCCAAGTCCAACAAAAGTGACCTCTAAAGCCCTCCCGACAAAAAAATATGCCATCCCTCCAACCACCTGGCCTTAGCCAAAACATACACCCCTCAACTCACCAGCCCACCCAGGTGCTTCAGATACCCAGGATTCCATGACCCAGCAAATATTTGCAGAACACCTGCCATATAAAAACGTTAAGAAGGACACAAGGAGGGAGCAGTCATGAATTCTGCCTCAGGAACCTGACGACTAGTAGGGGAGAGGAGGAACAGAAGGCACAGGGTGATGGCCCCCATGAGAGAGGAACAGAGGGGATCAGGAAAGGCTTCCAGGAGGAGGTGACACTGGGACATCATCTTAATCACTGTGTAGCATCCATGTGAATGGGGAATTCCAAATGGAAGGAAGTATGGGAGCAAAGGTTTAGCCGCCAGAAAACATGGGACGCCCACTAGGAAGGGTACATCGTCTTCTCGGGCAGGAGCCTAGGATAAATAAAAAGCAAGAGCAGGAGACTGAAATGTTTAATTTTTAGAGCAGAACTGAGAAAGCGTCAGCGTATCTATAAAGTGGGGAGCCAGTGAAGGTTTTGAAAGGCAAGGAAGTGATGGGACTCAAGCTGGTTCTTGGATGGCAAATCTAACAGCACTGAGGAAGGTGAATTTGAGAGGGGAAGCAGGAGTTAGGAGATTATTACACAAGTTTAGGTCGGCTGTCGGTGAGGGTGGGATGGGAGAATGATAAAGATACCGGATGTGGTGGCCACAGATCTTGACCAGAGATTGGATTTGGAGGTGAAAAGAGGAAGAAACTGAGCATGAGCCTCAGGTCTTGAACACAGCTGCCCAGTGACACATGGGAGCCAGGCCCTCCAGAATAGCAGGGAAAAGGAAAATTCTGGCTCTGGCCAGGAATAATGACTTGGGTTCATCCCGGTGAAAGTTAGTCCTGCCCTTTCCACATCCTTCTGTGAAACTGCAAATAGAGGGAGTTACTCTCTCAGCTCTTTCTATACATACAGCAGGAGCGCTCTGTGAAAATCATAAGGCTCTGGGATCCTTGAGTGGAGAGGAAAGAATGACAGAAGCAGAGACAGAGACGGGAACAAACCTCCCTTGGGTTCGTCTGACAAGCTTGTTTCTTGCTCACGAGGAGGAAAGGAAGGATGGCAGGAGGAACTTTCCCCACTACAATGTAAGCTCCATGAGGACAGGGAATTTTTTTTTCCATTTTGTTTAGGGATGTAGCTCTATTGCCTAGCACAGTCCCTGGCAATAGTGGGAACTCAGTAATGTTTGTTGAATGAATGAATGATCTCTGTTTCTAGGCACATGAAGCAATAAAGACTAGGTCTCTCGTATCTCACTCAGGTTCCCCCTCCCAACCTCAGTCATCTACTCTGTCCATCTTTTAATTTTTTTCATCTTTGTCCAAGAACACCTGGAAATAATTCTCAACAAAGCCCTGCTTTAGAGTCTCACTCTTACAAAGCTCTTGAGAACTGACCATCACAGGTTGTGTAACCAAGGAAATGGTAGCTTTTCAATGAGCAGGAACTGGGTATTTATTTATTTATTTTGCTATTATTTCTTTTTATTTTATTTTATCGAGTTATAGTCAGTTTACAATGTTGTGTCAAATTCCAGTGTAGAGCACAATTTTTCAGTTATACATGAACATACATATATTCATTATCACATTCTTTTTCACCATGAGCTACCACAAGATCTTGCATACATTTCCTTGTGCTACACAGTATAATCTTGTTTATCTATTCTATATGTACCTGTCAGTATCTACAAATTTCGAACTCCCAGTCTGTCCCTTCCCACCTCCCTCCCCACTGGCAACCACAAGTTTGTATTCTATGTCTATGAGTCTGTTTCTGTTTTGTATTTATGTTCATTTGTCTTTCTCTTTCTTTTATTTATTTATTTATTTTTTTAGATTCCACATATGAGCGATCTCATATGGTATTTTTCTTTCTCTTTCTGGCTTACTTCACTTAGAATGACATTCTCCAGGGACATCCATGTTGCTGCAAATGGCATTCTGTTGCCATTTTTATGGCTGGCTAGTATTCCATTGTATAAATATACTGCATCTTCTTTATCCAGTCACCTGTTGATGGACATTTAGGCTGTTTCCATGTCTTGACTGTAAATAGTGCTGCTATGAACATTGGGGTGCAGGTGTCTTTTTGAAGTAGGGTTTCTTCTGGATATACGCCCAGGAGTGAGATGACTGGGTCATACGGTAAGTCTGTTCCTAGTCTTTTGAGGAATCTCCATGCTGTTCCCCACAGTGGCTGCACCAACCTGCACTCCCACCAGCAGTGCAGGAGGGTTCGCTTTTCTCCACAGCCTTCCCCGAACTGGGTATGTATGATGTCAGGCAAGCACGTCCCTTGCTGCAGAGGAGGCCGGATTTGGAAGCATGCAAGTGTTTGACTTCTTTTCTTGATTCTGTTTTCTATTTGTGGACTCATTGCATTACTTTGATCCTTTCCCTTTGAGAATGTGACTGGGTAGCGATTTGGAGACGGGAGTAACATCCAGAACACGATGTGAGTCTCTTCTGATGCTATGTGAGGTCACCTGACAACCAGTTTGGGGAAATATGAGGAGGGGGCTCCTCTATAGACTCTCAAAAAACCTCGCAAGATCCAGGAGTCGGTCTGAGAGACAGTAAAGGCGCATCAAGGTAAAATGTTTTTAAGTGGATAAGGACTGGGAATTAAGAGGATGTTATTCAAAAGAGTAGCTTATGAGTCAGGTTGGTCTTGACATCAGAAGTTTTAACCTCAGGCCCACCCATCCGGACTCATTATAGTCAAATTGTATCTTATCTTCCTTTTCTGTTTCCTGAGACTTAATCGTGGTTTCCTCAGTGAATGGTGTCGGCTGCCTAACACTTCACAAGATAAAAGAATGTTTTCTTTTCTGGGAGCTGCTACTCAGAGGGCTCAAGCTGGTTTCCAAACCTGCAACTTTAAACGATGTGGTGCTTGACACAAGCAACTTACCCGCTTCTTTTCACGTTGTTCTCTGGGGTCCTTATCATGTGCCTACGGCATGTGCAGCGCAGCGGGAATACGAGAACAGAGATGGGTAAGACTTGGTCTCTGTCCCGAAGAAAACCACGACTCCTGTGTAGAGAAAGACGCACAAGGCAGCTCTCCTAGAACAAGCCGTGACAAGGGCTGGCACGGATTCCCTGAAGGGTTCTGGGCAGTAGGTTTCGTGATATCCAGGCGAAGCCTTTTTCTGGGTGTGTTCTACCCTATCTCTGTCGTGACTAACTTCATCCCTTCCAAGGAGGTGTGGGAGAGAAGGTAAATGATTTGCTCATTTTGCAGAGATTCACTGTTGACCCAATTCTGAGGAATTCTACAAGGCACTGACTTCCAGTTAAACCCTAGAGGACGACTCGTGGTTAGAAGCAGTCAGAGGTGGAGCTGAAAGTGGGGAACACAATCGAGTTCAAGGGGAAAAGAAAAAGTCACCTGGCTGAGGAAACCAGGAAGGAAAGAGGAAGATGGCAGTGAGGAAGGAAGGTGGGAGACATGTGGTGTCCAGGAGAAGGAGAGACAAGCGAATCTAATTCAGAGACATGAGAACACCAGGGCACAGCAAGACGCTAGTGACCCGGCCACGTCTGGCTCCTCCCCAGGACCTAGGTCAGTGCCTCACGTACGGTATTGAGTGAAATGTTTGCGGATGGAGGTACTAAGAAACAGTCAAGTGTATTTCTTTATAATCCTTATACTTGTGAATCATTCTTGTCCTCTTTAAACTCTCTCTACCATCTCTGTGTATTTTCCCACATCGTCTTAACATACACTAGGTTACCATATCATCAAGCATCACTGAGGCAATTTCCCATTGCAAATAACCTACAATGTTCCATTTTAATATTGTAAATATGCAAAGGAAGGCAAGAAAGTGTTGTAGCACTACACGGCAAGACCCCATGAGGAACCCAAAAGTAAATGTCAATAAAAGATCCTTGCCGGTTTGCAATTCCGAACACCATCCCGGTCCCCTGTGCGTGCGTCTCCCCACCCTAAGCAGGCAGCTCTGCTTCTCTGGTTGACTCTTCAGGAACAAGCTTCTCTCTCCCCCTCTGCTTCTTTCCCTCTGCTGCTACTGGTCTGTCTCTCCCTTCCTTCTACCTCGCATCGGATTCCCGCACTGAGAGAACACGAATGAACTGGTAGTTACCCAACGAGGGCTGCGCCCACTGGACAGAGTTCTTGCACCCGGGAACCTCAGGGGCTACTCTGCAGGATCCCAGGGGCCGCGGTGCCCACTGCCCCCGACTCTGTCCCTGAGGGCTGTGGAGGTGAGGGGAACTCCCTGAAGCTGCCTAAAGGCCTCAGAGTGTGGCAAGCACTTAGGAGTCTATGGACTTTGATGAATTTACATGAATGTAGGCAAACAAGTACCACAGAGCTATATCTACAGTTATCAGAACATTGAAAGTATCATTTATCCAAATCTGAAGCTAACCGAGCAGGACCCTATGGGGCCTTCCCGGGACAGACCCCTCTTCCATATCCTCTGCTGTGGCTCCTCTCTGAAGTACCTGAGTAATAGTACATGGTGCACATTTCCTGAGTTTTTCCTGAGTTTTGGATGCTAAAACCACCAAAATCAAATGGAAGAAATTAACGACCTGATGATCATGAGCACATAACCCCTAGACCTTCTGGTGCCTAAGGATTGATGACCACCAGCCAATCGGAGAATCGTGAGGACGCTGATCACACACCCAGAGACCCGCATCCCTCACCTGGCTTTTGAAGTTGCTCTGCTGAAACCATTTGGGGAGTTTGAGTTTTGGACCATGAGACACCTGTCCTCCCTGTAGGGACGCCTTGACAATAAACAGTGCACTTTCCTTCGCCACAACCTGGTGTTGGTAGATTGGTTTTACTGCTCATGCGTGGTGGACCCGAGTTTGGCTCGGTGACGTGAACTCCTGAAGTTCCAACCCACCACCTACGCCCAGGAAACCTGCCCTCCCCACAGACTTCTTCATCTCAGTTGACGACAACTCCATCCTTCCAGTTGCTCAGTCTATAAAACTGAACTCATCCTTGATTTTTCTCTCTCTCTCTCACATCCCTCTTCTGACCTAACTGGAAATCTCTTGATTCCCTTTTTAAATTACCTCCCAAAACTTAGAGTGTCTCCTGATCTCCATCATTATCACCATGGTCCAAATCGCCATCACCTCCCGCCTGGACTCAGTGCAGTTGCTCCTCACTGGTCCTCATGTACCCACCTTGCTCACACTCTGACTCACCTCACCGCCAGTCTGTTCTCAATGTCGCAGCCAGAGTATTCCTTCTAAACATTGGTCAGATCACATGACCTGTCTGTTCAGAACTCTCCAATAAGTTCTCACGTCTCCAAACTGAAGTCCCTACAACGATCTGCAAGCCTGATGTGATTCCACCCACAGACCTCCTGTCCACCCCTCACTCTTGTGAACTCTGTGCCAGCCACCCTGGCCTCTTTGGTGTTTCTGGAATACACCAAACACGCCCCCCCTTCCAGCCTTTGCACGGGCCTTTCCTTAATCTGGCACAGCCTTTCCCCAGAAGTGCACAAGGCTAACTCCATCAGCTCCTCCAAGTCTGTGCTCTGATGTCGTCTTCTCATGCTAGCAAATCGCCCCACTTAACTCCCCCTGGCATTCCCAGTCCCCACACCCGCCCTGTGTGGTGTTATAGAACCTACCGTACAATGCACTTATTTGTTATGTTTTGGGTGGGGGGGCTTTTGCTTGTTTGATTTTTCTTTTTGGTCTTTCTCCCACCGGTGCAATGAAATCGCCGTGAAGAAACCCCAGACCAGTCTCTGCAACGTACAGGTGCCCAGTGAATACCTGTTGGCCAACACCTGACTCAGAGGACAACTGGAGCAGTATCCTGAGCTGACGATTTAGAAGAGACCAAGTATTGTGAAAATTCAACTCCAGTTTGGGGTTTGGGGTGATGGGTTGAAAAACAGTGTGATTTGCAAAGTACATACTCTTTTTTTCCCTACTGTCTATATTCTGGTCACCAGTCTGTGCTGATAGTGATTTATACACAGATACTGATGTGTTAGTTCCTGTAAATAAGTTCTCAAGCCAGTAAGTTCATCCACAAGCTTATAAGCAGATCACTATAGTCTGGGGAAGGTGAGAAGGTATGGTTCTCATCCTCAAGGAATTTACACGTAGCATGCATGAATTATGCCACTATACTCAGGTGCAAGAAATGTCACAGTGCTGGTTTTTTTTTTTTTTCTGTCTCTAAATCAAACTAAATCTGTGCCACTCCTTCTGAATCAAACTGAGGCTGGGATCTTCTGTGGACCCCAAGGCCACCACTCAGTGTTTGACCACACTGGTTTCCACATGTCCCCATCAGTGGTCCTACTAACTCCTGGGGTACTGTGATGGACTGTGACACCGGTCCGTGACACTCAGAATTTTCCACCACCAACTACCCTGCCTAAATTTGGAGGATGCTCATCTTCCAGGGGGTCACCTCCTTTTTAAACAGTGTCAACCTCTAGTCCCTTCCTCTCGATGATCCTGAGCTGTAAAGCTTCGTTATGTCAGCATGACAGGCAGGATGGGGGTGGGGAGCTCCGTGGGACACAAGGAATCAGATCTTAATTCATCTCTTTGCCTGATGTAATCAATCTGATAAGGCAAAATAGCTTCAGAATGACTACAACAAAAGGAATTGTAAAATAAAGCTCCTAAATTGAATGTATAAATTCTCAGACGATGTGAAATTAAGAATTGATCCAAATAGGCTAGAATGTATCAGTGTTCCAGGAAGACGTGGACTTTGAATCAATGCGGGAACAGATGGAGAGAGACTGAAATTTTCCAATAAGAGAAGGACAAAATTCTTTTTGGTGTACAAGTGGGGGAGGCAGGGGGGCACCAAGTCAGGAAAGAGTGAGTCACTACTGGGGAGAAGAGATAGAGGGTCCCGATGTGGGACACCACAGCCCTCGGGGGCACTCTTCACCGTGGCAGAACAAGTCTACGGTGTGGCAGACACGGCTGGAAACCCGAGCACACCCAGCATGACTCAAGACCAATTTAGATGCTGGGAAAAGAAGCAGGGGAATGAAAACGTGCCCATGAGAGATGGCCCACAAAAAAAAGAAAAGACCAAATACCACAATAAAAAAATCCCAAGTGTGCCACGGGGGACTCCATGCCGAAGCGCAGCATTTCAACCATGTTGCATTTCCCAGAGCTACTTCAGTCACTGGGCTCATCGAATCCAATTCCTCCTTTCGGTGGCCACTGAAGCCACAGAGACACACTGATGTAAAGACCCTCTCAGTCATCTGTCCTTGTCTCTGAAACACTTCTCTCTACCTCAGGAACTCAAGCCCTGAAAATGACAGACAGTGTTACTGTCACGGAGGGCACACGCCTAGAATACAGAAGGGCTTTCAACAACCGGAAAGGAATCCCGTCCACTTCGAGGCAGTTTCAACCTAGTTTCACCATTGCTCCGAAGTAGTAGCATATGCTTAGTTCCAGCTGCTGGTCCTCAGCCACGCATCTTCTAATTATTTCTAAAATTTGTTGAATCTTTATCCTTTGAGGTGGACGATTATGCGAAATAGCCGAGAGTCCTTTGGTTCTAGCTCTGGTGACTCAGGTGTGTGGTCACCCTGGGTACGATGCCACTTGTGTAACAGTAAAGCAGGTAGATTGATTTTCTCTTGTGGTTCCTTGTTGAGACTGTTTATAGAGAACCGCTGCTCCTCCCTCTCTTGGCGCCGCAGGGGGAATGGTTGGTTTCCCTGGTCCCTGCTGTCAGGAAACTTGCATTTTAAGGCAGCGCCTACTCATGTGAGCACATTTAACACCTGCAAACGTGAAATGCCACGATGTGTGAGAAGACAGCAGGCCTTTAGTTCAGTTTGCAGAACAGGGAAGGTCTTCGGAGGAAAAGCAGCATGTTAGCTGGCATCTGGGGGAGAAATAGAATCAACAAAGCAAAGCCAAGAATGGAATGGAAAGAACATTCCAGACTGAGTAAGAATAACAAAATCACAGAGATGCGGAAGGGCAGGGTGAGTTCAAGAAAGAGCGAACAGTTGTTCTGTGGTTGGAGCAACAGACACTTGGGAGGTGGCGGTGGAAGATGAAACCAGATGATGGAGGAACATAACTGTCAGACTCGAGACTGCAGCAGGTCCAGAAGGGCGCTTCCCGTCACACTGTGAACAAGTCAGCTGTGTTAGAATAAATGGGTAGCTTTCCAAGACGAGTATTTTGAAGGACAACACTCTCTGGAATGCTTACGTGCCAGGACCGCAGAAACACATTATTTGATAATCCCATCTGATATGTCATATCTCAGTAGAGGAAACTCAAGCCCCAATTAGGTAAGAAACCAGGCTTCAGAGCACAAAGTGAGTCACCGGCAGGCCCACAGCGGAGGCGGGAGTCAGCCCTGCTGGGCAGTCATGCTGTCGTATGAGGTTACAGGGTATGAAGATAAACTCTTCCAGGAAGCCCTCTTGAGGAAACTCTATTTCTGCCTCAGGGGAATTTGAGAGGTCTCTCACAGAGTCAGAAGTCACGGGGTGGGGAGGGTGGCAGAGATGCAGACGGTGGACCACACTTGGCAAGAGCCCAGCCTAGTGAAGGGCTGAGATCCCGAAATGAAGAAAGCAGCCGGGCTGACTCTCCAGCACCAAGACAGGATGCAAGGGAACGCGGTGATCCGGAGGACTTGCCAAAACACAGACTGCTGATGTTGTCGAAAACACCCCAGAGTTTCTGATTCAGGAGATCTGGGATGGGCTGAAGAATCTGACTTCCTGAGGACTTCCCAGGTACTGCTGATGCTTCTGCACTGATGGAAACCACTGACCTAGAACTTGGCCGGCCGGAGCGCTCAGGGAGAGTCTTCAGTAGCTGAATCTAAGAGGACTGGGAAGGACAGGGGTTGACAGTTTCCAGCCCGAACTACCTGAAGGGCTTTTGTATGCTCCGGAGATGATAAGCATCAGAGGACCACCACCAGGACTGTGGCAGTGCAACAGAAAGAGGGGAGAAAGGGAAGAGCGGTTTAAAGGAAGGCGTTCAAGGAGGAATCTGGCCACGTGCCTAGAACAACCACCTGTTGCAGGAGGAAGGAACCGAATCACGGGCGCGTCACTGACAGTCCACAGCCCTGCTGTCACCTGGCTGCCTCTGGAATCATCTAGGGAGCATTTCAAAAACACCAGGCCCTGGGCCCCATGCCTGGAAAAGTAAATCAGAATCCCTACAGGTGGGGCCCTGCCGGTGGGAGCCAAAGAAAGCTCCCAGGTGATTCTCACATGCAATGACGGCTGAGAGCCAGTGGTCTGAGAATCTGATCCTGCTTAAAGGAAGAAAAAAGAAAAAGAAAAAAACCACTGAATAGAGGCTCTGTGGAATGAGGAGTTCATCGCCAGCTAACCTAACCTTAGCAAGATTTCTAAACCGACTGGTCCTCGCTCGCCTGCTGGGTCCTCCTCAGTCCTGCGATTTCCTCTCACTTATTAACACTCCCGGTGTCTGAGCCACATCTGCTCTGCTCTCCCCGCACGTGGCTAAGGGGGGATCACCATCATAATTACAGCAGCCAGTCATCCTCAGAACCAAACACATTGAACCAGGCACTTTCCTGGAACTTTCTTTCTTCTTGTCTTTCAGGGGTCTGACAGCAAGACCAAGTTCAAATGCTTTTTTTTTGGTCTCCGCATAGCCACAAGTCTATGAATCATTCATTTTATAGCAAATCAAAAACGTAGGTTTAAGAGTCCCGAAATGGCCTCGTGCAGAAGATTTATGGATAAGCTCGTCAACTATTTTATAGATAGACATTCTCAGTTTAGTGAAGTATAAGTGAAATTTTACATGAAACTCCAATACATAAAATAGGCAGGAGGCACTACAGAACAGCGTGAATGCTGTGATGCTGTGTGTTGGTAAGAGAAAGGAGGTGAGACCATGTGGCGGGTGGGGGTGGTCTGCAGAAGAGAGACAGGAGACGGTGACGTTGGTTTCCTCCAAGGATCAGTAGAAAGGAGAATTTTCACTGCAGACTCTTTTGTACCTCTTGGGATTTTGAAAGATGTACGTGGATCACCAATTCAAAATCAACTTTTTAACAATTAAAAATTTTTCATAGTGGAGCTGTTCTGGTCAGAGGAGTCTGGACCACACCCTGCTCCCACTTCCCCTCGCTCTAAACCCTCACTCCCAGACGAAGACCCATTAGGACTTTTAATCACGTGAAGTTCCTCAGATGAGGCCCCCAAAATGGGATCCAGTTAGAGAACTGTTGAATCTTTTCAATCCTACATTTTTTTTAAACTTTTTTTTTATTGAGTTGTAGTCAGTTTACGATGCTGTGTCAAATTCCAGTGTAGAGCACAATTTTTCAGTTATACATGAACATGCATATATTCATTATCACATTTTTTTTTCACTGTGAGCTACCGCAAGATCTTGTATATATTTCCCTGTGCTATGCAGTATAATCTTGTTTATCTCTTCTACATGTGCCTGTCAGTATCTACAAATTTCAAACTCCCAATCTGTCCCTTCCCACCCTCCTCCCCTTTGGCAACCACAAGTTTGTATTCTATGTCTATGAGTCTGTTTCTGTTTTATATTTATGTTTTTGTGTGTGTGTGTGTTTTTTTTTTAGATTCCACATATGAGCAATCTTATGTGGTATTTTTCTTTCTCTTTCTGGCTTACTTCACTTAGAATGACATTCTCCAGTAACAACCATGTTGCTGCAAATGGCGTTATGTTGTCGGTTTTTATGGCTGAGTAGTATTCCATTGTATAAATATACCACCTCTTCTTTATCCAGTCATCTGTTGATGGACATTTAGGCTGTTTCCATGTCTTGGCTATTGTAAATAGTGCTGCTGTGAACATTGGGCAGTCCTACATTTTTTAGCCAGAATTAGTTCCTAGAGAGCACAAATGACTTGCTCAAAGTCACACCACTAACAAATAAACCTAATTCTCCTCACTCTTTCTTCAATGGTTTTTCTGCGCTTCTTCAAACAGAATCCCTTCGACCCAGCAGATCAGACATTTGTTGAACTTCCACAGCTATTCCTAGGAGACACCACTAACACAGGCACACGTCATGGCAGAGGAAAGTAACGACCAAACACCAAACGAGCCCGAGCCTTGCTACCACAGCATTGATTACACGGCAGTAACGGCCCTCACCGTTACTGAAAGTTTACACTATTAACGACTACATGACATAAAGGATTATGTCGTTTATTCGGACGTTTTTCAGCATGAGTCACAAGACAAACACTTGGAAGATGGAAGCACCATATATAGAAGGCGGCCCCGTTGCTTCTCCGTTGGTGCGGGCACAGCCCCGATGACCGCTAGGTGGCAGTAGCGTCCTAACAACAGGAAAGCAGCAGGCCTAGCGCTCTTAGAAAGGGGAAACCGAATTAACATCCCACAGCTGACCCACCTGGCTACACGCACAGCCTTGAGGCCCAGAGAGAACTATTAGTACAAATTCCAGATAATACCTCTATCTCTTGGTAAGTTCTGTCCTCCACTGTAACAGCCGAGAACGCTTTAGCTGGTGTCAAAAAGCAGGCTCAAACCAGCAGCCCTTGGGCAGGATCCGGTCAGCAGCAACGTGTTTGCCTAGGGCAGTGTTCGGTTTTGTTGTTTTACTTTAATTCAAAATGCCTTTAGGTGGAGCAGCCCCCCTCTGGTTTGCCAGCACATCCACCACTCTCTAATGTCTTATCCTAGGCTCCTCCGTACATTCGCCTCAGAAGGCAGCAGGCTGGGATTCTTGCTAAAATGCCCTCTGCAGTGACTTTATGACTGCGATCTAATTGGTCTGCCCAGCTGTCTTGGGCCTTCCCACCTCCATCTAACTGCTCTCAAGTCATTCTTCTATCTCCTCCATGGCATGTCCATTTTTTTTTGCAATCCTCCTCATTCTTAAAGGCCCAGATCAAATGGCCCCTCCTCCTTCCTCAACCATACAAGCTGAAGTGCACTTTTCCTCTTGCCTGGCTGACCATGGCACACAGAGCTTCTACCATTTAGTTTGGCCATATTTTCTGCTTCACTCTGTTAACTGTCTTCCATACGTCTCAGCTATTGGTAAGTTCTCTGAGGGAAGCACAGAGGTCTGCCACCTCTTCCTGTGTGTGTAATGGTATCTTGCAGTACCCTACCCAGCTTTTGATTTCTTCCAACTCAAAACCTATGCCAGCACCTCCTTAGTGGGGACTAATAGGAGACAGGATGATTTAGAAAAAAAAAGTCTTTTATAGAATATCATTAAAGAAATATAATTTCTGGATGCACCTATATGAGAAATTAAAACTAAGCTAAAACATCATTGTCTCCTCCAGGAGCTAAGGGGCGACATCGCGAGGTTCAGTGTAAGCTCTGGAGACAAGCAGTCTGGGGACGTCCCACAGCCTCGCCCTTGACAAGCTGGGTAACCCTGAGCAGGCGACTTCACCTGCTCATAACAAGATAATGATAGCACCTACTTCAGGGGATTTGTCTTTATTAACATTTCACTTTGAAATAACTTTAGAAAAGTTGTAAAAAATTATAGAGAGATTCTATATACTCTTCACCTGACTACTATGAACACCTTACAAAAAGTGCAGTCCAATTATCAAAACCAGGGAACTGACGCTGGTACAATACCATTAACTAAAACTGTAGACTTTGGTTGAATTTCACCAGCTTACCCACCAATTTCTCTTTTCTGACCCACAAGCCAGTTTAGGATCCTATATTACATTTGGGTCCCATGTCTTCATCTCCTCCAATCTGTGATACTTCTGGAAAGTCCAGGCCAGTTATTCACAAATTGTCTCTCATGTTTTCTCATGAGTAGGTGGAGGTGATGCACTTCTGGTAAGGGTACCACGGACGGGACGCTATGCCCTTGTCAGCGCATCACCTGGGAAAGTGCAGGATGCGGCTCTGTCTTACTACTGAGGGGGTTAACCTTGATCGCTTGGCTAAAGTGGTGTACAGGGGACTTCTCCCCTGTAATTAAGAAATATTTATGCGGAGATACTTTAAGACCATGCAGATACCCCGTTTCTCATGCTTTCACCACTAATTGCGTCCATCAAGAGTCCTTACCTGCAACAGTTATTCCTACGGTTTTAGCCCCACGGCGATCTTCTGTTTCTCTATCCCCTCTACATGCGTTAACTAGAATTACGTTGTAAGGAAGAACCCCCCCTCCCCCACATGTTCATTTGGAGGGGTTTTATGAGGATGAAATGAAGTAACACATTTACAACAGTGCTTGGCACAGGGGGAAGCCTCAGTTAGTATGAACCATTTCTGTTTTTTTTTTTTAACTGAAGTAGAGTTGATTTACAATGTGAGCCATTTCTAATGTTATTGATGAGACAATATGAAAGTTCTCTGATTCATATAGACATCTTCTGGTTCCGAATAAGAGCTTCGAAAATGTTTAAGGGTGTTTCAAAATAGTGTACCGTATTCGTTTGCTGGGATGTGGTAACAAAGCACCACAACCTGGCGGCTTAAACAGCAGAGCTTCATTTTCTCACAGTTTTGGAGGCTGGAAGCCCGCGATTAAGGTGACAGCAGATCTGGTTTCTTCTGAAGCATCTCTCCTTGGCTTGCAGATGGCCACCCTCCCCCTGTGTCCTCACGTGGCCTTCCCTCTACGTGCAGACCCCTGGCGTCTCTTCCTGTGTCCAGATTCACTCTTCTTACAAGAACGCTGGTCAGACTGGATTAGGACCCACCCTAAGGGCCTCATTTTAATTTAATCTCTTCTTGAAAGGCCCTCTCTCGAAATACAGTCACATCCTGAGGTCCTAGAGTTAGGGCTTTGACAAATTAACTTTGCGGGGGTGGGGGGGGCACAATTCAGCCCATAGTATCCACCGACTTACTTCCAAGAACTGCCATGAAGACGTCATTGCACATTTGAGAGAGCTCTCGGAATTGGAAGGCACTGTGCAAACATAAAGCAATAGGGTAAAAAATCATTGCAACCCTTTGTAACCATTTACACACTTTACGTGCAAACTGCTTCGGCATTCCCTTATGATGGTGTCAGCCCTGCTAATTTGACTGTCACTCCGGGGCTGTCACTGGCTCCGGAAGGCAAACTTCAACCTGCTGCTGCCTGCCTTATCACACGTTCACACTGATTGGCGCTCACGTTGATTGGTGTGTTTGGCTGGCTTTTCTGTCTTCCTGAGGCTTGGGGCTCCTAGCTGCTCTCTTCGGGCTGTGCCAGCTACCTCGACAGAGGCCCAAGGGGCATCTCCTTCCCCGAGGCGGCCAGCAGATCCCGGCCTCCTGCCCCCACCAGCTGCCCAGCGACAGGCAGCGCCTCTCAGCGCAGCGCGTGGTCTCAGGTCCAGGCAGGGTAACAGGCCTTGCGGGCAGGCAGTGAGGACAATGGAGCTCATCTCCACAGGGCATTTGGGTAACATTAAATGGGCAAGCACCTATTCACGTCTTGCTGGAACCAGTATCAGACTAAGACACCTGCCTGGAGGCTAATCCTTTCATACTATGTTTTCTTGAAGGAGGCCATTTGCAGGTTTTCATAAATCTTAGCCTCCCAGAAGTGGGAAAAGGACACCCATCTCATTCTATCTGTGCAATTTAAAAAAGGGGACTGATCTCTTCCCACTGAAGGTTTTGCTTATCAGAGGCTAACATGGGCCAGGGAGAAACCGTGGTCCTCAGTGGGCTGGCCTGCCCTGGATAAGGGAGCAGAGCCAGAGACTCTGCCCGCAGGGCGGCTTGATATCTCCTCAGCCTCTGACATGCTGGGGTCCCCAGCGTCCACACTCCCAGGGAGGCGTGGGAGGAGGGGACGGAGACAGCTGAACTGCTTCCACCACGAGCCCCGGGCGGGGGGAGGGGGCGCTGACAGTAGCCACACCTTGCTTTAAAATAGTGCTTCAAAGGGGGAGGGTACAGCTCAGCATACACAAGGTCCTGGGTTCAATCCCCAGTACTGCCATTAAACATAAACCTAATTTATCTTTCCCCTCCCTCCCCTCTCAGTATTTTGACAAACACTGAAGGAGAGGAGTCCTCCTTCTGACCTGTCCGGACACTTTCAGGGCACCCCAGGGGGCTTCTCTGTAGGAACTGTCTGTTTACCACGCTGTCTCTTTGCAAAAACAAATCACTCTACCGATGAGTTATCCCCACGTCTACAGTTTTGTGGGAAGCCCTGTGTCCATTCCATTTCCTTATTTTCCCTGCCTGACTCTCAGGTAATTATCACCTCGTGTTTGGCAGCAGCCTTCTAGAATAGCTCCCTAGCCCATCCTGCAAATCTCCAGCACCCCCTACCTCCCCTGCCCTCCTCCACCTATTCAAATCCTGAAGTTGAAACAAAATCTCTCCAATCGCACCCTATTCCCCTCTCACCTTTGAAGTTCTCTGTGACTGTTGTAAAGGGGAGGGCGTGCCCCTGTGTGGTGGGAAAGGGGAGGGGAGGTCACCAGGGGCGGACAGGGCCACATATACAAAATTGTGAGGTGATAACATTGTAAGTCAACTACACTTCAATCAACAAATTTTTTTAAAATATTAAATAATTTTTTAAATTAAATTAAATTAAAAAAAATTATGAGTTGAGTGCATGACCCATCTGGGGGACTGCAAACCACTCAGTAAGGCTGGGGCCCAAGGCGCAAGGGGGAGAGAGAGAGACGCTGGAGAGGGCACCCGGAGCCGGGTCACAGAGCCTGGAGTGGAGTTTGGACTTTGTCAGGAGCTGGTGGGAGCCACTGAGCGGCTTTGAGTAGGGGAGTGTCACAAACAGATTTGGAAACGCCGGGAAGCAGAGACCCTCTGAGGCTGTTGCAATAATCCAAAGTTGACAGTGGCGAGGGAGAAGGAGACGGGATGTCAACTGAAGCGGCGTTACACAGAGTTGTCCTTGGACCAGGGCCAATTTCTGGATCAATGTCAGTCTTCCCAGTGTTTTTGCTGATCTGCTCTGAGAAAAGGAACTTGTGCCAGAAAGTAAATCCCAGGCAGTTCTCACTTCATCCAGAAAGTCTCGCTTTAGGAAAAATTCAGTGTCCTTTGAGCTGAACAGTGCGCCTGGTGAGGTGGTCGATTTACATTCTGGCCCAAGTGCCTTATCTTTGTGGACCCGTGACAAACAGTTTGCAGAGCGGCACCGTGAGTGGCCCTGACTCAAAGTTCTCTCTGAACCGGTGATGTTTGGAGCAGGGTGAGAGGTGACTGTCCTGGTGGGTTAGGAACGGGAGGGAGACAAGACATGCTTATAAGAAGAGCCAGTAAGTCAAGGTTACTGGTCACCCAGGGTGCAGAAGGGGTGACACGCTGAAAGGGTGACACAGGAACTAAAACCCTCAGGGCTCAGACTGGACGCCGGATCCTGGAGGAGAACTGACCGTGGCTTGGAGTAGAGCAGAACTGAGTTCAAATGACAACTTCCTGACATACGCTGTAAACTTATGTTAGCTAGCTAAACTCTCTGAACCTCATTTCTCTGTCAATAAAATGGAGGAAATGATACCTGCCTCCCAGCGACGCGATCCCATGACCCAGCACACTTTCAGACATTCCCAAGGCCTGGCACGGGACAGGCACTTGCTGAAAAGGTGTTGAACATCATAAAAAATAAGGAGAAAGGTGATGGGGAGACAGGGGAAGAACACAGGCTGAATGAAGGCAGAGTTGGGAGTATGTGGATTCGCTACTCTGGAATATCAAACTCTGTAAAAGGGTCGTGAAACCACGAAGAGCTGTGTCCCCAGCAGAGCTATGAAGTCCACTTTCTGCCTCATGTTCCTTTCCCACATTCTTCTTCCGACTCCAGCGTCTCATTCTGGGGCCCAGCCCATGAGTCATCTTGGCTAAGAGTCCATCCCCAGCGTCGGTCTTGGTCGGATAACAGGGCTCTGCCTTAGTGCCTGTTTGGTCCTGTTCATGTTGTAGGTACCTACCCAACATCCCAGGTCCCTCCATGAGGCCGCCTGGGCCACTCTTGCCAATCCCCTCCCACAGAGATTCCCAAACTCCCCGCTCCATGGCCGTTGTCCCAATACCTACTTGCAGACAGATGCATCTGAGAACCACCAGAGCCCACTGCCACTTTGTGTGGACCTCTTTACAGTTTGCCTGCAGAACTCTGATGTAGTATTTCCATCCCCCACAAAGTGGCCACCAAACTTTGCAGTCAGAGGAAACTTCTCCCAGGCCTGGGTGAGCCCGGGCTGCCCTGCCCCCTTCGGTACCTGCCCGCACCTCCACTGTGACAATCTAGTTCTAGATTCAAGCCCTTTGCTGCACGGACCTGGGCTGAGAACAAGCACACGATACGTTATGTGTTACGGCAGTTGACTCACAAGTTCTTTCTCTTATGTCATTTAACCCTCACATCAGACTCATGATCTAAAAAAGAATCAGCTTCCCTATTTTACAGAGAAGGGAAGTCACCTAGCATCATCAACCGCCCCAGAGTGCCCAGGATTAAGAGGTTTCCTGTGCGCAGGACTTTCGGCGCTTAAACCAGGACAGTCCTGGGCAAACCGGGTGGTTAGTCACCCTAGGTCACACAGCTAGTCAGAGACTGAGCCAGGATTCGAACCCAGGACACCTAACCCAGTCTACACTAGTTGCATTCAATAAATATTTGTTAAATGAATGACACTTACCTAGTCTGCCTTCTTCCCATTGCATCACGTGCCTCTCATAAACAGCACCTCCTTCAGACTAATACATATAGGTCTTATTTGCTTTCTTTTTTCCTGAAATAGTGGTCAGAGGAAGGGGTACAGGGGAACACTGCTTTGCGTGAGAAAAGCATCCTTGCAATTAACTCCCATGTAGGAATAAAAACCAATACAATCATTTCAACAAAGGAAGTAATTAATCAGAGTCTGTGATTATCTTAAGAAGAACTTGAAATCAAAAGTGATTGTGAATGGGCCACTAACCCAGTCAGTATACAAACTCTGCCCAGAAGAGTCAATGTTGTTTGCATATTTGACTATTCAGCACATGCAAATTTGAAGTCCTAGAATCAGATAAATATAAAACATTGTAAGAGGTATGAAGTGGCCAGCATATCCCTTTAAAGCCCATCTTAGCCTCACTGAAAGCATCTCAGGAAAGAGGAGAATCTGTGCTCCTTTTAAAAGATCTTCAGTGAGAGCCAAAGAGCTTCTTCAGGTGACACTTTTAACACTGAAACATCACGGAAGGATGAGAGAGAAGGGGATTGAGGAGAGTAGCTACTTAGCTCAGTATGGAATATCTTTCCCTTTCCTTTCACCCACCAAGTAGGCTTCCGTCCCTCAATAACAGAGAGAGAGACAGAGAGAGAGAGAGGTGTTGTTACCCCAGGGGAGTTTGTGGTCCCACGCTGTTTCTAGTGGTGACATTTACGTAGAAAAGGGCAAGTGTTTCTTTACAACATCAGCATTAAAAGTATCAGAGTGTGGCCCCCCCAGGGCCAAGGCTAGCTTGGGATTTTGTGCAAATCACAAAAACTCAGATACTTCACAGGACCAGTTAGAACAAGGGTCACATCCTCGAGCTGTCACAGCCCCTTTCCACAGTATACAGCTTGACCTCTTGGTTAGTTGAGAGGGAGCTAAATGTCAACCCCACCTTCTTACCCTCTGCCAGACTCTTGGGCGGGGCACAGCCTCCCGTCACCACCTGCCCACAAGCCTCTGTCAGCTCAGGCTCCCCGCTGTCACCCGGAATGCAACTATCCTCCAAGACAATGTCTAGCCTTTTATTTGACATATTTGCTTTATTAGCTTATATTTCCTTTTGGGATAATTAACTCCCAAGACTCAACTTCATTGTAGGACATCCTTTGTATGCACCCAGCATTTACCTTTTTCACCTATTTACAATTTATATTTGCATCAAGAAACTTCTGAACATCCATCATTCATTCAACAAGCATTTACAAGATGTCCATAGTGTGTTGGGCACCGTACTGGGGACAGAAGTTAGTGACGAGACCGTTATAAGGGGCAGGAGTTCCTAAAGCTAGGGAATAAAAAAGCCGTCCCTGTAAGAGAGAACAGCATCACCCAGTCAAGAAGAAATGCTCCGATAACTGCAGGTCAGCTCAGGGGGGCTGGAGGCGGGCAGTCGTTCTGGAGTTGGCAGACATACGCCTGGATAATTCGGTACTTTTCCAGGAAGTCGTCTCCAGCAGATCCCCAGAGAAGCAGCTTCTGACCTCTCGCTTTAAGTAATCATAAAGCAACCAAGGCTTCCTACAACTTCTTCTCTTATTTTCCAATTCCCAATGCTTTTCCACTGATGAAGACAGTTTAACTCCTGTGTACATCTGTGCATACCCTACATATTAACCCACATCAGTGTTTTCTGCCGGCAGCCACTGGGAAGGGTGGAGTAGTATGGGTTTCCTGTGACCCAGGAAGAGGAGAAAACAAGAGGTTATCAGCTCTGTGCTATGATTAAGCCACTGTGTGTTTCCTTAGAAGTCTGGTTAACCTATCTTAACACAAGATCAAGCACTTGTCTCTGTATAGCCTCTTAACTGAGGGGACAGGATCCTTCAAACTCCCAAAGATGCTTTCCATTGGCAGAAAGGTAGCTAAGTAAAGGACTGATTCCATTCAGGCCGTATGGAGAGCAACACAGAGAAAGGGAAGGGGCTGGGAGAAAGGCTGGGAAGAGCCAGAGGGAAGGGGAGAGGGGCTTTATGGGAAGCGTCTCCGGCTTTACTCACTACTGTGAGCAGGCCATGTGCGCGTCCCACCCTCAGGCTCAGCTAGAAGGTGGTCCCCCAGCCTTGCCCTAACTGCCAACCCGAGCTGGTAAAGACAGGGATAGGATCTGACCCAAGTGCTGTCAACCCACAGTCTGGACAGTGACCTGCGATGCTGCCTGAGAGTGATGACTCCAACGGCGTAACAGTCACGGCGCGACGCCCTGAGGGTTTACAGCACACCTGGGAGACAGGCTGTCTCCTTGAATCCTCGCAACAACCCTATGCGGTAGACACTATTAATAGCTCCCCTTTACAGATGAAAAACGTGTTTCAAGAGGATTCACAAGCCTCTAAAATCAGAGGATTAGGTCAAACCCCGGTCTATCTGATTCTAGAACCAGGCTCTTGCTCACCTGTCAGTATTGCCTTTCACGCATTTATTTACTTGTTCAACAAATGTCTCTGTGTAGCCACTGATAAGCGAGCCCGGTGCCGAGTGGGGCTACAGTGGAGGCCCCCGAGGAGCTTATGCTCCACAGAGGAGGGTGATAAACCGTAAACAAATAATCAGCAGAAATAAGTACAGGTTGCACTAAATGCAATAAAAAACATTATGGGAGAGAAGTACAGAGAAGCCCTCGGAGATGAGTGTTCAGAAAGATGCCCCTTGAGGAAGGGACATCACACAGATCTGAAGGGTGTGACAGAGCCAGCCACGAGGTGGCTTGAGGTAGAGGCGAGGAAACAGCAGGACCCAGAACAGGTCAATCAAGGAAGAGGTGGGGGTCAGTATCACTGGGTATCTATGGAGAGTGTGACAGGGACCAGATCGTCAAGGCTCTTACAGACCATCGAAAGAGAATTGTCTTCTAAATGCAATGGCAAGCTATTGGGGGTTGTTAAGCAGTGGAGCGATGGTTGGTTTACTTTTTGCTAAAAAGAGAGAAGGCACAGAGTGATAGTTAGTAGCATAGAGTCTGGAGTCAGGATGGCTGTGTTCAAATCCCTGACCTGCTGCTTGCTAGCGACATGACTGTGGGCAACCCCCCATGCCTCAGTTTCTTCATTTTTAAAATGCAGAAACTAACAGTCCTTTCCTCAGAGTATTGTTACAAGGATTAAATTAGTCATTATTTGAAAGCACTTACAATAGTGCCTGGCATGTAGTCATATACACACTTGTTAAAAAAAAATGAGTAAACAAACAAAAATTAATAGATGTCTCTACTCATATCTCAATACAAATCTGTCTTCAAGCAAAGACAGAAATGCTGTAGCAAAAACATGCTTTTCTCTTAGCAAAGTCCTTTTGCTTTCTTCTTGACTTCATCTTCTTTCTTCTCCTCCACTCACATTAGCAACTGCTCCTCCCTAAGGTAACTCGTGTGCGCAAGTCAGTGTTTCCTACCAGACAGTCTTAAATAGGCCCAGGTTAGATACATGGATGTATGCAAAAATATGGCATGTTTTTGTCTTTGTCCTGCCAAAATTAGATCATGCTGCACCACGTTGTTCTCCATCAACACTAACCTGTGAGCAATCCCTTCAAGATAACTGGTACAGCTCTAATTCATCATGTCAATGGCTACATCATGGCCCCTGGAGGCAGGTGCCCCATAATTTATTCAGCTGTCTCCTAATTGATGGACATTCATTGGCTCACTGTCCTTTTATTGTTATCAACACTGCCTCAGGAAGCATTATTGTTCAAATGCCCTTACATTCTGACGCTCTCACCTCCGTGGGATGGATTCCTAGATGTGGGACTGCTAGACTAGAGGACACAGTGTTATGTTTTAACAGATGCAGGTGACAGATTGCTTGTTAAAAAGGCTCATAACTGCTTCCATTTCCTGTAGGAAGGTAATGGGATTGATCATTTACCTACATCCTTGCCAAAAACAGGTCAGTGTGGATGGGTGCGAATAAAATTTTATATTTAGTGAATGCTTACATATATGGAAATACATGTATCATAAATATACAACTTGATGATTCTGATAAATGTTTATACCATGTCACCAACATCACAATCAAGATACAGAAAATTTCCATCACCCCAGAAAATGTCTGTTGCAGCCAAACCTCACCCGTCACAAGCAACCACTGTTTTGATTTCAATCATCATTTATTAGGTTTGCATCTGATTAAACTTCATAAGAATAAATTCACACAAGATGTACTTTTTGGTGTCTGGCCTCTTTTGCTGGACACGTTTTTGAGATTCTTTCATGTTTTTGCAAGTACGGGTAGGTAATACTTTTTCAAAATAGGATTTAAATATAATAAAATACATGGGTCTCATATGGTCAGTTAGATGAGTTTTAGCAATTTTAGACACCCGTGTTACCACCATGTACAACGTTTCCACGATTGCAGAAGTTTCCCTCCTAGTCCTTTAAGTCAATTCCACCCCCTCCTCACTTCCTCCAGGGGCAACCATTTATCCAATTTCTATTACCATTTATCATTTTAGGCCGTTTTAGAGCTTCATGCAAATGGAATCATAGAATATTTATTCTTTATATCTGGTTTCTGTCATCAACATAATCCTGTTTTAATCCATTCTTGTTGTTTCAGGTAAGAGTGGTTTCTTCCTTCATATACCAGCCTCCGTTTCATGTGTCATAACTTGTCCATCCATTTCCCCCGCTGGTGGACATTTGTGTTGATTCTCCCTTTTCAGATGTTACATATGACTGCTATAAACCTTCTTATATGATCTTTTTGTAGATATAAGTTTTAATTTCTTTTGCTCAGATACTTAGAAATATAATTGCCAGGTTATAGGGTAGATGTATGTTTACCTTTATAAGAAACCGGCAAAGTTTTCCAAAATGATTGTAACACTTTGCACTCCTACCACAGACGTATAAGAGTTCTTGTTGCTCCACATCATCTTCAACATTTGGTACTGTCACTTTTTTTTTTTTTTTTTAGCTATTCTATTGACTGTAAAACGATTTTTTTTTTGTGGTTTTAATTTGCATCTACCTGATGACTGCAGTGCTGAGTTCCTTAAGTCTTTCAATGAATAGAGACTTTTCCTTTTATGTTTAATGTTTTTTGCCCTAATGTTTGCCTGCCCCAAAGTCACAAAGCTCACTATGCTTATTATGTACTTCTGGAAGCATTATACCTTTAATTTTACATTTAAGTCTTTGATTTGATTAGCCTTACATTTTAGGTCTTTGATTCAGCCCGAATTAATGTTTGTATATGGTGTGAGGTAGAGATCAAGTTCATCCCCTCCTAGCCCCATGCGTTTAGGTGTTTAGTTTTTCCCTCATGGTTGTTGAAAAGGCCTTCCTTTTCCCATTAAAATTGTTTTGATTTTTTTTAAAATTCTATTATATATATAGGAATATTTTTGACTCTTTTATTCCACTGATCTGTTTATCTATACTTATGCTGATACCATAGTGTGTTTATTACTGTAGCTGCATAATAAGTCTTGAAATCGGGTAGTATATTTGTTCCTTTCCTGTCGATTGTTTTGGTTATTCAATATGCATTTCCATATGAACTTTAAAACTGACCTGTCGATTTCTACAAACAGTCTACTTAGATTTTGACTGGAATTGCCTTCTATTTATTAATCAAACTATATTTTGAAGAAGTTTGTATTAGATTTGTGTTACTTCTGCTTTGAATATGTGAAGAAGCTCATCACTGAAACTACCTGGGCCGTTTCTTTCATACATCACAGATTACTTGGTGTATCCCTCTCAGCTCTTTCCATTGGGAAAATTGTCCTCTCCACTAGCCTTCAAGGCCAACCCTGATTGTAGCTATAATGCAACTGCTGTTAATTTCTAGCTTGCACTCACATACCAAGACCAGTTGTTGACAAACCAAGCTCAGGCTTTTTCATCCTCCCTCAGATAACCAGAGACTCCTAATGTGGCCATAGGTGTGAGCTGGTGGGGAGGGCACTTGAGCAACTCTAGAGAGTTATATGCAGTGTACTTGTGCCTTCTGGCCATACTCTGGCTTAGTCACAGATGAGCCATTTTGATAAACTGCTGGTGGGTCACTCCAGTTTGTGATCTGGTGAGCCCCACAGCTGCATTTCCAGTACAGTTAGGTGTCAGCCATTTGGCCCAAATGATGGGGCTGTTTGCACCACAGACTTGATCTACTGAAGAACTCTGTCCTGCTCTGGGCCCCACTCAAAGCTAGTGGTATTCCTAGGTGTATAATGTACTACCCCACAGAACCCAAAGATGCCTGCTGTACCCGCAGAACCTGACAAAGGCACTGAGCTTCCTTCTTTGTGGTGGCAGATGCAGGATGTATTATACTTTGGAGGGGATAGCCCAGCACACTCCTGACCACTGGATCCATAAAAATATCCAGGTCCCTGAATCTTCATAGAATGTACTTACCTTGCCTTATGAAGTCTTCTAGAGTACTATTCAATCAGCATGGTGTCATTGATAGAATGAATCAATATCATTTTCAGTGGGATTTCAAGATGACCCAAGTATCTTCAGACTATATGGCTAGAGAGGGAAGAGAGTCAGCATAGTCCTGGGTCAAAGCTGCACGTGACTATTATTTGTGTCATATGAGTGAAAACTGTTTCTGATCTTCTTTCCAACTGGAATTTTTAAAAGCACATTGCCTAAGTCAGTTACCACATACCATGTATCTGTGGTGTTATTAACCTATTTTACCTTATTTATCTAGCAATCAAACCTCCTCCAGCACAGTAGCTGCAATCAGAGGTATCCCTTGTTTGAGCCTGTGGTTTTCTGCAGTCATTCTCCAGGACCATCCAGTTTTTGCAGGAGCCAGCCTGGTGACTTAAATGAAGGTACAGATAGAGTAGTGCCGATCACCCCTGCATCCTTCAGGTCTTTAGTGGTAGCATGAATCTCTGCCATCCCTCTACTCCCAGGATATAATTTCCCTTTGTTTGCTACCTTGGCTGGGGAGAGCAGAGCAGTTTCAGAGGTTTCCACTTGGCCTTCTCCACCATATCTCTTTCTCCTTAGGCCAGTGATCCAATATGGAGGTTCCTCTAACTGCAAGTATGTTGATCCTGGTCATGCATTTGGGTATTTGAGAAATGATCACCAGGTAGATCTTGGGACCTAGTGGATCCCCTGTTGCTATAATTTAGCCAGAAATTTGTTATAAATCTCTAGTCTAATGGAGGGGAGGGGGACCAGGATGACACTGGGTCTGGGTATCAACTCAGACTCTATGTTCCTTGAACTGATGAGGTATTCCTTTTCCCTAGGGAGGCTTCTGAATTAAGATGACCCTTCAGTGCCATCTCAAGTTGGGGTGAGAAGGTCAAGCCTTTTTGTCCCCATGATGATTAGTCATTGGATATGAGCTGCCCTGAAGAGGGCTTATGTCAGCCAGAGCATTCCCAGCAGCCATGGTAATTAGTCCCCCATTCCTGAAGAGACATTTGTTATAACACCGTGTCTACCACAGAAATGCTCTTGGAAACCATGTCTGTAAGGGAGAAGGGGAAGTATGACTGGGCAGAAGTTGAACTGTGTTGGAGCTGTGACAGAAAGCCCCGCCAGCTCTACAGGGAACTCTGGCACTGACGTGGCCCTTCAGCGTTGTCCTTTATTGATGACCTTTATGCCCTTGCTTCAGCCAGCATTAGATGCCGGCTGTCCTGGGGGAAAGGGTGCAATCTTGGGCTGAGGACAACGCTCAAGGAGGGAATCAGCTGTGAGCTGCCAACAGCTCAGGTGGGGAAATGAGTGCCTTAGTCCTGAAGGGAATATCGGGGTGGTGAACCACCAGTCTCCACAATAGGAGTCATCAGCATAGAGATGGCAATTTAGGTCATGGATGGGCTCATAGGGGGGAAAATGCAGAGAGTAAAAGAAAAAGGACTCAGGACCTAGCCCTAAGTCAAACTATTAGAAGTCAGTTAGAGAGCTGGTAAAAGAGACGGAGAAAGAGCAGTCAGTGTGGTAGGAGGAAACCCAGGGGATGGGGGTGGGGGGGTGCAAGACAGGTGAAGGGGTTTGCGAGATGCAAACCTCCAGTTTTAAAATAAATAAACCACAGGATGTGATATACAGCATAAGGAACATGGTCAATAGGATCGTAATAACTTTGTAGGGGAACAAATGGATATTAGACTTATCATAGTAATCATTCCATAATACATACAAATGTCAAATCACTATACATAATATTGAACATCAACTATCCTTCAACTTAAATAAATAGAAAGGAGGGAAGGAAGGAAGGAAGGAAGGAAGGAAGGAAGGAAGGAAGGAAGGAAGGAAGGAAGGAAGGAAGGAAGGAAGGAGGAAGGAAAGAAGGAAAGAGAAGAAAACACGGGAAGAAAGCATCACTAAAATCAGGGAAGAAGGCTGGAATTGTTCACCATGTGGAATGATGCTGAGAGGCTGACAAGTATAAGACACACATGCCCATTGCCTTGCCAACGTGGAGGTCATTGTTCACTGTGACCAAAGCTCTTCTAGTGGCTAGTGGAGATAGAAGCCAGATTAGAGCGTGTTGAAGGATGAAATGGAATTCAGGCAGTAGAGACAGCACACTAATGAAACTTTTTTGAGTTTTACTGTAAAAGGGAACATAAAACGGAACAGAGGAGGCAACTGGAAGAAGATAAGAGCTCAAAAGAGGATTTTGCATCTTTTAAATTTGATTGCCACTAGAGTATGTTTGCATGTTGGGGGAAGAGATGGATGATGCTGGAGAAGTGGTAAGAGAAGCAAAGGAGTCGATGTCTAGTGGGCAGAGGCAGTGGGTCCCAGGGCAGAACTGGAGAGACTGGCCTTTGGTAAGAGCAGGACTAGGGGAAAGGAAGATGGTGAAAGATATGGGCAGAATTAGTGATTTGGTGGTGCGAATAAAGAAATTCCCATTGATGCCTTTTACTTTCTCAATGAAATATAATTGTCTTTAGTAGGTAAATAATCTTCTTGTACATTGCAGCTCTGTTCCCACCCTAAACGACAATGGCCCAAGACTCTGCTTCTCATCATTACACAGGAAGAGAAAAACAAGGTGTGGCTTGCAAAACTGGCAGCCGCTGGCACATGTCACTTTGCTTGTTTGCCTTCTGTCTTTTTTCTTCCATTTAGAGTCATCTGTGCCAGCTTTCAGACTGGTAAACAGAGGGTGGGGTGAAAGGTCAAAAGGTGATAGATCTCAATCTGAACTCATTGGCTTGATCAGCTGGGTTTCCTCATTATAATCAGGAAATCCTGGAGTGACCCAGCCAGCAAGAGCACATATGGGGAGACAGAGGGGAAGGAGAAGAGGGAGGGGTCACATAGCAAGGAAGGGAGGGGCTCATCTCTCTTGTCTGGGCTCAGAATAGATCTTTGCTTCTTCAGTCTGTGTCTTTGCAAATATTCATATAAATGTGTGCACATTCAGTCTCTGCCATATTTTTTCCCTTGGAGGCTCTGTTTTTATCATCTCTTTCCTGTAGAGGGGATTTCATTGCATTTATAGATAAGCTCTGTTGATTTCCAGATACAGCCAAGATGGACCACATTCCATCATGTTATGTTGTAAAGCATACAGATATTAGTAGTAAGACAAAGAATATAAAATATAACTACAAAATATGTTTGTTGACATGGAAAAATAGTCCTAATACATTGTTTAGCAATAAAGGTAGTTTTTTAAAAATGTAGATCAGTAGGTAGACATGTATGGAAATTATATATATATTTTTAAATTTTTATTTTTGTGGGGGAAGATAACTAAGTTGATTGATTGATTGATGAAGGTACTGGGAATTGAATCCAGGACCTCGTGCATGCTGAGTGTGCAGTCTACCACTGAGCTATACCCTCCCACTATTTCTTTTAATGGCTAACATGTGCTAAATAATTATTGTGTTCCATCTATAATGTTAGCTCTGGGTATTGAAAATAAACATGATGTTTTTATTATTAAATATTGCCAGTAGTTATTAATTTTCCTAAATACATTACTTTATAAATAAAAAAATAATCAAAGTTAGTTTTAGAGCCAGTATCAGGTTCCTGGTAAGCCCTGTCATTTACATACAGATTTTGTGGTTCCTCCTCTCTCTGTTTGCAACCCCTAATTGTATCAGACATAAGTTTGGGAGTTCTTTTCCTTTCTTCTGCTCTAGTTTTACTTTCTCTGCTCTTTGTAACACGTTCCATTGCTTTGGGGCAGAGTTTGGAACGCCCTGAAGAAGCTGAGTATTTCCTGGGCTGGGTAAACTGCTAACAACCAAATTTCACGTGTTAAGCAACATTAGCTTAATCTAATTCCTGTTCTCCTCTCAGAGAAGCTCTCTGACTTTTGAAAAGTCTATGCATGGCTTCCCACTACTTCAGTGTTTGTGGCTTTGACCTCAGAATCTCTTAACCTCTTGGGTGCCAGAAGCAGTTTCATCCTGTGACTGCGGCTTGCAGTTTATCAGGAAGAGGGCAAGCAGGGTCTCCTCCACAGCCTTGGTTGTCTCGTTTTTCCACTCTACCTCCTTTGCATCTCTTTCTGCACCACGAGAAAAGAACACTTTGCCCCTTCTCTCTCATAAAGCTTAGCCACAAGGAGAGAGATAATAAAAATGTGCTCAGAGGAATCAGCTGTGTTTTTACATCATGTATCTGTCTTATTCCAATCAGGAAAAGTTACCTTGGCAACTAAATAACAGAAGATTTTGGTTTCTTGGTTTTGTTTTTTTTTTAAACCCTTGTCTCTGTTTTCCATAAATTCAGTTTCCTCTTATAGAGTTCGTCTGCCTCCTAAATTTTGAGAATGACATGACTCAGTTAAGCCTGCTGACACTTTGTTAAAATTGCTGGAAGTCTTTGTTATAGTTCCCTCTCTCGAAGTTGAAACTGATCTGAATATTGGCATCCCACAGTTCCTATTCAGTCTCCCTGTGTTCTTTGGAGATTGCAACTGAACGGGGCTGGCAACACGTCCCTGAAGGTGACATTTTAAAGGAGGGAGGGTTCATAACCCCAGCAGAAAAGAAAGAGCCAGAGAACCACTGGAATCACGTGTCCTGATTCATCCACGCGACGGATGACCACGCGTTGGGTTCTGACCACTCGATGGGTTGATCTTCCTAATACTGTGCTGCTTTGTCACAGTTTCCAGGGAGTATGTTCCTGAACTGATTACGCTTATTTGTCTTATAGGAAAAGGACACTTGTCGTAAGTCTAAACTTTTCTTTTTAGAAGCTACTCCTGGCCCCTTAAGCCCTAATTAGACCCTAATTTGAATTAAAAAGGGGGAAAAATAGTAAAAGTACAAGAAAACACACTGAGAGGCTAAATTGTCATCTTTTATTTCCTCCCTTTTACGCAACTTTGTTTATACCTGATTACTGATCCCCGGGTGGTTATGTGGATCTGACTACCCACAGCAGTCAATTAGCATTCTTTCACTTCAATCCCAAAGCCTGGTTTCTGGTTAAGAGTGGAGCTGGGCCTGGTGAAGGAAGCTTGATGGTAAAGCTGGGCCTCGGTCACAACTAGAAACCTGACTCAGAATGCATGCCTCATTCCAAGTGGATTGGTGACCGCTTCTTTGTGAAGATCAGCATATTTACTTCATTCCCCGCTGCCCCCAGTCAATTCTGGCAGGACAATATGGCATGGCTCCCAAGGAATGTAAAGCAGAGGATTTGGAGAAGGTACCAGAAGAAGCAGATCCCCCAGGACATCCCACTTCTCTGTGCAATTCTTGGTAGGTTCTTAAGAGCATAACCTTTAAAAATTGGAAATTACTATGCTATACACTTGTAACTTAATCATGCATCAACTATACTTCAATTAAAAAAAAAAAAAGAGTAAACAATCTCGGCCAGATACAGACACCAGCCTCTGTCACCTCAGGTTGCACATCGTGGGTGGCCTAAATGCTTAAGGATCACCTGTGCATGGTGTTCTGCAGGGCACCTCAGACTAAATGACATGTACACAGATGAAACAAACTCATGCATACAGATGTTATGTGATTCAACAGTATCCCTGTTTATATAAATCATTTCTTGAAATTTAACAATTAATAAATATTACACATTGAAGTTGACCTTTGCTGACACCTTATGCCCATCAAGAAATATAGTGATTTCTTCCAAGTGCCTCTGATATCGCTAGTAGTGAAGTTTCCTGAAAGGTCACAGCAGCTTGAGGACAAAGAATCATGTATCTCAAAACACCAGAGAAACTTGAGGAACTAGCCTTGGCCTCTTGCAAGTCATAAAGGATCTGCACCCCCACCCCTTCCTCTGAAACAGGAACAGGTAGAGATGGTTCTTTGTTCTGGGAAGGGGAGCCCATAGGAATCCTCCCCATTTCCCTTAGGGATAAGCCAATCAAGGAAACCAGAAGGGAAAAGGGAAAAGGGAATGGCAGGGGGAGAGAAAAGAGAGTAAACGTGATTTAGTTTTAGTTTACACAGTCTTTTTGAAAGGTCTCCTTTTATTCCCCTCACTTCCCTAATCCTCAGAATGTCAGTCACTTAACCACTCTGAATCATCATTTTGCTCTGATGAAATTCCACCTCGATTCAAGAGGATGCTGACAAGCAGCTCATAGCAATAACTGCACATTTTTAGGTAGAATTCATCCTCCCTCTCATTCCCGAAGACACATAGATACACATACTTTTTTCCTTGAGTGAACGCTTAATCAGGTTTTTTTTTAATTGAGCCGCCCATTATTCTTAGCAAAATCTCACAGAATAAAAAATATACTGGTGGAGCTCCACACACCACCTCCAAAAGCTACAAAAGCACAGTTGTAATTGAGTTGGCCACCCAGGAACAGAGGTTGAAAGCAAACTTCAAAGGGCCCTACTTGTGATGCTCAGGATTTTGGAGATTAGGATTCCAGCATATTTTATTTTCAGTAATTTAATGGGGACAGAGCATGTGAGCAAGGATACAAGAAACGAAGCAAGAGACAGAGGGGGGAGTATAAAGAAAGGAAAGAAAAGAAGGGCAGATGGTAAAAGATGCTACCAAAAAATTAAATATGATTTTAAAAATTAATAATAACTTAAACAGAAAAGGGAAAAATAATTTGGCCTGCAGGAACAAAGCAGAAGAATGGAAGAGGAAGTGGTTAGCCTAGGGGAAAAAAAAAAAGCTGGAGCAAAAATAATATGGAGACCTCCACGGTTAGCAATTTTGAGTGGCTGAAATCTGTTGGCTTCTTTTCATTTCCTGACTTGTACTGCCCCCTTTATCAACACCAAGATCAAAATAAGCAGTCATCAGACCGTTAGTCAGCACTTCTACCAGAATTGCATCAACGATTAATCATCTCTATAAAGGAGTTCCCCATTCCTCCTTTCAAAGTGCAGCCATCTCTCAGTATCCACGGGGCATTCGTTCCAGGACCAATTCCTCACAGATACCAAAATCCACAGATGCTCAAGTGCTTTATAGACAATGGTGTAGTAATCTGCATATAACCAATGCACATCCTCCACTATATGTTACATCATCTCTGGATTAATTATAGTACTGAACACAAGTAAATGCTATGTCATTGTACATACAAGGTAAATGTTATTTTGTCACTTGTATGCAGCAAATTCAAGTTTTGTTTTTTGGAACTTTCTGGAATATTTTTTTCAGATATTTCCCATCTGTTGTTGAGTCATTGTGGGCTGGATGCAGAACCCATGGATATGAAGAACCAACTATAATGGTTTATAGACTAGTCATCATAAGATAATTTTTTAGTGCCATGTTCAGAGTTACTGTAGGAGAATTCAATTTATATAAAATCATCATTCAAAAATCTAAATCTTCCTTCAGAGTAGTGTGACTTAGTAGAGTGGGCTTTAAGGCCTTTGAAACCTGGATTCAAGCAAAGTGCGAGTGTGGGAGCTAGGACAACCACAGTGAGAAACTCAAACAGCAAGAAGAAGATTATGAAGAGGAAAGGAAGGGAAGCTCCATCAGGTAGAACAGAAGTGTGACTTACAGCATGTAATCTGTCCCCGACTTCAATGAAAGCCACCTTCCCAGGGCCACCAACATCTGGGTGCAATCCAGTCCCTGGAACCGTAAAAGTAACACACAGTGAGCTCCTTGAAGGCAACAGCCATGATTCTGTAACAAGGGTAAGTTTGTAAAATTTCAAAGGGCTTTTCTCTTTTTTCCTGAGCAAAAATCTTTACACTAGTCTGCCTTAGGCTGTGATGTGCCCAGAAGAAGGTGAGAATTTATTACAGGAGAACAAGACAAAGCGTGATGTTCTGCTTCCGTCATTCAAAACATAGGGTTATGCCAGCCCCTGAAAAAGGGATTCACTGAACTCCTTTGTGAGGCCTTGGTTACTTAACAACCATGCATGGAGGCTTCAGATCATAGAGGCCTGACACAATAAAGGAAAAAAATATTTTTAAATTAAAAAAAGAAAAGGTAGCCTGTTTGTCACTAAGAATTAGCCAGGTGAATGAAATCAGGAAGAAGTTATGAAGGAAAGAAAGATCTGGACTTTGCTATGTGGGGAATCGTGGGACTTAGGAAAAGAAGGGGAGAGAGAGGAAAAAAACAAGGACAGAGAGAGACAGAGATAGACAGACAGACAGACAGACAGGGGTGAAATAGTGAAGGCGGTTCTAATCTCCCCTTCCCTAGCCCTTCTGCGTTTGGTCCAGACAGGGGCAGGCGCGCTAGGGAAGCAAGGATAGTTCCTCCAGAGGCAGAGCAGGGGTGACCTTTGAAGAGACTCCCATGGACTCTGGAATGAGGTGGCCCTGCAGGTGGCACGTCCCCAGACAAGCCCAGGGACCCAGCCAGCCCCAGGCTGTGCGGTGTGGCAGGGCAGAGATGTAGAGAGGACCCAGAAACCTCAAGCCCGTCTGCTTGTCAGAGGCAGGCAAAACCCTGCCAGACTCCAAAGGTCCCAGTGGCACTGGGGGAAACTGAAATGAGGACAGGTCAGCCAGGGCCCGCTCCAGACTTTGACCGGGCAAGGGATTGACCCCAGGTCACACCCACCCAAGTCAGCCACAAACACCCACAGGGCCAGCAGCACCGAGAGGGCGGGACAGCAGCCGGGAGGCCAGGGCAGCAGACAGCTGTGCCCGAGGACACCGCCTCCTCCCACTGCTGAGGCTGTACGAGCCTCAGCTCTTCCCCAGCTCCAGATGCACTGGGAGGAAGAGGTTATCTGAGAAGCTGAGCCAAGGCGAGCAGAATAGTAGCCCCCACGGAGTGGGACTACATTTTACACCAGGTGTTCAGTTAATGTTATTCCTCTCTCTGACCTTGAGGGAAGCTTGGGAAGGAAGCCAAGAATAGTATAGATGAAGTAAAGTTCATGTTTCTGCACGTCCAAGCTGCGCTGTAGGTTGAATTGTGTAACTCCATCACATGTTTTTGTGCAAAAAGGCAGCATAAGCACAAACGTACTGGTAGGGCTTCCAAAGGAATGAATTCTTTGAATGAGCAGGGACATTCATCCTCTGTGGTCTGACTTTCAGGGGGAGGATTGAATGACTGAGAAGGAGGGAGAGAGAGGAAAGGGAACCGGCGAAGAGTTTGTCTGTTTTGTTCTCTGATGTGCTGGCAGTGGTGCCTGGAGCATAGTAAGTGCTCCACAAGGCTGTGTCACTTGAATGAGGAAATAAACACGTGTTGAGTACCTACCTTGTGCCAGACATTGTAAAACATGATCTTACTTAATTGTCACAACAGCCTTTTGAAGTTGATATTATCATCACTGTTTGATAGATAAAGGAGTTCACACAAATCGAGTAACACCTTCAGGGTCACGCACCTGAGAAGTGTGTGATGGGGACAGAATTCAAACACCAGCCAGACTGATTACATGGACTTCTCAATGTTTTTTCTCCCATGGAAGGAAATCTCTTTATACAGAAGAAATTCCAGTGATATATCCACCCTCCATTTTATCTTACAAGGAGGAGCTCGGTGTTCTCTGCCACGACCAGACGCCCGCTGCAAAAACAACGCTTCTGCTGCGGTGATCACGCTGCAAAAGTCACACCGATAGTGCGGCCACTGCTGGGTCTGAACAGAAATGCTGTTAGTTATCTGCATAGAGAGGAATCGCAGGAAAGCAGAAAAGGCCATGTGGGAAAATAAAATGCCATCCCAGAAAAAGAAAAAAGGAAAGAAAAAATGGAAATCATAACATAACTCATAACTTGAACTGAAATAACGCATTTTTAAATGTCAAAAGAACCCTCGAGCCTTGTGGAACCAAAATAAACAACAAAATAGGCCAAATTGCCCAAAATAAGTCCTTTCTTGCGTTTCCAGTGACGTTACAAACCACAAAAGTATCCACCATCTTTTAAATTACAGCCTGGGGTTTCACTCTCTGCCGGGCTGTTTGGTCACACACCATCGTCTACATTAACATTTGCCCCACCCTTCTGCTTTGATCTGAGAGTCCCTCTAAATTCAACAGACATCCACACTGCTGCAGGGGCAAAATCATTATACTGTTGGAGACTTGCATTCCATTTATCCCAGTTATAAAAATTAGCAAGGGCCCATAGCCTAAGGGTCTAAAGAAGATCTGGCTCAATCTAAAAGAAATAAAGCAGGATGCGTGAAAATGGAAATACAACCAGCAACACAGATATTTCCCTTCCAATTGTGGGTCTTGCCGATAAGATTCTGATTTCCAAATAGTACAAAGAAAAGAGAAATGATTAGGAGCAAGTCGCTTATCTCTAAAATAAGACAGTTGGACATGTGAACCTCTAAGATCCCTTCCAACTCAGTAGATCTACGATTGTGAGTCTGGGAAACCTGAGGAAGTTTTCCAGGCTTCTCTGTGTAATGGAAAAGCATATCCCAGCTTCTTGGGGGAAGTTAATTAACCTCATTAACTTAAGATTCTTCATCCTCAGGGGACAGGTAGTGATACACAGTTCATAGGATTGCTGTATATAGCGGATGGAAAAATGCGAAAGTCAGGCTTGCTCATATACTATTTAAAGCGTTTCATGTTTAAAGGAATTTTAGAAAGCATGGATGAAGGAGGGAACTAATATTTGGAAAGTGCCACAGCATCCAACGTGCAAAGCTGATTTTCTTTTTATGCTACTGTATCGTACAAGATGACATCTTTTGGAAAAGTTGAGACACTGCTGTTTTGATATCCATCAACACCACACAGTGGGAACCCAAGAACTGGAAAAATCCCATTCAGGTATTTGACAGCCTCCAACGATTTTAGACACGCCAACAAAGAACCCTCCCTAACCTGAAGTCCCAGAACACGATCTAGCCTGTTCCCCACCTCCACCCAAGGCTGTCACACCCCAGGACGCCAGAAGGAGACTCCTTCAGCGTGGGACTGACGTAGCACCGATGGCAGGCCACGAGTGAGCTGCTCAGCTCTGAGAGCTTAGTTATTCAGATTTAAATCTGGTGGCAAAGAGGAGCCATGTGCTCACGAATGGTTACTTTCATGTGACATCTGACCTGTATAAGGTTTTTTTTTTTTTGAAATAGAATCAGTTACCAGCATTTAAAAATCAGGAGATTACACATCAAAACCAGTATTTTCAGGTCCCATCAGAGCACCTAAGAGCACTGGGCTCACATTCTCAGCGGGCAGCAAAGGGCTGGAGGAGATAGGCCTTCTCCACTGCGATGGACATTTCTTCTCAAGTTCATCCCAGTCCTAGCTGGCTCACTTCACTCCAGTAAATTCTCTGCCTGGTCCCTAGAGGCATTTGAGTGCACCACTGACTCGAATACCTACGTAGACAAGGAACCCTTCTGAAAGCCCCTCCACTGCCGGGGTGCAGCCCCCTCAGGATGTAAGGGGCACCTCTGGCATCTAAGCAGGAAGCTGATCTAACAAGACACCTGTTCTAGGGACCCCTGAAAACCAAATGATGGAAGGCAGTTCAGTGCTGTGGCCAACAGGCTGGAGAATTCTTACAGCACCAACAAGGAATGAGGGCCAGGCCAGAAGCACAGTTGCACTGGCTTTTTTGTTTGTCTTCTCAATAATTTTAAAACCTTTATTTTTTTGTGGGGAGGTAAAAATAAATTAGGATTTATTTATGTACTTAATAGAAGTACTGGGGATTGACGCCAGGACCTTGGGCATGCTAGGCATGCCCTCTACCACTGAGCTGTTTCTTCCTCTCCAAGAAGCGGTTTTAATATTGCAGTTGCTTTTCAACTGCTCTGCTCTGCCAAGCCTGCTACATAAAATGCCGTTTTATAAGATACCATGTTAATTGGCCACAAATACATTGTGGAGACATTTCCGCTATCTAGAGGAAGATTTCTGCCTACTTAAGGAAGTCAGTGTCTTCCTTAAAGTAAAAGCATTCTAGCTTCTACAGGTCTCTTCCACAAAAACAAACCCCGTTCTGTGGAAATATGATAAAACCCAGAGACCCTGTGCTTTTATTTATCAAAGCTTAGCAGACAGATCCTTACTACCCCAAAGCCCGCACTTGGCTCATCTCAGTGGAATTGCTTTTGTTTCTCTGAAGTTTCCGGGTGTGTGATGGGTGTCAGCCTGGATGCCAGTCCCAGAATCAGGTCCTGCTTGTGGGAAACGGCTCAACACGCTTAGACTTTCATGTTAGTGCATCCCATTCAAGAGCTTATGCTTTCTCATCCTTTTCTGAACTCTGGCAAGGCCTCTTCATTCTCTGACAAGTTAAGTGAAAAGCAGGATTCTTCACTGGGCTGTTAGTGCTTCCTAGTTAGAGCCATGCAATGTGAATAGTGTTCCTCCCAAGAGATTGTTCATGGAGGCAGCCAGCAATCCCAGGGGTACCCTGCTGGTCCAAAAACATGGGAAACAAAGTTATACCCTCAATTTATACCCCTCCTTAAATTTCTCCTAAAAAAGGAATCCAGCAAGGGGAATGACGCTGCTAACTTTGTGTGTTCTCGGCAGCCTGTTACAGCCCCTGAACAGTGAATGCTGTGGATTTCCCCTAAATTACAGAAAAGGTCATGGAGTGACAGACAGAGAATGTACAGGGTTCAGGATGCAGAGACACCGTGGTGATCTCTGATGGCTAAGGCTCCTTTTGCATGGAATACACGTTGCTCTTTTTCCTTCAGATAGATTTAAATGGAAGTTGGGAAGAAGTTAAAGTGCTTTCAACAGTAAGAAACGTTCCCATTCCTTTGCTCCAAATGGAAGTTTCGGGCCAGTTACCAGTGCATTCTTTATTAATAATGAAATGCAAAGTCTAAAGTGAACTCACTGTGGTCACACAGGCACACAATTCCGTATAAGTCAAAATTCTGCAAACCACCTAATGATATCACCCGCGGTGCCAGATTCAACCCTGACACGATGAAAGGCAGCTGTGGTGGCCTTAAAACCGTCCTCACCGGGGAAGGAATCAACATTCGATCACTTCGTGGTTTTCGGTGAAACTCATCTCGTGTGCTTTTCTTTTTCTTTCAGTGTTCATTTAATTCCACCAAGTTCTCCATAGGTTTATTCTGTCCATTAGACAAAAATTATGTACAAATAATTATTTCTTTTGAGACTGATAAAATCATATCGCACTTCCAAAAAGCCACCTTTCTATAAATCAAGACAGTCTATTTTAAAACACAAAGAAAAGAAAATGATTGTCCATTTCTTAATTTAAAAGTACTTTAGGTTTTTAATGTTGAACATTGCATTGAATTAATATGCTTACTCTAAATTTTTACTTTAGGGAGGAATTGGTTAATGTATTCATTTTTGGAGAAGACAAACACAAGACTGAACAATTTTTTTTCCCCTCTAGTGGAAATCTGATGTGCACCTAAGTATCCAAGATGCCACACTGCTAGCAATTAGCTGCTATATGTGTTAGATGTTAACACACACTTCAGATTTATACTCTAGTGCCTCGATTAGTATTTAGCCTAGACTTTGTAAGAATTTCCAACACTGGTCTTTTTTTTTTTTTTTTACAAATTTAATAGAAAACACAGATGAGTATAGAAAGATACCAAACGAACAACCCCAGAAATCCAAATCTCCTTAATTCACAGGCCACATAGGGAAAGGATGGTCTCTAGATATTTCTTTTACCTTTACTCTGACAGCAATTCAGTAACTAAACTGCTTGTATTGAATTTTCCAGAAAGTGAGCAGAGAATGGGAATCTATTTGACACAAATCGCCTACAGATGTTTAAATTGCTTCAACTTATTTCGATTTTTGCTGCTTAGGGCCACAGTTTAAAATAACCAATTATGAAAAACAAAACCCTGCATATGCATAATTTTTAAAGGAAACATTAATAAAATAAATATATATATAAAATGAGAGAATGTATATAAAACTGCTTTTCAAACTATGCTGTTATAGGAGTTCTTTTGCCTCCTTTAAATTATGAGGTCCTTGTGGGTGTGTCTTTTAAATTCCTCGTAATTTTGCAACTCCTACTATATAGTGCTTATTATAGTATTCTAATTCAGCTGGGGAAAGCGTCAACATAAAATATTCAGATAGTTGAGGCAAAAGGTTTTATATATCGAATAATCTCAGTAATGCTTTAATCTCCTAATTCATTTTGCACATGTGAATGGGAATATGACAATCCGTGTTTTTCTAAACGCTGCCGTGACCGGCACCTAGACAAGGAAGAGAAACCAAGAGCTATTTCTGCAGGTGGCCACTGATGCTAACTGAAGCAGAACAGCATGTGAGTCCTAACCGCTATTTCTGGTGCCGCGAAAGATCTGCAGAAGTTCAGTGAGTGAAGAATCTCCAGGCACATGAGAGTTAATGTCTTTACAAGTGATTTAGCACAAGTTTTCTCTTATTTTAGAATGTAACTTTTCTGATGGTTTAAATTTGTTTTTCTCTGCAGTGTCTAGACAGGCACAAGAGAAACCCTGAAATTAGAAATAAACATGTTTTCCTTTGTACAAAAGAATGAAACCACTAGTGCCTCCACCAGTAGACCTTTGAGGGGTAGATCCGGTAATGGTGAGTGGTCGTCTGAGCTCCTGGCATTCTCAAAGTTCCTCCTCATAAAAACGGACCACGAGTGGGAGGTCGGTGCTGGCTCAGTGGGACTGGTATATGAGACTGGGATGCAGAGGCCTGGGCTGCTTGGGAGCGAGCCCCAGCTCCCGGGCGTGTGGTCCCCGAAACAGCACACCAAAGACCCCGGTTTCTTTCTCCAGCCCTCTAGATGATTTGCGATTGCTCACGATGAGATGAGTTTGCCCATGATATTGATAATTAAGGACATGTGTCCCGTTTCCTCTTGAGTTGTGCATTTTTGTTTCCTTTCTTTTGCAAAGAGGTTAAATAAGGACACCACCTAAGACTTATTCAAATGTAGACTTCATTTGCCCGTTGTCACCCAAGTGGCTCCACCCAGCAGAGTTCACAGCAGAGCTCTAGACAGAAAAGTGCAAACCAAAGTGAGATGGAAACTAAAAATAACGTTGAATGCTTTGATTTCAGATGGGGCCTAGAACAATTTGAAAAATCGAATACAGGGGATCTACTGTACAATATGATAAATACAATTAACACTGCGGTATGTCAAACAGGAAAGTGTTGAGAGAGTAAGTCCTAAGAGTTCTCATCACAAGGAAACATTTTTTTCTATTTCTTTAATTTTGTGTTATAAGAGATGATGGGTGTTCACTAAATTATTGTGACAATCACTTCATGAGGTATGGAAGTCATTTATGATACACATCTTCAATGTGTACGGTGCTGCAAGTCAATTATATCTCAGTAAAACTGAAAGAAAACAATTGAATGCAAATACTGATATTTATAACAGAGTCCAATAACGTAAAGGATTTCTCTCCTTTCCAAATCTCAAAGTTAATTCCCCATTATTTAACTTTAACTTATTTAGAGACGTTGGTTAAATAAAAGCCAAGGATTAAAAACTGCCAATATTGGTCATACTTGTTAAATGAAATTATCTTACACAGCTTGAGAACTCAATACATTCGGGGAAGTGTACAACACTGGACAAACGCTTGGAAAGAAGAACTGTTTCTTGCTGTGTCAGGCTTCCTGGACCCCAAGGAGAAGGAGCCGTTGGAGCACTAGAGCTGGAGGAACGGATCCTGTCGACTCTGGGAAGGCTGGGACCTTGCTTATCATTTGTCCAGTACCCCTGGCGCACAGCCCAAAGCAGGCCTTCTTGTTGGATGGATGGGTGCACGGGTGGGTGCATGGGTGGGTGCACGGCTGGGTGCATGGGTGGGTGCATGGGTGGGTGCACGGGTGGGTGCACCTATCAAGAAGGCTGGAAGCAGGAAGCATGAGCCACCCCAGTGCTTCCTCTAGGGTTGTTCTTTCTGCCCTGGTTTCAACAAAGCAGCAGAAAAGTGGAACAATAATAGGATTAGGGCTCTAGGGAAGTAGATAAGCCACTAACTCCCTTCCCCGCTCCAGTCTGCCCTTGGTAGCACTGTCCCTCCTTCCTGTTCCCAGTTCTCCTTGTATCTAATCAGCCCGCCCCAGGACCGGCACCACTGCAGCACCTGCAGCGCGTCGCCCGCGCCCCCCGACGCCGGCTCCTCCCAGAGCTGGCTGAAGGAAGGGCTCCTGAAACGGCGCAGAGCACAGGCAAACATGGCATCCAACCGCAGCAAGCGTGCACAGCCCCCAAAAGCATGAGCTTATCTTCCATTTCTTTCGTGTTTCTGCCTATTACTTCTAACAATGCAGATCTTGCACCCAGGACAAGAGTTATTATGTGACTGAACATCTTTCATGGGTTTGGTCAGGTGGTAAGTAATGGTTTGGTACATCCCAGTTTATATGTTGCCAATAATACTATGATTAAGTATCCTTGCCAGTGCGTAAAAAGTCCATTTTTCACTAGGTGATTGACAATGCAATCTCTCTCTTTCTCTCTCTCTCTCTGTCTCTCTCTCTGTCTCTCTCTCTCTCTATATATATATACACACACACACACACACACATACATATATTACATATGTATATATATTTGTACCATATATTCCTAAGACTGAAATCTGATAGTTAATAAACTTTTATTGTTGACAGTTTCAAGTATAACCCTAGACTCCCCCAGGACACAGAAGTTCTTCAGGGATTGAAAATACCAACACTAAGCCAAATTCTCATCCTACAGAAGCACAGAGAGTATCACTGGATCACAATTACTTGGAATTTTAATGTTTTGGTTCTGGGTCCCAGGAGAATACTAAAAGAGCATATGTTCCTTCTATGGAACACTTTGGAACCTTTGCCACATTCTACTAAACTCTTTGGAAACTTGTTCCCTGATTTCACAGAGAAAGTCCCTTATAGCCGTCATACTCAAAAGTAGAATTTACCATATTGATCTTTTAAAAAAAAATCACAGGTCTTAAAAATATGGTTGGGTAAGTTTAGACAAATGCATTCATTGAGTAACCAGTTTTTTAGTAACTGAAAAATTAAGATAGGGAGCATTGCTAACAACCTAGAATGTTCCCTCATCTTTCTTTTCAGTTTATCCTCCTCCCAGAGGCAATACCTGCATAGATTGGTTTTATCTGTTTTTGAATTTTGCGTAAACGGAATCATGCAGTATGTTCTCTTTTGTGGCTGGCTTCTTTTGCTCAACGTGATGGTTTTAAGATTTACACAAAATGTAGGCGCTCCTTTTTTGCTTGCTGATAATATTTCATTCTATGAAATTATCACACTGTGCTCATCCGTTACTAATTAACACAGAAGCTGGTTGGGCACATGATGGTACTTCAGTAAAACAAACGTGGTGATTCCTGTTCATTCAACCCGCAATTTATACTTGGCTTTTGCTAATGACTATACCCATAACTAACTCTGATTTTTAATCCTTCAATCCTCAAAGGGATTGAAAGAAAGAGAGAGCATAGGAGAACCGGGAGTTCCCTGAGAGTCTGCACCTGAGTAGAAAGCACATGGAGTAAGAGACAGGAGGTGTCAGAGGAGACGTCTTCAGCACGAACCGAATTTGCTCCAGGTCCTGGCTCTCATCAAGGTTTGTGAAAAGAGTGAATCGTATGTGGGTCTAACCCTCCCTCAGTGTTATCTTCCTCTTATCTTTCCTAGCTCTTTTGACCACTGGTTAAAAATTCTTTTCCTTTGTAGGTAATCTAAATACTGTCAGCTAGTCAAGAAGACCTTGCTTGCTTGCGTATTCTGTAATTTCCCTTAGTGTGGCAGTGAGGGTAATGGTACATATAAAAAAGTATTTTGAGTCCCTTTCCTTGTGACCAAGCACACATCAAAAAAGCAGGAAGGGAGATGGGAGGAAATTATGCAATTTATTGTGATTTCTCATCATCAAGAACTTACTGTGTCCACAGGGAAAGAATAATAGGTCCTATAAAGATTTCTTTTGGTTATTTGGGATTCCTCCCTTAAGATGTTTAAAACCTATTTAGGGAAAACATAGACAAATCAATCTAATTTGATCTAATTAGGTGTCCACAGGAAACATCATTCCAGCTAAGTATGGAGAAAGCAGTATTAAAAACAAAAAAAGGAGCAGTGAACATTATAAGGAGATTAAAGAAACTAATTATTGCAAATACTGTAGGTAAATAGTGGTTTCCAACTAGAGATTAATTTTTAAGCCAATGACTATTTATAAGATCAAATCTTTAACAGTTTTGTAGAATTTTTTTTAATGTGTCATTCAAGTGTTATCCCTTGCTTCTCAACTGAAAATGGAGTTGCTAATGTTTAGAATTACTTGAATTACAAGCCCTCACTTTCTAGGATTTCCTCAGCAGGGCCCATCATCTTTGTGAAGGTGCTATTTCAGAGTAGCAGCTCCCAGAAAAAGCTACATTTATCGTTGCCTAGAAGACTTGACAGGTCTCAGTGATGTACTGAACAGAGGTGTGAAGAGCCCAAACCACGCAAAACCTACAGCCTAGGTGAAAAATAGCACAAGAGTATTGTATTGGGCATCTCTCGAACATCAGCCATGTCCAGAGGAGAAGTTAATCCAATCTGAAAATAAGGAACATTATCATCTTTAGAATAAGACACTTTACATTGGGAAAAAAACTGGAGATGCCAGAAATCACAACCCTACTGCTGATATGACTCAAATAGAATACAGTATCTAATTAGCATGAATGCGAAATTCATACCCCTATGCATTTTTGAATTTAAAATATCACTAAATTAACTTTTATTAAAGAACTAGATTTCTCTGCTTATTAAGAGACTGAAAAGGAAGAACAAACACTGTCTTATATGAGATTTTTATTTGAACATTCTATAAAAGTGTAATCATGTTTAATGTTGTTAGGAAGAAAGTATTATTTGATGCTATCTTGTAATTTTCCTGAATATTTATGAGCCAATGGTACTTTTTACAAGAACATCCAAAGTATGGCTATGGTTGTCTGTTTTATGCCTGTTTAAAAACCTCTACATATGTTTTTTAATCAAAACTTTATGGAGTTTATTTTAGTATAAATATATAGGTAGTGAGGGTTTGTTTTTTTTTCCCAACCTCAGTTCTCAAAATATGCTGAATTGAAACCAGATATTCATGTTGGATTACAGCCAAGGATTCCTTCATCTTAGCCATTGCTCTTGGCCAGAACTAAGGCTCTGCCCCACATCTACCCAGGAAAACTACAGTCCAGGGTTGTCCAGTTTTCTTGGAATGAAATGCACTGTCTGGAATTTCCAGGAAGAAAGTACATTTAACCAGTGAATAATGTGCTCACAGGTGGGCTGGCGAGGCCATCCTCCTGGTCACTAATGAGCTCCCCAGTCCCCACCAAGGTCAGCTGCCCTACCTCATCTTCCCCTCATCCTGTGAGTCACTGCTGTGCTTATAAAGATAAGCCCAAGAGCACAACCACTTTATCTTCCATAGAAACACTAAATGGACGCGCTTTTCCATTATGCTGGGTTCCGTAATGAAAGCCCTAGGAAGTGACTATAACATGAACTCATTCCTTCCGCCTCAGCAGACAGATGGATAGAAACATTCCAGTTGGTTTCCAGTCTTTTGTCTTCGGAACATTTTTGGCATTTCCTTCAGGAAACTGGAGGTTGTGACCTAAGGTTTCCTTAGTGAGCACGCTTCTGTTTCCCACAGTTAACCTTACCCAGAAATGACATCTACTCCATTAGGTGCAGTTTATCTTCATGTCCCAACTGTGTCCTGTGCATATTCAATGACACTTGAAAGCACAGATTCTGAAAGTTAACAATAGCACTGGAGAGCCAAACACACCAAAATACTTTAACATAATCCCCAGTGAAGATGCCAATAATATCAGAACAAGAAGTAACTGTTACAATAATTCTGTGATGCTTGCAAAGTGTTCTCGTTCTCGTTTGATAGTTGGAGAAATGAATGACTAGGGATGTTCAAGCTTTTGGATACAGTGAATCAAAAATTTTCATATAAAAGTTGTAGGCTATTCAGCCTACATTCTGCAGCTTGCTCCTTTATTGATATTGTATAGTTTTATATTGTTCAGTGGGTAGACTGGGAGAAGCCAAGACAATGTCTTGGAAAAATTAAGTAATTTAATATTATCTCCCATATTCATATCCCCACTTCTCCAGCACATTGGTGCAAAGATGAGAACGTAAGCTTCTGTGGATGGGTGTGAACCGACCATTGAGTGTCATAATTTAAATTAGATTTACAACTACATTGTTGTATAGTATTTCTTGTAGAGCTCAAGTTTTAAGACAGAATTATTGGACTTAATTTAGTTTGGCTTGGTTGTAAGCTAAAGTTCAAACAATTACATTTACTTGTCAGTGTGGTATTTGGAGGTTGGTGGTTTTCATCTCATTCTTTACTACTCTTCAGTGTTAACTTATTGAAGTTTCTCTTCCTGAAAAAGATAGAGTGGTTTCTAAACCACATTTTTTTTCACACCCTAGTTTATCAGGGCAAAATCCTTTAAAGAATAACAGAAATTTGCCTTTAACTTTGATTCTAAAGAGCCACATAGTCAAATAGAATGTCTTAATAACTATTTTTTAAAAATGCTCTTCACAAAGGAATCTTTAAAAAAATCAGTTTATTAATGTTTAAATGTTGATGAAGCTATGTGCAAAATGATCCACATTGTCAGAAACCTATTAAATACTATTTTTTTTTAAAGACACTTCTCCGTTTAATTGCACTGGAAACCATACTAAAGAGACATCAATATATTTTTATTCTTTGTAACATTTGTACACTTCTTCAATGAACTATTTAATGAACAGCTGTACTGAAAAACTTCTCATGTTCCCTATCAGTTAAAGTAATGCTTTAAGGGCACAAGAGGGTGGTATTTTCTGAAGAAATACACATTCAATGGTGTTAACACAAGTTAGGAAAATCCAATAAGATGTGGAAACAAATACATTCAAAAATTATAAAAAGTACTTTTAACACAACAAAATACAGCAATCCTGTTGGGTTGAAATGATTCACACAACACTCTGAAATAAACATCAACAAAAGTGCCAAAGACAGATGTATTTGTTAGAAAAATTCATCAAGAACACCTCTCAGTTTACAAAGTCACCCCTCAGTCAGTTTTCACCTTGTTTTGCTTGTTTGCTGCTCCTGTGACACTAAGGATCCTGACTGATGTCATTTAAATAAGTTGGACCTTCTTATGCAGATTTCAGCCATGATGGATATGATACTGTAACACATTTCATTGCAAAGATTTTTGCAAAGTGACTCAACCAAATTCCAAAAAACTCGTCCAGCTTACCTGGAAACTTTGGCCTCAGCAAGTGAAATGGCTTTACATCTCCAAACCATCTCCATCACAGCCTACCTGCTGGACGCAGCCAACATGCTACAAGATGACCAAGAAATAAACCATGCCGCACCCCTAGCTCTGAATGCTAGGTAGTTAAAATACAAAGTAAAGGAATTCTGAGGAGGGTTGTGCAGGGGAAGGAAGGGTGGGATATGTAGAGCATACCTAGAGAAGGAGAAGTGAGAACAGACTCACTTGGGTTGGAAACTAAAGTGAAAGAAACATCTCAAAGGTTCCGACAGAGACGCTTTCACACGGGGACATTAGTCTTTGTGGAGGGGCCAAATGAACACTTCAGGAGCTTGACAATGCTAACCTTTGGCTCAGTGCAAAATCAAAGCTCCAGGGGGCAGGAAATAGACTCCTGGCGAGGACCTGATCTCCACCCTTCCCAGTGCATTGTTCACAGGAACTAACTCCATCCACCAACACCAGGCACCACCAGGCTGTTCTGATGCGCCTCCTCCCTCCCTCTGGCTCGCAGCAGCTCCTTCCAGGCAGCAGTGGAGGCACAGAGAGAGATTTTTTGTTTTTGTTTTTGTTTTTCCAAACACTGGGGTGGTGGGTGACCATGCAAGAACACTTCCTGCGGGTTGGCAGTTGTCACTTTTAGGAAGAAGAGTTGACGTTTCCAGAAGACATGATAGTCTCTGGGTTGTCCCCATCGTCCTTCTGAGGGTGGGAGGAGTTGTCTGACTTACTGCGGCTGAATTCCATGCCGGCGATGATGGGTCGCGTGAATTTGCCAGCGGACTCTCCGCGGGGGCACTTGCAGCAGGACATGATCCGGACGAAAGCCCGGCGCATCTCCTTGTTGGACAAAGTGTAAATGATGGGGTTGGAGCCAGAGTTGAGCACAGCCAACACCAGGAAGTACTCCGTTCTGAAGAGGATATCACAGGTCTTCACCTTGCAGCCCACGTCCAGCAGGAGCAGGATGAAGAGCGGCGCCCAGCAGGCGATGAAGACGCCCAGGACGATAATCACGGTCTTGAGCAGCGCCAGCGACTTCTCAGAGCTGCGGCTGGCCTTGGAAATGTTCTTGCGGAAGGTCAGCCGGCGGCTCCGAGTCCTGACCAGGGAGTAAATCCTGCAGTACAGGATGACGATGGAGAGCAGGAGCAGAGTGAAGACCGTGGTGCAGAAGAGGATGTAATGCTTGTGGTAGAGCGGCAGCACCGTGGAGCAGCTGGGCAGCATGCTGATGCAGTTCCAGCCCATGATGGGCAGGCCCCCCAGGATGAGGGAGATGACCCAGCAGGCGCTGATGAGCAGGAAGGAGCGGAACCTGTTGCTCCCGTTGTGGAGTTTCATCTTCAGCATGGTGATATAGCGCTCAATGGCGATGGCGAGGAGGCTGAACACGGAGGCAGACAGGGCCACAAACATACTCCCTTCCCGCAGAAACCACTGGGCGGGGGTTAGCTTGTAGGTGTTGGCCCCAGACAAGAGCAGATTGGCTGTGTAGGCCACTCCTGCCAACAGGTCTGAGAGGGCCAGGTTGCCAATAAAATAGTACATGGGTCGGTGGAACTTCTTGGTTTTCCAAATGGTCAGCAAAACAAAGATGTTCTCCAGGATGATAAAGCAGCAGATGAGAATGAACACCACTGAGATCAGTTTAATGCCGTTTTCCTTGTCCGCGCTGATGCTCAGCTTTCCCGTGTAGTTATAATGCCGCACGATGATGTCGTAGTTGACATAGTCGGATACGGATCTGCGGAAGGCCTTGACCTGCGGGATGCTAGTGGACCCCATGATGCGCACAGTCCCCAGGACCCCGGGGGTGGCCCTTCTCCAGACGAACGCTAGAGGGCGGGCCGGAGGGAACCTTCGCTTGCAGCGCCGGTGGTTAAGGGAGAAAGATCCAGGCTTTTTGTGTAGCTTTTCCTTGGCTGGAGAGGGCCTCGGAAACCGCAGCCTTAAACAAATCACAAAGAGGAGAGAGTCAGGGAAAAAGCCACAGCACACTGGCGTAATTCATTCTAGCGAAGGCATTGCTCCAATTCTCTTCTTGTTGATTTGTTTTAAGGAAACTTGGGGTGAGCGCTGGGGAAGAGATTTTTTAAAAGTCAAGTTCTCACTTCTTGCCAAAAGAAAAAAAAAAAGAAGAAGAAGAAGAAAGAGACGGAGAAAAACAAAAATTTACCCAAACTGAAAACTCCAACTCGACAAGATGAAAAAGACCCCTAAGGTCACATCCACTCATATGGAAATGGGAAAACTGGAGAAGTAAGCCGCACATTGACTCCATTCCTGCCTCAATCCCCTCGCCCCCTATTTTCCCTACCCCCACCAGATTTGCAGCCGAAAATTCTCCGAAGCGTTCGCGCGCTCAGCGGCAGGCTCATCGCCAGCTCCTGGTGGCTCTTTCGAAGAGACCCAACCGCCAATGTGAGGGCGGAGTCGCACGCCTCTGCCCTCTACCACCACCCAGCTAAAACCACCTCCTAATTGCCATGCAAGGAATTAGATTTGCACAAAAATCATTTGACAGCGTAAGTCATTTTTTGGTCTCTATTAATAACTCTCTAGGTGCAGGTGTGCTTGGGGTCCGACGGCGCAGCATGGTGTGGCCCGCCCTGGCCTTGCGATAAACAGGAAAGCTTAGCGTCTCCGTGAAGCAACTGCCTTTTCTTCTCCTTTTTTTTTTTTCTTGCAAGCCCGTGCAAAGAAATAGAAAAGTACTCAGTGAAAACCATTCATAAGATATTGCGATAAATCCCAGAAGTTTCGTACATTTATTGATTGCAAAAGGAGTATTTTTGGTTACCGTGAGTATTGCCAAAACACACACACACACACACACACACACACACACACACACACACACACACAAAGCGAAGTTAAATGCCACTGCATTCCAAATTCCCAGTGCAAAATTGCTCTCCAGAAACTCACACAAGCCGACGTCTGGTGGTGCATTGCTAAACTAGCGGGGGCAGTTTTATTTACAACCCTCCCTCAGTACGTTGCCTCCTCTCATAGGACTAGAAAGTGTGGAGGGAAAGAAACAAGGCACTGGTTAGCAGAACTCTACCCGTAAGTTGTTTAAATGTTTTCAAGGTAACGTTGCAAATGTGATAAAAGTGGGGTGATCGAGGGGAGAGCAATCCCAGCCATACCCAGGACAGCAGAGCCTGCTCGCGCCCAGAAGCCCCCCATTACCCTCATCTAATTCCACACCCTGCTCGCTCGCAGTGCAAGTTTAAGCCCTTACCCCCACCTCCCATATTCTTTGTCTATAGGATTTCTCAAAATAAGCGCTTTCCCTCCCCCATCTCCCACCCACCGCAGCTTCCGCTGTCCCCCAGTCCCAGACGTTCTTCATTGGGGACTTAACCCTTTTCCAAACTTTCTAAGTCACAAGTGTGCCAAAAACAGCCCGATCCGTCTCGGGCTTCTTCAGTAGTCCAGAGAAGCATGTTTTCAGCACCCAGAAATGGATGTTTTAGAAGTGTTAGTTTTGCTCCTTTCTGGTTTAAAAATTTGCGCCTGCACCTGAAGACCTCCCGCCTCGGGGCTCCCCGGCGCCCCGGCCCGCCCCCGGGCCCGCAGCGGCCCCGCGCGCCCTCCTCACCTGGCTCAGGCAGGGCGAAGCTGCGTTCGGGGGGCTCCAGGTCTGCCCTGCGCGCTCGGCATCTTGCTGCTGCCCGGACTGACTGCGCCACGCTCGCAACTCACTCGAATCGGGGTCCCCTCCCTCCGCAGTCGCACACTCCAATGGCCAGCGCGCTCGCCGCGGCCCGGCCGGCCGGCTAGCTGAAGTCGCCGAGCGCCCCGCTGAGGCTGAGTGGCTTCTTTAGGAAGAGACGGGGAGGGGTGAAGGCCTCAACACTCCACGCCCTCAGCCCGCGCGCGGCTGGGGGCCCCCGGATCTCGGCTGCCGAGACTCACTGTCCAGGAAAGATCTGGGGCAGAAACACACACATACACACACACACACACACACAAAGAACCCCTCCTCCCCCCAGACACCCTCCCCAAAAAAAGAGAAAAAAGAAAAGGGGCGGAGCCTGGTGCCCCCTGGACTCTAATGTATAAATCACGGCTCTCGCCCTGTTATCGGCCGCTCCAGGGCGGTGGAGGCCATTCTCTCGAGCCTTAGAAACCAGAGGAGGTGGAGAGCCTTCGGAAACTTTTCTCAAGAAAAGTCTTAGGGGCCAGAAGGCAGCCTGGCGTCTGTAGCGCATCTCTCTGGACCCCACCCCCGCAGCCCTTGGGGGATCTGAGTCCCGAGATTGTGACCCGGCGCACCCCCGACCCCCCGCCCCGGCCGCTTCTGCGCAGGCAGGGGGCACGCGCGCCGCGACCCGCGAGTCCGGGCCGCGTTCTGGGGAGGAGAGGCTGCGAAGGGGCTGCGAGAGGTACGGAGCAGGCGAGCAGCCTGGGAGGGAGAGCGGCCTGGGAGGTTCCTCCACTTCTGCACACCTCCACCCCCAAACCCCATCCCGCTGCTGCCTCGAAACTTGTGGTCTGAGGGGCAGAAAGTGGCTTTCGCGGGGCGCACAGTGAAACGGACTGGCGCCTAGCGAGGTGTTGGGCGGGGGTTCCCCTCACTCAACTGGGCGCAAAATCAGGCCTTGTGTCCCAGATTCTGGCCAGTGGGGAGGCCCCTCTGACGAGGTGGGCAGCTGCCGGGGCCTGAGAGGTTTCCACAGCTTGAGCAGCTCGGGAACTTCCAAAGGGAAAGAGCCGCCGGGCCCAGACCAGCCGAGGGCCTGCCGCCGCCCAGCCTGGGGCCGGCACCCTTCTCGCCCTTTCTACTTGGGTACTTGGGAGGCCCCCAGACCTTAATGCTCACAACTCGCCCACTCTTTCCTTTCGCTTGGATGCTGCTGCAAGAACGGAAGACTGAGAGGCGGCCTTGGTCAGCTCCGCGTAAGTGCTGAGCTGAAGGCGCTTCTGCCCTGCCCTCCTGCCGCACAGGCGGTTCCCACCCAGTCTTTGGTCGCACTGGCTTCCCATCCTGGCAGATGTGAACGAAAAACTCCGTTGTGCAGTTTCAATTAACAGACACACCCTGTACCTGAATGACTCAGAAGGAGTCTGAAAGAATAAACAACAGACTCCTGGCTTCTGGGATCTTATGACTTTGCAAAGGAAAAAATCAAATGACGAGTTAACACACAGTCGATCGAAAGCCCTCTTCAACGGCATCGCACACAGCACACACCCACAAATTCAACAACAGTAAGTGCAGACGAGGTAGAAAGTAAGATAACGGTCCTCTAGACGCTAGAATAGACTCTGATTGGGTCTGAGGACTTACTTCGCTTAAAAGGAAGGGTATGTTGAGTCTACCCAGCACAGCATAACGTGTGGACTTGGCAATCTTCACCCCATCTACTGATTTCTGAGTTCTTTAAGGGGAAAGGAATTAAATTGCACACCCAGACTCTATCAGGCAGGCGGCAGACTGTCTAATTGAACCCTACTGCTCTGTGTAGCAAGCATCATTGGTCATTTTGTTGATGAGGGAAATATCAGTGTAAATCACTAGATGTCCCAGCCAGTGAGTAGTGGAGCTGGATTCCAAAATTCCAGTGCTTCAGATGCTATGTCTAATGCCTTCAGTAAGCAGTTAAGGGGTTCCATATGTATACAATGGTTTGACAATGACGTCCTTTTAAAAAAATCACTTACCTATTTCCTGACTACGCAAGTGTTACACATAATAACCCATTTAATCCTTACCATGATCCTGCAAGCTGGGTACTATTATTATGCTAACTTTACAAACAAGGAGACTGAGTCCCAGACATATTTAGCAACGTGGTTAGCATGGGCTCTGACAGTAGATGGGCTGCAGATTCTAAACCACTACTCCAAACCACCACAATAGACCTCAACCTTGTCGGAGAATTATGTAGGGGAAGTCAGCCCTTTTCTTAATGTGTACTATTGGTGAGGACAGCATTCAATATTGATTCCGCATTTAGGACAGCTCAAATACTTTGCAGATGATTGCTTAGATGAATATTCATCCTGAGTACACAGCTATGAGATTTCAAATGTAGGTGACACTAAGGCAAAATTAGAAAGTAGGCAAAGTTGTTTGCAGCAATGGCTTCCCTGCCAGTTCCAAGTCTCTGGTTCCCACACACATCTCTTCCCATTACTCTCAGGAGAGGCCCTACGAATTGCATCCTCAGACTGCCTCCTGGCTCTTAGCCCAGCTCCCTTTCCGCTGCTGCCTGAAAGGCAAGCCCAGCGTCCCTACCTCACTTCTCGGTACACTGAGGTTACCGTCTGATGCCCACCATACTGAGATTGAGTCAGTCAAATTTCTTGTTTCAGAGCAGCTTTGCTGCTTTTTAAATGCTGCTTAAGTGTCTCTCTTTAAGTGTTGCCAGATAAAATACTACGCAATATATTTGGGACATACACTGAATCAATTCTGTTGTTAATTTGCAGCTGAAATTTATCTGAGTTGAGCTGTATTTTTATCTGTTAAATCTGGCAACCTTCCTCTCTTTCCTAAACGTTCCAGTCACTTTTCAACTCACTCTCCTCCCGCCAGTCCCCTGTAAAGACCTAAACCCTCTTTTCACTCATTCATTCATAGGAGAGTAACCAGCCTCCTACTTCATTGGAGAAAAGAGTGTCACCGCTTACAAGTTCCAGTTTAGTAACAACGCCACCTGCCCATACCTCCTTCCCACAGCTGTGCTCCTTCCTGAGGCAGTCTCTTTGCCTGTATCACCATGTTGCTCCCCCATCAAACTTTCTAAGACTTGGCTCAGTTATTCCTTCTCTCTCTCGTACTTTCTCTTTTTTTAATTATTGTTTATTTATTAATTTTTTTGTTGAAGTATAGTTGATTTACAATGTTAGTTTCAGGTGTATAGCAAAGCGATTCAGTTATACATATACATTCATATTTTTTTCAGATTCTTTTCTATTATATGTTATTACAAGAAATTTAATATAGTTCCCTGCGCTATACAGTAGGTCTTTGTTGTTTACTTTATATATAGTAATGTGTAACTGTTAACCCCAAACTCCTGATTTATCCCTCTTGTAGTTTCCTAATTTATTGCTTATACTTTCAATTATTGGCCTCGGATGACTCTTCACCTTCAACTTACCTTAATACTGTGTGTTTCCTCTGATGAAAACTCACTGTCTTTCCCTCATATGAGATCTCAGCATCTTCTCTTGTTTGCCAACATTCAGAACAATGTCGTGGAACATGATTGAGCTTTTGAACTGGACATACTTGGGTTCAGCCTTAATTCTGCTACTTCCTAGCTGTGTGGCATTCCTTTAACTTCCTTGAGCCTCAGTTTCCTTATCTCCAAAATGGTATGATGGTATTTCTTTCAGTCATTGGGAGGATTAAACAGCTTCATGTGTGTGAAGACTATATATTAAATACTTCACCTTCACACTATTCCTGTCTCTAACTCTTTATATTCATGGCTTTTATTATCTCATTTTCCAACTACCTTCCTTTTTGGTTATCAAATAAAATTATTTTTAATAAAATTAATACACGCACATGGTTAAAAAAATCAAATAGAAAACTTGCAGGGAAGTGCGCGAATCTTCTAAGACTCCCTGATCCTCTAATCCTCCCAACCACTTTGAAATCTTATTGACTTATTGACTTATTTGAAGTTCTTCTGGTGGCTACTTGAAATCTCTAAATCCGCTACTTTATATACCTGCATTTCTTGACGATCAATTTTAGACAATTACTACAGGTTTTCTGCTATGTTGAAGGAGCATTAATTCACTTACCCTTAAAAAATATGCTTGTGCTATAACTTTCTAAATCCATGCATGTCTGAAATTTTCAAAGTTCTGTTTTTACACTTGACTAATATTTTGGCTGAATATAGAGTTAGAGGATGTAAATAACTTTCCCTGGGAATTTTGAAGTCATAACCCTCTTGTCTTTTAATTTCTAGTACTACTGATACAAGTCTAAAAAGCTATTCTGATCAAAACCTCACAAGACTACATCTTTTCTTCTCTGGATGTTTTTAAAAATCTTCTCTTTCTCCACAGTGTTCTGGAATTATATAATAATATAACCTGATTTTCCCAGCTTTCTCCTGGACACACAATGGGCCATTCACAGTCTGGGAAAGTATCTGAAATCATTTTTTTTGAGGGGGGATAACTCTATTTTCTCTAGTTCCACTATTCAGATTATGGATTATCGGGACTGATCTTTTAATTTCCTTATATTTATTTTCCATTTTCTACATCTTTTTTTTTTAATTTCTGGGAGATTTCTCAACTATATCTCTTAGCTCTTCAGATAATATTCTCTCTCTGTTATCGTATTTTAAATTCTAAATGCTGTCTTTTTCTTTTACGACTTTTTCATTTTTACCAAACCCTGTGCTGTTGCTGCCATCTTCTCCTATTTTCTTTGTTTCTCACTTTCCTGTTTGTTTTGGTCTCAGTCCTTTGTGTCAGAGGTTTTCCTACTGTCAGGTGATCTCCGGTTGTCTATCCACATTTCAGACAGAGACACTGAAAGCTAATTAAAACTCTGTGGGGAGCTTGTCAATGGAAGGGTGCTAGGTGATCAGGCTGTGTTCTTTTGTTGGAGGACCCCAAAAGTCAATATCTGGAGATCTCTGTTCCTAGGCTGGTCAGTTTCACCAGTGAGGAATTCTAGAATCTCTTGTCAGCTTTCTAGTATTTTCCCAAGTGAATCAAGGAAGAGCAGGGGAGACAAGTAGGGAGAATCTTACCATATTCAGTATTGCGATTTGAACTGAATCGAATCGCAGTGATGGGGTTTCCCACACACATACTCTCAGCTCTGCCAGATGTCCCTGGGTCCAAGACCCTCTGATTTAGCCCGTTCAGAGAGGAAGCCTCCAGTCTTCTGCTGAGATGGGGGTATTGGGTCCTGTCCTGTTACACAAGTTGGAGATGGAGGGCTGGAGATTTGGCTGTTAATTTTAATTTGATAAAAAAATTGTGTAAAAATCAGAAAGGAAAATGAATGGGAAGTAAGGTACTGAAAGCAGTGAGTTTAGCAAGGTTAGAGAGAGGGGAGCACTTTCTCTCTAGTAGATATTTCACACTCAGTCCTCCTATTTTCATTTTTTTCCCCACTTTTTAAATTGCAGTATAGTTGAATTACAATGTTGTATTAGTTTTTGGTGTAAAACATATTGATTCAGTTCTACACACACACACACACATACACACACACACACACTCACACATACTCTTTTTCATTTAGTCCTCATTTTCAGATCATCAGTTACTACCACTTTCAGAAATACCTAGAGCTTCAATTTCCTGGTCTTGTTTCAGGATCTGTAGTGGGAATGTAACTTGCTTCTAGGACTCCTGCTTCTAGCTCAGGTGCTGACTTTCTCTGGTCTGACAAGCCATTTACACAAGTTCATTTGTCTTCCGAAATTTTATTGCTATTGTCAGAGTCAAATTAACCTTGAAGCTAATGTAGCTCAAACTTTATAGAGCCTTGCTCCAAGGTCCTGGAAGGAGTCCTGGCAATGTGTCCACATGATTATATAAATACTAAAAGTAAGACGTTTTAGCCGTGACTGGCCAAGTTTGCCATCTCTTTCCATTAAGAAGTCTCCCCTGTGTCATCTCCCTGTGTGTAGGGGTGGTTTTGGAGTTGCTGTAGGCATTTTTGGGATCTGGCTGAGGGGAAGTTGCGCTCCATCTAGAGTGAGTAATGGGGTTTAGAAGGATGTGTGAGTGAGTTCCACCCATGTTATTACCAGCCATCCAAGTGGGGGACTGATTGTCAGGACTTCTTCTATTGCCCCCATGGCTACTCATGCCGTCATGATACAAAATGCAGGGCCAGTGTCACATGACTGTGAGCCAGAAGCTGGTCTGGGGAAATTCTTCCAAAGATGTCGTGTGTAAATTATATTTGGAGCATTAGAATCTCACTGATACCCAGGTAAAACAGAAGTTCTCTTCTTTACGGACTACATTTGATAACTTAGTATATACAATTATTAAACACATCATATATTGTTTTCCATTTTGATGGATTTCACACAAAAAAGATTGATCAGAATTTGTCCATATGTCTGGTATTTATAGGGTATAACTATTGCAATTTGGAAATAAATTTGGGGTTATTTCAGTAAAAGATGTGAAAAATTAAAGACTTCTCATTTGGACATATACAAGAAGTATTTTGTAATCTATACATTTATTTATTACAGGAGTGGGAGAAAAATTTGTATTGAAAATTAATGGAATATGGAAAAAAGTTAGCTACTTTCTTAAATTTGGCAACAGCCCTGAAAGCTTACATGACATGATCAATGGTGAATTTTGAAGCTGAAAGCAGTTAAATTAAAAAAAACATTTTTGACCAATACAGAGAGAAGACTACATTCCCCCTCTATTCTCTCTAAAGAAAGTGATACTTATTTTATCCCACAAAGGTGAGATCGAAGGCAATGTAACCAAAGAGGTAAGGAAAAACGTATTACAAAACATTTAGGGCAGTTAATAAAGATACTGCTATTTTTATTATTTCATGGTTTGTTAGCTTTTTAAAATTAGAAATTTGCTGCGACATCTTTCCTTAGTCTAAATTCCTTTTCATATCTGACTTTGTGTTTTTGTAAGTGAGGGCCTTCTATCTCCAGTTGTCCAAGCGTCTACCTGGCTCTGTTTCTTCTTCCATTCTCTTTGTCCTTCTAAATTTCTTTACGGCATTTAGTGGGATCATGATGGGGAGAAAACATGTGCAAACCTTCATGTTTTGACAGAAGTTTTCATTTATGATTTTTAAACAGAAATTTTTATTTTAATCAAGATGTATACATACATAAATTTTAAATGAAGCATTTCCATAAAAGTTGTTGATTTAAGAAATAATTTTATACCCCCCACTCCTGCTTCCCAGTGTTAACTGCTTTGACTTCTTTCACTTGTCCTTTGTGTACTTGCTTCCATGTTTTCCAATAATGTGCTGTGCTCATTTTTGGATTTTTTTTTCTGATTTTCATAATTATGTGTTGACTTTGTCCTTTGAGTACTGATTCAGCCCTCTTAAACACATTGCTTCCACCACCCCCACCCCCACTCCCACCCCGCATGCAGTTTCCTGTCCTCCAAATATAGATCAAATATTGATTTTTATATTATTGTGACTATGCAAATTTTACTCACAGCTTAGTCATGCATGTATGATGATATACTTACTTTCATGTATACCTTTCGGGTTTCCCTAGACCTAGACTTAAATATTGTCATTTTCTTTGTTTGCTCAGTTTCTTACATGCTTACTACAAATTCATCCCCACCCCCTCGGGGCATTCAAATATGAGAAAACACGTCACGTTCATGGGGACCTCACTCCTGGGTCCTCTGTCCTCTTCTCTAGTCCCAACTGCAGCGTGGTTGTCGTCCTGGGGTCTCTTTCACGTCTCCCCAGTTGGCGCCTCCACACCAGACTCTCCTTCATTCTTTACGCCTTCATATTGGTGGAGCACAACATCCAGTAACTTCCTGGGTTAAGTGTATATGGAAGATAAAATCCTTGAGAAGTTGAATAGGTACAAATGTCTGTATCCTATCTTAACTCTTCTGTCAGAGCTTGGCCGAATATAAAATTCTAGGTTTACAGTCATTTTCCTTGACAACATTTAAGGCATTGTTTCACTGTCTTCCAGCATCCAGCGTTGCTGTTAAGAAGGGTGATACTGCCTTCACTCCCTATCTTTTCTGTGTAAGCTGTTTTTATTGCTTTTTTCTGTCCCACCCCTCACAGTCTTCTTACAATATAACAATGTATACTCTCCCATCAAGGGTGGGATCTCTGTTACCTCCAGTTGAACTTGGTGGACTTTTGTAACCAGAATGAGGTACAGAGGATGCTGAGTGACTTCCAACGCTAGGTCATAAAAAGGGATATGGTTTCCTCCCATTGCTTGCTCTTTCTTGCCATTAGCCCTGACACCATAATGTAGACACTATATGGAAAGAGAAGAGAGAGAGAAATGCCCAAGGTGTCATTTGTCTTTGTTGAGATTTTAGACACGCACACACACACACACACACGAGACCATGGGAGCACTACGTCCATAAGCCGGACTTGCTAACTGGTGGACGATGCTGGAAGATGATCTGGTTGAGCCGTTTTACTGGGGACCCCTGACAGTAGCTTTAGGTGTTTTCTTCTGGGATATACATTTATCCAGAGAGAAAGGCTTTCATTCTTTTCCCCAGAATATATAAACTTGGCTGCAGCATCCTGGGAGATCAGTGAGAAAACAGAGCTGGTGTTTCTTACCATTCAGCATATAGACTTCCACTCAACCCTCCCATTTTTACTGTCATGTTCCACAGCCAGAGGCACTCTGTTCACCCTCTCTACCCCGTATCTTCTGCCTCAGTGGGAAGAGACAGTCCCCAGCTGTTCAGAGCTAGGAAAGGTCATGGAGGGGCAGGGTGAGGGGCTGAGCATGAGGCTAACTGCTGCTAAAGCAGGCTTTCTGCTTTCATCTTAACTCTCAGCCCCACTTTCAGACATACCTAAAATCCCCCGTTCTGGGCTTTCCTGAGGTTCTCTAAGTAAGTCAGCTTGATTTAGGGCTTCCCCTAGCACAGCCTTAGTTTTCAGTTTTTTAAGTGGTACTCAGTAAAGGAGCATTCATCCTTTGCTTTTCAGTTTCCAAAATGTTGTGGCTGTCAGCTGTTTTTCCTTTCTCTTTGTTTATGCAAAAGAAAAAAAAATCCCTTTACCATTATGTCGGAGTGGAAGGAAGTGAAAGTATTTAATTTACTGTCTCTGAAGGGAGGTCATTTCTATTTTCTCTTTAACCCATGCAGTCTGGCTTCTGCTGTAACCGTTCTTTTAAGTTTGCCCTTTCTAAGGACACAGATGACTCTTTAACCAACAGAGACGAAGGCCTCTCAGGCATCCTCCTTTAGGGGAACTTTCTGCAACATTTGGCACCATTGAGCACCCCCTGTTGAAACTCTGCACCCCGCTCTCCTGCCCCCGCGTTGTCTCACTCACATCGCCCATTCCCAGCACTCCTAACTGGGTTTTCTGTTTCTCTCTTATCTTCAATCTCCTTACCCTCCAAATAAGAAACAATTAAATAGCCTGTATTGTGTTCTAGGCCCTGTACTAAATAAGCATTTTGTATATAATAAGTTTGTCCCCTGAAGAACTCTATGAGCGAGGTACTATTATTAAACTGAGGCACAGAAAGTTTAAGTGACTCGTCCAAAACCCCAGCTGTTTCCCACCATGCGCGGTGCCTCTTCAGATGCGACCTGCTGGGTCGTCCCTCTTACCGCTGTGCACTCTCTAGGCTGGTCTCGCCTGCCTCTGGGGCTTTGTCTACCACGTGTATGCGGGCGGCTCTGAACTGTACGCCTCCAGTCCCCTCTTTCTCCTAAGCACCAAATCCAGTTCCCAAATATTCATTGGAAACCTTTTGCGGGTCTCACACCCACCCCACCTTCAAAATATCCAAGCCCCAATCATGTGATTTTCATCATTCACTTTGCAGAACAACTCAGCCTGCTCTGTGCTGTGCGTATCAATTCGTGGCAAGCATATACTTCATCAGGCAAGCTAGAACCTGCAGAGTCCCATTCTGACTGCTCCCTCTCTCTCACCCTCTATGTGGAATTTGCTGCCAAGACTGTAGCCCCTGAGGGGCTTCCTAATTCATCTCCTCATCATCCTTCCATTGTCGTCGTTAGGGCTTCACCCCCTGTTTAGGACAGCTTCCTCCTCACTGGCTTCACCACCTTCAGAGCTGCTTTTCTAAATGCCTAAGCTCTGTTTGCTCTGCTGATTGAGGCTGGACAGGTAGCCTCCGTGGGACGGAAGCATTCCTTACATGACAAAAGGACAACAGGATCCTGTAAAGAAACATCTCCTGTACATGTTTACAGATCAGTGAACACATAACTCTTTCCTTTTGCCTCATTGCATCCAAGAAAGCAAGATGGGTCACCAGCAGCTGTACTGAAGCCACCTGAGAAAATTCGGTCAGAGTTCTCGCTCTGCTGTGTCTGCTCAAATGTGCACCTTCTAATCCAGAAATACAGCCTCAATATGAGCTGCCAGCGTTTCCACCAATACACGAAGGATGTTGGCTTCTTTAAGTTGGACTAAGTGAACGTCCTTGAATGGATCATCCAGCACATCTACTTTATGCAGAAACAATGCTAACTCCTTGTATATAAAATAAAAATTTTTAAACTTCAAAAAAAAAATGAACACATACCAGCAGAAACCAAAAGCTGTAATGTTCTAAAACATTAATGATTAAATATCAACCAGAAACTAAACTAAAGCAACTCTGAAATAATAGCCATAAAATTCATTTATTTATTTATTCAACAATTAATAATTGAGCACCTACTATGAACCAACAGGCATTCTTCTAGGAACTGGAGTTGCAGCCTTAAAAAAGACAGATAAGGTCCCTGACACAATGGAGCTTGTATTCCTGTACAGAAGACTAATTGTAAAGAAATAAACAAGGAAATAAATGAGAAGATGTCAGAAGGCAATGAGTACACGGCTGAGTGTTAAGGCGGCGACCTTGAGCTGTTGCTCTGGGTGGCCAGGGTTGGCCTCTCTGAGCAGCTGGCACTGGATACTGGGTGCAGCACGGCTGGGGCTGGCTCGGGGCTCCCCGGCACAGCACCGGGAAGGCCTGAGAAGAACTCTGCCCCGAGAGCAACAGGCCTAGTGCGAGAGCTCTGAACTAGGCGCCACGGGACCCATCCAAGGGACTCAGTCAGTGACCCAAGACAAGTCTTCACCCCAGTCTGGGCCTCTAAGGTCTTTTCCACCCGCAGGACTCCTTTCCGTGCCTTCTTGGGTCCTGGGTCCCCCCAAAACAATTTTCTACCACAGCAGCCTTCTCCTCCAGTTTAGGACTTCAATCGCAAGGCCTGACCAGGCCCCTGCCCCTACTACCACTGAGCCTTGCATGGCCAGTGGCAGGGACAGCACCAGGCGGCCGGGGGACGGTGGGAAGCACCGGGCGCAGCTCTTGCCGAACACCTGGCTGCTGGGTCTGTAACTCTCCCAGGCTGGAGCGTCTTGAGGGGCGTGGAACCCCAAAGAAGCTGCGCTAACATTCAACAAGACCGTCCTCTCTGGGAAATCTTGTAAGTAATTTGTCCAACTGAAGGATTACACGTCTGTAAAGTAACTTGTTACTAAGTGTTCAAGATGAATTTTTAAAAAATAGATCATGGAGAAAAACTATTAAAATGACTCTCTTTTTGCTTATTTATACACATAAATATGAATTTAACATAAATATATATATATAAAACCACAATGATTCAAAACTTCAGAAGGAATTCTGTTTCACATAAACTAAATCAAAGAAGTCATCGGCGTGGGAAGTCCACTCCGTAGATGATCTTTCGCTTGAACCGTTCCTCCAGCTATTTTCAAAACAAAATGAAGACAGATTCTTCAACCAATTTTATGTTATGTAACTCTGTTTTTAAAGTTTCCAAATTCACCTCATAGCTTTGAAATGAGCTGTCTTTTACATTTGTATTTTCTTTTATTATGGCCTTTTCACAAGCCTCAGAAAGATCCAATCATTCACATGAATTGCAGGGGTAATTAGGGGCATGCTAGGCTGTGGTTTTCTCTCCCAACTGTGCATCGCTGAGGTGAAAAACACAAAGTGGGCATCTTGCTCTGCCTTGCCCAGCAGCCCAGGCCAGGAGGAGGGAAAACGAGGAGGTTGCGCTGAATTGTGTGTGCATAAATACAAATTTTAAATTGATAAAAAATACAAAGGCATTTTATTCTCACAACTCCGGCTGGCAAATAGAAGGTATTACTGTGCTTTTAAAGCAGGTTCACAACTTTTAATTTATTTGCTCCTCCCAATTACGTAGGCAGCAGCGATTGTCATCCTCATTTTATAGGCCGGGGAAAACTCGTAAGAAGGAAGGGAGCTGCCTAAGGTCTTCCAGAGAGGCTGCAGCAGAGCCAGATGAGAAACAGTAGACGCCTGGCTCCTCACAGTGCTCGAAAAATCATTCAGATGAAAACCTTGAAGGGATGAAGGAAGGAAGAAAGAAATGAAAGGAAGGAGGAAGAGAAATACTCACCAAGTACTCACTGTTCTATGTTGCTTCCTTGCTCATTGTCTGACCCTCTTACTGGAACGTAAGTTCCATAAAGACCAACATTTTGGCTCTTTTGTTGCTGTATATTATAGATTAACACCTAGATAGTGCCCCCCCTTTTTTTAAATACAGATGTTTATTAAGGTCATTTCTAGCCCATGGCTAGGACTCATATTCAGCTCTATGAGCCACGGAGGGGCCTCGTCCCCATTCAATGTTAATGACATTAGGGAGGCAGGGCCACAGGTAGATCCCACTGCTCCCACAGCAAGGGGTCCCTCCCATAGCCAGTATAAGTAGACACACAGCTGGGGGTAAATCACTGATGAACACACTCCCCTCCACCCCACCTGGGTCCTCGCATTCTCCCCATCTTCCAACACCATGGGCAAAAGGTGCCTAGTACCATGTTGTGGGGTACCTAGGGAAGCCCCTTTGTCAGACCTCAGAGCTATGGGAAAGGCATGCCCTTCCCTTCGCAGGCATCCCAGGCCAGACTGGAACGCTGCAGTCCTTCCCGAAGCCGAGAGGGCACTGGCTGTCCGAGCCAGCTGAGCAGCTTCAGCAGCTCCAAATTGTGTTCGTTGTGTGTGCTCCGTATAGAGATGCTCAGTAAATACAGGTGATGAGTGAATGAAAGGATTAAAAGTTTCTCAAATTCATTCTGAATTATGTCAAATGGAGTGGGCCATTTGAAAGTAGCTGAATCATAAATCAGAATGTTATTTTGATTTTTTATTTCAGTTTCAAATTACAGAGACATGGGGCTATTGATGCATGAAAAGACACGGAGGAAACAAAAATGCACATTACCAAGTGAAAGAAGCTAATCTGAAAAGGCTACACACTATATAATTCCAACTACATGGCATTCTGGAAAATTATAGAGAATCAAAAGATCAGTGGCTGCCAAGGGCTAAGGGGTTGGGAAGGATGGATAGGCAGAGCTCAGAGAATTTATAAGGCAGCGTAGTTACTCTGTATGATACTACAATTTTGAATACATGTCATTCATCATGCATTTTTCCAAACCCGCAGAATGTACAACATCAAAAGTGAACCCTAATATAAACTCTGTGGGTGATAACGATGTGTCAACGTACGTTCAACAGATGTAACAAACACACAACTCTAGTGGGGGATGTTGATAATGAGCACGTCTGTGCATGTAAAGTAAAGGGTATATGGAAACCTTCCACTCTATTTTGCTCTAAAATATAGTCTATTAAAATTTTTTTTAATTGAAGGATTATAGAGGCACCATTTGTTGCCTCTTCCATGGTTCGTGGTCCTATAGACAGTGACTTCGTCTCTCCTTGTTCCATTGCTTCAACTTCACTGAAGGATGCCAATCCAGTCTTTCTGGGGTTATCCTGGGCCACTCCAAATTTTTGTCTATATATTTTAAGTCAAACTATCTTAATGATACCCTCCCATTTTGAGAAAAATCTGTCCAGCAAGTTTGATGTAAATTTTATTTACATAAATTACAAATAACATAGTTTCTGCAAATTTGTAACTATCAGCATTGCAGAATCCCATTAATCCTTGTTACCTGGGAAAAGGCCAAATTAGATGTGAGACATCTAAATTAGAAAGTATTTTTTTAAAGTAAATTCAACCTAATTCCTTTAAAATTCCCTGCATTGTAAGAATGAGAGTCACCAAGTATTGTTCAGGAGATGGTCTTGGCTGAGTGAAAGAAATGGATCAAAACCAGCTCTCACATATGTGAGGTAAACCAGTGCCTCTCAGAGGCTTAAGGGATCTTCATGTGTTACTCAGAGCCCTTAAGTATTATTTAGACTCAAACAGCTTAGCAAACTTTGTCTTCACAGGTTATTTTGCCCTCAGTCCATCCTAATTCTCATATGTTTCATTGTTTGTAATTTTTAAAATATCTTTTTCTATGGCAGGAGAGAAGTTGATCATTGAACAGAGAGACAAAAGGATAAACAGATAAAATGACTTGTAAATGTCCCCACAATTCGGTCAAGGGTTTCCAGCCACTGGCATTTTCTCTCTATCATTAAATTTGAATTGCTGAAAACTGAGGAATTTTGGAAGGTTATATGGTAATCACTCTCCTGGTGTTCTGTTTATTTGAAATGAAAGTGTATTACTTTAAGTAATATAAGTATTTATATTATATGTTACTATATATTTGTACGTGTTATAAATACATTAGTATGTGTGTATACATACTTACATTAGATATAAATATATACTACCTTAAGTAATGAAAAGGAAAATAGTTGAAGCTTGTCATTTAAATACAGTAGAAATTGAGTGCCAGTCCCTCAGCTCCAGGCCTTTGCACTTGCTGTTCTTTCTGGAATGTTCTTATTCTCCTCAAACAGCCCCCATCCTCACTTCCCTCAGATCTTAGATCACCTGTCTTCTCAGAGAAGTCGGCTCTGACTCCTATCTAAAAACGCACACTTTTCTCCATACTCCATCTCCTTAGACCTACTTCACTTTTCTTTATAGCACTTAAATTAACACCCAACCCATGATTTGTCTGTAATTTATTTGACTTCTCCCACCAGAGTGTAAACTTTAGAATTGAGCTGTTTTGTTGGTGGCCCAGAAGAGTCCCTGGGACAAGGGTCACTCAAATATTTGTTGAGTGAATGAGTGAAAAATCAGACACACCAAAAATTGTGATATTTCTTTCTTCTTAAACACCGAATGGCTTTTTAGAAAGTGAATAGTCTCTGATTGGAAAAAAAAATTCTCATAAAGGCCAAAAGGAAAACACCAAAACCTCGGCACGTCTGAAATAAAACTAGGGCTTTCGGAACAGGGTTTATGACTCTCCTCAACCTGCAGCCAACACTGACACTGTACCACCCTTACAAGAGAGAGTGTCTGCTAAATCACTGCTAAACCACTAAATTTAGTCAACCCAGTGAAAGAAATCAGTCTAAGTTGGTTGATTGTCACAACACAGAGCAAACAACCAGTGGCTTGGTTATGGCTCTTACCATTGACATGACTTCAGGTAAGACAGTATTGAGTCTTTAAATGAAAAATCCAGTGGCTCAAAATTGGTTTATATGTTAATCCAATACACAAATATCCAATATTGCATCAATGCTAATGCTTAGAATATAAACTTCCTGGCCTGAGCATGCTGACCGTCCAGCAGGGACGACCGAGAAGGAAACAAGTATGGCCGCCCAGCATAGTAAGTCTTGTCACCCATGTGCGGTTCTGCGTCCCCAGCCGAGCTTGCGTTCTTAGGCACCCAGCTGCTGAGAGTGTTCCTTTTTGCAGAGACTATTAGAAAAAAACTTTGTGCCTGAGCCCGAGCTGTCTGAAACCTGGCCTCGAGTCACTTCTGTAGGGATGGAAATAGAGCTGGAATAACTCATTTCAAAACTGCAAGCAATTTTCTGGAGAATTTGACACGACAGTTATTTGAGTCAGACTTTTCCTTTTTTCTTGAAAAACCATCAAAATGGGCCCTTCAGTTATGCAAATGAAAAGTTAAAAACCCAAATCAGAAAAGGTCACTTTTGAGAAACTGTGCCATTAGAGAGTGAAACAAAACTTCTATCGCCACAAAGTAAAAACAAGCAAAAATAACCTACTTGGTACCTCCAGTTGAGTATCTCAGACATCTCAGACTCAGCATGACTATAGTGGAACTCTTGGTTTCTCCTTCCAAAAAAACCCGGTGCTCCATGCATGGCTGTTCCCAACTCCCTCCCACCTTCCAGTTCTCATTCGTCACCCAGGGTCATCCCTGATTGTTCCTTTGCTTGACCAGCAGATCCAATCCCTCAGCAAGTTTCAGCATTCTGTCACCGAAAACACATCTTGCTTGAATCCATCCTCTTCTCTCCTTTCCCACTGTCACCCCTGTGTCTGAGCTGGTATCACCTCTCACTGGGGGACTGCAGTGGCTTCTTTTTTGTTTGTTTTGGGGTTTTTTTTGGGGGGGTAGTAATTAGGTTTATTTATTTATTTATTATTTTTTATTTAATGGAGGTAGTGGGGATGGAATCCATGACCCCGTGCATGCTAAGCACAGGCTCTACCACTGAGCTATGCTCCCACCCCATCAGGACTGCAGTGGCTTCTTCAGCTTCCACTTCTGTTATCTCCAGTCCGTTCTCCTCTCGGGAACCAGAAGCTTCTTCTTTTCGTCTTTAACTTGGTAATTCCATTTTTTTTAAATTAATAAAGTTTATTTTTTAGAGCAGTTTTAAGTTCACGGCAAAATTGAGTGGGTGGTACAAGGAGTTACCATACGCCTCTTATCCCTGCACCCGCACAACCTCCTGTATCATCAGCGTCTCCCACAAGAGTGGTACATGTGTTACAGTCAAGAACCCAACATTGACACATTATAATCACTCAAAGTCCACAGTTTCCATTGACACATTCCTGGTGTTGTACATTCTATGATGTTGACAAATGTATAAAGATAGATCCACTATTATAGTATCTTACAGATAGTTTTACTGTCCTGAAAATCCTCTGTGCTCCACCTATTCATCACTCCCTCTCTATTAACCCCCCCGACAACCGCTAGTCTTTTGACTTATCTCCATAGCGCTCCCTTTTCCAGAATGTCATATGGTTGGGATCATACAGTATGTAGCCTTTTCAGATTGGCTTCTTTCACTTAGCAATATCAATTTTAGGTTCTTCCATGTCTTTTAATAGCTTGACAGTGCATTTATTTTTAGCAATGAATAATATTCCATTGTCTAGATATACCACAGTTGTTTATCCATTCACCAACTCAAGGACATCCTAGTGGCTTCCAAGTTTGAGCTGTTACAAATAAAGCTGCTATAGACATCTGTGCACAGGTTTTTATGTGGACATAACAATTCATTTGGGTAAATGCCAAGGAGCACAATTTCTGGATCACATGGCAAAAGTATGTTTAATTACATAAGAAACTAACAAATTGTTTTCCAAGCTGTTGTTTTTGCATTCCCACCAGCAATGAATACGGGCTCCTGCTGTTTCACATCGTCATCAGTATTTCACGTTAACAATGTTTTGGATTTTGGTCATTCTAATAGATGCCCAGTGGTATCTAATGCTGTTTTAATCTGTAATTCCCTAATGATACACAATATTAAATCTCTTTTCACATGCTTACTTGCCATTTGTATTTCTTTTTTGGTGAAGTGTCTGTTCAATCTTTGGCCCATTTTTTAAAATTGAGTTGTTCATTTTCTTATTATTGAGTTTTAAGAGTTCTTTGTATGCTTTGGATAATAGTCCTTTATTAGATGTGTCTTTTGAAAATATTTCCTCCCAGTCTGTGGCTTGTCTTCTCACTCCCTTGACAGTGTAAAGAAGTTTTTAATTTTAATGAACTCCAGCTTATCAGTGTCTTCTCTCATAGATCGTGACTTTGGTGTTGCATCTAAAAAGTCATTGTTATACCCAAGGTCACATAGATTTTCCTTATGTTATTTTCCAGGGGTTTTATTTATGGTTTCACATTTAACATGTAGGTCTATGACTCATTTTGAGTTAATTGTGAAGGGAGTAAGGTCTGTGTCTAGATTCATTATTTTGCATGTTGATGTCTAGTTGTTCCAGCACCATTTGTTAAAAGGACAGTTGTCGCTCCATTATGCTGCTTTTACTCCTCCGTGAAATACCAGTTGATTGTATTTATGTGGTCCTGTTTCTGGGTTCCCTAGTCTGTTCCATTGATCTATTTGTCTGTTTCTTTGCCAACATCACACTGTCTTGATTACTATAGCTCTATAGTAAGTCTTAAAGTTGGACAGTGTCATCCTCCAACAGAAGGAGTTCTTTTTAAAGCATAATTTGTGTTTTAAAAACAAATTCTTCAAACACTCCTTCTTGTCCTTAGAATGAAGTCCAGATATTTAACCAGGCCTCCAAAACCGCCTGCCAACCTCTCCATTTCCATCTTCTCCTCTCCCTCCTTACTTTTTATTCTCCAGTCAGAGGGGACTTTGTTTGCTTCTCTGAACGTGCCATACTTCCGTACACATCAAGGCTGTCACACTTGCTGTTTTTGTTGCAAGGAGTATTCTTTCCAACTCTTCCACAACCCCCACCACCCTCCCTGCACCAGGCTAACTCCTTTCAATCCTCTGGGCCCCAGCTCAAAGATCAGTGCTCAGGCAAGTCTTCCCGACCCTCCTGACTGGGTCCAGCCCCATGTTATACACTTAACATTTCACTTGGGTTCTCTTTTTTAGCACGTATTAAATTACAGTTGATTGAATCTTTGTGTAGTTACTTTGCACAATGGATATTCCTACTAGACTGTAATTTCTCTGAGGCCAGGGGCTATTTATTGTGGTCCCCTTGGCACAATGTCTGGCACCTGGCAAGGGGCCAATAAGTGATAGTTGAGCAAGTGAGTTATTGAAACCTCCAGCCCATGGCTACATAATCGCATATCTATTGGAACAATACAAGTATGTTTCAAATGAGACCTGTCAATCTTTTCAACACTAGAATTCATTCACAAGAATAGAATTCATATTGAGTCATTTTTATACATTTGGCTAGTAATTAGGTAACATAAAAAACACTTTTTTCTAGCTTTCTTGCTTTTAAAATGACTACAACTATAATAAAAGTCAGATAACATTCCTTTCTTTTTTCTCTGAAATAGATATTTTGCAAAGTAGAAAATTATTCCCAGTTATAGTGCTGTCATTAGACCTCTCTGGCCTCCTAGGAAATAATTCATGTAGAGCCCCCACCAGCCTTCTGTTACTTATATAAGAAGCAGGACTGCAGCTGCTACTTAGGTGATACTTTTGCCTGTGGAAACAGAAAAAGAAACTAGTTGGTGGAGAATGATTTTCTTTGTTCTAGCTTTAATTTATAATACCTTCTGTGTTTTCCTCAGACACATGAATGTATAATCCTCAACAAGTTAACTGATCTTTGGAATGTGGGCACCACTGACTCTTATTAAAAAGATTAAAAATAAGGATTAAACTTGAGTAGGTATTATATTAAAGTGTAGTTTTAGAGAAAACCTTTAAAGTTTTATTAACTATTATAAAATAACTTTTTGACTCATGAGCTTGAGAAGGCAGGGGCTCAGCCAGCCTCTTGGAATTGTTCTTGGAGTAGGGGGTGGAGATAGGTTCCAACAGGGCTCAACTCTTGTGTGAACTCTGCAAATAGCAGAGATTAGGGTCCAATAGTATATATTCCTTTTAAAGGCTATGTTTAGCTGAACTCGGCGACATGGAGAGGAGAATGGTGGTTACCAGGACCTAGGGGGCTGGGGAGCTGGGGAGATGTTGTTAAAGGATGCAGACTTGCAACCTGAAAGTGAATAAGTCTTGGAGATCTAACACACAGACTAGTGATTACAGTTAACAACGTGTATTATAAACTTCAGAGTTGCTAAGAGACTAATCTTAAATGTTCTCACCACAAAAAAGAAATGATAATTATGTGATGTGACAGAGGTGCTAGCTAAAACTACTGTGGTAATCAGGTTGCAATATACAAAGGTACCAAACCAATACACTGTACACCTGAAACTTATAAATGTTCTATGTCAACTATATCTTAATTTTTTTTTCAAACCTATCTTCAGTAAGGAAATAGTATGTTAAAGCTTTAATTTAGCAGCATTCTAAATAACTGCTAAATATGTCTCTATAATTAGGGGGTGATTAGAGATGGAATGACTTTTATTAAATATTGTATTCATTCATTCTTCCATTCATCAAGTATCTGTTTAAAGCCAAAATGCACCACGTCCAGCTCAAGGTACTTGGGATATACTTCATAAATAAAGCAAAGAAAGATTCCCGCCCTTGTGAAGATTATATTCCATTAACCCTTCTTGTAATATTAGGTAACTTATGTATTATTAATCAATTCAAAATATTTATTGGCTACTTAGAAGCCCTGCAGTAAACAAAACAGACCAAGAACTCTATCCCTGTGCATTCCACTTTCTAACAAGGGTAGATGGACAGCAAACATAATAAATAGCCAAATTACATAATAAGTTAGAAACAGTTAAAACTAATAAATCTAAATCCAAAACAGAAGAAATAGTTGAAGTAGATTTTCTTTCCTTCCAAAAGTTTCAAAGGTTCTGCATACTCTGAAAGCAAAAACTGTTCACTTTTAAAAGAAAATCTCTGTAAAAAATGAGCCATCATGAGATCTTGTTTATTAGTAATAGGTATATTCATTCAGTCATTGATCCATTTATTTTGAAAATATGCATCAGGTGCTTATCTGTCGCAGAAGATGGCAGCAGACATTATAGATACAATCCCTGCCCTCGTGGGCAAACATTTTCTACTCATCCCAGAATTCCATGGAGAAGACACAGATCTGAAAAAGCGTGTGTCTGCATAGCACATTTACCCTAAAATTAATAACAACTTTTTTCTTCTAATGGAGGTACCAAGGATTGAACCCAGGACTTCGTGCATGCTAAGTATGTGCTCTACCATTGAGCTATACCCACCCACCCGATAACTATTGTTTAAAGACTTCTTTCCTGTTTGTTTTCCTGTCAATCAAAAAGCTTCTGAAATCTAAAACATTGTTTCTAACTGGAGGGATGGAGAAAGATAACAGTCTTTGCTGCTGCCAATATGGTTTCATCTTCACTGTGACAAGGAAGACTTTGCTGCCCCTATGGAAGCTATGTTAACTGAGTCATGGAGGAGGGTGGCAGGGAGAGCTGTTCCTGACTGCACATTCTGGTGAAGAAACTGTAGTTTCTACAAGAATTTAAAGAACCACCTCTGTGGCCTCCTTTCAACCTTAGGTTCATGTCATATTCTTAACGTCCCACTGTCCAAGTTGGGGGAGTTATTTTAAGGAAGAAAATGTACCATATCCAGTCTCTTAATATATCATAAAATGCTTTGAAGATTTTTGCGGTAGATTCTGTTCTTTTTGCTGGCTTACTGTTTCTTCCCCCTTCTCCTCGTCCTAGCACCCCACTTTTTCTTTTGCAAACCACTCCGTTTCATTCCACTTGCCAGGACTCCCAATCAACTGACCCAACTCCCTTGGCCAAGCAGTGTCCCTGGGACCCGAGCCAGGCCAAGCCGATTCTCCTGGGATCTGAATCTTGAGCAGGGTGACTCAAGGTCAGAAGATATTTGTAGCCAGACTTTCTGATGGTGGAGCTCTGAAGAAATCATCCATCCTTTCCTGCCATTTAGATCCCCAAGCTGAACTGAACTAGCCCATATATCCTTCCAGTAAAATTCCTTTTTACTTAAATATGCCAGAATTGACTCTTTTTGCTTCTGACCAAAGAATCTTAATGTACTTACCCTTATAAATAAATTAGAGAATGTCATAAACAATTGTTAGACCTTTAAAAATATATTTGTTGAAATTGACAAAAATGAGAATTCATTTTGTTTTTCCTTGAGTCATCTAATAGTTTACTCCTCAGGGCAGAAAAACACAGTTTGAATATATATATGCAATAAGTATAACTATTCTGAATGTATTGAGAAAAATTGTAGTCTTATGTTAAAAAGCATTATTTTAAAAAAGGAATTACAAATAGACTGGCCTTTTTATGTAAAACTGTTAATGTTCAAATAAGTTCTGTAATGTGTATAAACTCTCATTTCCAAAATGAAGTACTTACAGCAGAAATGAAATCAATCACTGTAATTGCTGAATGTGGGAGAAGCTGCTGTAGTCCCTTCACTAAAAAATGCCATATATATATACATATACGTATATACATATATACACATACACACACACATATATGTGTGTGTGTATGTGTATAGATGGACACACACACGTTTACATTTGTACAAAAACAGTAGCTACTTATTCTATTTTTAGTTACTCATTCCTTGAGGTCGGAGTGTTTAATTATGACAGAAATTGTTCCTTTGGTAACTATTTATCTCTGCCACTATTTCCTAATTTATAAAGAGGAAGCAAATCAGATCCAGGGATGCCTTAGTCCACATAGCCTTGACGACTGGCTTCTGATTTTTTTAAATTTATGGGCCGGCACAATGTTTCGCTAAATCAGGAGAGTTTTGCAAACTTCAGAATATAGTGCTGATGGTGAAAATGTGGCCAAATAATAATAAACAACACGAACTTGATGACATCTTTTTATAGATGATGCTTTATAGTTCTCAACCCTTTTTGAATAATGTACCCATCAGGTTCTGAGCAAAAAAAAAAAAATAGAATTTACGCAGAAGATTCAATGAAAAACTTAATGAAAGGAACACTTACAGAGGTTGTAGACAGGTTAAGGAGCACACGAGTCATGCTGAGGCAACCAGAGGCTAACTGGCAAGAGCAGAGAGACTTTACCTTCCTTAAAACTAAGGAGCCCCATGACAAGTCAGAACTGAAGAAGAGGGTGGCCCAGCCGCTGCCAAAGGTGGGAAGGCAGAATTATCTTGCTGCTTCTTTCTTTCCACCTTCTGATCTACTGAACCAGAAGCCAGACGGCAATGGAGTCCTGGCAGTGCAGTTAGTAGGAGACGGCAAATCCTTAGGGCACAAAGAAGGCAGAGAAGGGGGGCCAACGTGTCGGGGGGGACAGCCAGAGAATAACCAGCCACATACATTAACTCAGAATAGAAGAGACTCAGAGAGATTACTGCCTGATTAAATTTACACGAGTCATAATCCCTGGTCTGAGACTTAAATACAAGTTTCCAGACCCTCCAAAGCCAGCGCTTTTCTCCAATACACTTTAGTTCACGGCTTAGTTGCTGATGATTGAGGAGTATTGTGTTGCGTGGATCAAACATAAAATTCTGTTTCAAACTGAGTCACCTCAGCGGAGGTCCCTAAGGAGGTCCTTTGTTGCACGTCTACCCAGAAGGCAGACTGTCCAGTGAACTTGGTGGGCACAGTGATGATGACTGTCCTGTCCTGTCCTGGTGAGGTCAACAGAGACACAGGGAGTCGTGGGAGCAGTAGAGAGGAACAAAGCCGTGAAGAGGAGGCTCTGAGGGCCGTCAGAGAGAAGCGTCACCACGTGGGTGAGAGCCCGGTCAGAGGAGTCAGCCAGCCTGCGTTTGAATCCACTGTCTCTCTCACACTCTGGGGCACTGGGGAATTAATCTGAGTCTCCATTTACTCCTCTATTACTGGGGGTAAAAATATCTACCTCATAGGGTTGCTATGAGGATGAAAATACTGCTTATACAGTGCTTAGTGTGATGCTTGATGTGGTAGTTCAAATTAACATTAATATCTACCCAATATTTATTGGGCTCTTGACATTCTGTTGCTATTCATAAAACAGACTTAAGATAGGCCTTGCTACCCCTCATTTTACAGATATGGAGATTGAAGCTTAGAGAATGATTTGCCTGAGATCACATAGCTAACACTGGTGTTGGCATTTGAATTTAAAAGTACATGAATTGAAGACCTAAATGTAAGGCCAGATACAATAAAACCCCTAGGCAGAACACTCCTTGCCATAAATTGGGCAGCAATACCTTTTTGGATCTGTCTCCTAGAGAAAAGGAAATAAAAACAAAAATAAACAAATGGGACCTAATCAAACTTAAAAGCTTTTGCAGAGCAAAAGACACCATAAACAAAACAAAAAGACAACCTATGGAATGAGAGAAAGTATTTCCAAATGATGAAACTGGCAAAGGATTAATTTCAAGAATATACAAACAGCTCATACAGCTTAATAACAAAAAAACAAACAATTTTATCAAAAAAAATGGGCAGAAGACCTAAACAGACAATTTTCCAAAGACATATAGATGGCCAACAGGCAAATAAAAAGATGCTTAATGTCGCTAGTTATCAGAGAAATGCAAATCAAAACTACAATGAGGTGTCACCTCACACACGTCAGAATGGCCATCATCAGAAAGCCCACAAACGATAAACGCTGGGGAGGGTGTGGAGGAAAGGGAGCCTCCTACACTGCTGGTGGGAGTGTAAACTGGTGCAGTCATTTTGGAAAACAGTATGGAGGTTCCTTAAAAAACTAAAAAGAGACTTACCATATGATCCTGCAATCCCACTCCCGAGCATATATCCAGAAAAGATGAAAACTAATTTGAAAAGATACACGCATCCCAGTGTTCACAGCAGCACAATTTACAATAGCCGAGACATGGAGACAGCCTAAATGTCCATGGATAGATGATTGGACAAAGAAGATGTGGTATATTTATACATGGACTACTACTCAGTCATAAAAAAGAATACAATAATGCCATTTGCAGCAACAGGGATGGACCCACAGATTATCATATTAAGTGAGATAAGTTAGAGAAAGACAAATATCATATGATGTACTTACACATGGAATCTAAAAAAAATAATGCAAAAGAACTTATTTACAAACAGAAATAGACTCACAGACATAAGAGAACAAACTTGCAGTTATCGAAGGGGAAATCGGGAGGTGGGAGGGAGTTAGGGGGGTTGGAGAGGGATAAGTTGAGTTTGGGATTAACATATAGACTCTACTACATATAAAATAAACAACACGGACCTACTGTATGTCACAGGGAACTATATTCAATATCTTGCAATAACCTATAATGGAAAAGAATCTGAAAAAGTATACGTACATACACATATATACATAAATGAATCACTTTGCTGCACACCTGAAACCAACACAACATTGTAAATCAACTATACTTCACTAAAAAAAACAAAGAAGCAATCCCACTGATAGGGAGATAAATAAAAGCCCATGCTTCTACTCCATTATACGGTTCCAGACAAGATGGGGTTCCAGTAGTTTTCCTGGTTAGGGGCTCAAGCTAGACGTTTTTAAAATGTGTCTAAACACACGTTTTCTTAACTTTTCCAGGTTGGCAGACATGAGTTTTACATCTTTTCTGGTTACCGCTCTCATCAGCTTGTTGTGTCCATGGTTGACGTTTCAGAGCTAGTACCAGCGATGTTACTGTTTTTTAAATAAAGCCCAGTGTGCCCTTGAGGAATATGCCTTTCACCAGGGGATAATTGGTTTGGAATCTCGATGCCATTATTATTTATCATCACGTGGAGCTAATTTGCAAGGAATATGGCTTTGATGCTGGAGGACTGGCATTGCGCCAAGAAGTCATTGTTGGGGATTCTGGCTGTTTGATGTTAAGATGCAGTCCGCTGAGGAGCCGACGAGGTCTATTAATAGGAGTTCAGACACAGTGTCACAAGATTAACTATGCGGGCCCTGGAAAGAGAGACCTGAATAACCACTCTGAGAGCTAGGAGGTGTTACTGGGCAGGACAGTGTGACCTCGACACCATGATAAGAACTCGCCAAGGCATCTGAAACATGCCAGCAGTTCCCCTGCACACCCACTGTCACCCCAGTGCACTCTTTCAGGCACTGACAGAACACAGTACATCACAATTAGGTGTCTGTCTTTCCCACAGGATAGAGTTCCTTAGAGGCAGGGATTATGTCATTAATTCAAAACGCATTCATCCAGGGTCTCTTGCCACTGCCAGCATCGTGTGAGGAGCCAGGAGCCTTATTCATCTTTGTACCCAGCACCTCATCCAGGGGCAGGCACATGGCAGGCGTTCAATAAGAGCTGTGGGTTAAATATTACTCACTGGGGGGGCTAAACACAAGCACTGTGGTCACGGTCACTTGAATGTGTTGTGTCCTCAAAATTCGCTGCAATACCCGGGCTTCCTGAATTAGGAAAATCAACTTGTGGCAAATGGGACAACTGTTGAATACATTCCCATCTATCTTGCTGAAGCATTAAAGGCTGAAGCATTCCAATTGATTACATATTCTGGTTATTTAATGGTTAAGTCCATATTTGGCAATATCAATTAAAAAATAAACTCAATACCTAAACAAGACATAAATCATTCCTTGAGGATTAAAAGGTAATGTGTATCTCACAGCTGCCATTAAGGAATCATTCGCCATTGTATAAGCTCTAGCTGTACGTGGGGTTAAGAGTTTGGATTAATAAATGCTCTTCCTCTTATTAACATTTACTTTTTATACTCAACTGATGATACATAAGTATGATGAGACCCCTAGGCTATAGTCCATCATTTAAAAACCATTAATGGAAAAAAGAGAACCCTGTACTAAATAAGAGCTGTTTGTGAAAGCAACAGAAACTAACTCTAACTAAATTAAACATAAAAAGAAATCTAACTGAAAGATAATTACAAACAATAAAATGAAATAACAACAAACTGAAAATGCAAACTAATTAATGGGAGAAAATATTTGCAAATTATCTATCTGATAAGAGGTTAATATTCGAAACATACAAAGAACTCATACAGCTCATACAGCCTGATCAAAAAATGGCTAAAACATCTGCATAGACATTTTCCCAAAGAAGACACAGAGATGGCCAACAGGTGTATGAAAAGAAAGCTCAGTATCACTAAGCATTAGGGAAAAGCAAATCAAAACCACGGGGAGATATCACCTCCCACCTGTGAGAATGGCTATTATCAAAAAGATGACAAATGACAAGTGTCGGCCAGAACGTAGAGAAGAGGGAACCCTTGGGCATTGTTGCTGGGAATGTAAATTGGTGCAACCACAATGGAAAACTTCTGCAAAAAATTAAAAACAGAACTACCATATGAACCAGCAATTCCACTTCTGGATATTTACCTGAAGAAAACAAAAATACTAAATCGAAAAGATATATTCACCCTCATGTTCATTGCAGCACTATTTACATTAGCCAAGAAAGACAGGGAAACAGTTTAATTGCCCATCAGTGGATGAATGGATAAAGAAAATGTGATATATATTGTGACATATCCATAAAAAGGAAGGAAATCTTGCTGTTTACGACAATACGCATGTACCTCAAAGGCATTATGTTCAGTGAAATAAGTCAGACAGTGACAAATACTATATGATCTGATTTATAAGTGGACTCTAAACAAAAACAAAAACAGAAAAACAAAAAAAAAACCAAGCTCATAGGTACAGAGAACAGATCAGTGTTTGTCAGAGGCAGGTGTGGGAGGGGATGGGAGAAATGATTCAACTGAAAGAGCTCAACAAGTACAAACTTCATAAAATAAATAAGTCATGGGGGTGTGATATACAGGATGGTGACTATAGCTAATAATACTGTATTGCATGTTTGAAAGTTGCTAAGAGAGTAGATCTCAAAAGTTCTCATCACAAGGAAAAAGTGTTTTTGTAACAATGCAAGGTGATGGATGTTCACTAGACTTATCCTGGTGATTATTTTGCAGTGTATACAATATTGCATCATGTTGTACATGTGAACTAATACAATGTTACATGTCAGTAACATCTCAACTTTTTAAAAATCAGAGGAAAAAAGAAAGATAATGAATAGCTCTTAAAAGGGAAGGTTGGAAGCCCGCGTTCAGAAACAAATTATGGGAACCAAGGAAGGTTAGGCAACAGAAAACACAACAGAGGTCGTACTGGATTTGCTGCCATTGGACCCTGACTTCCCCTGCCTTACTGTAAAGTAAGTGGTCTCTGTGACATGGAGCTGGAGCACACATGTGCTGAATAAGGTCAGAACATCAGCCCAGATGCCAAGGCGTGGGGTAAGGGGGGAGCGGACTCTTTGAGCTTCTGCAGCAACAATTTGGGCTCTGCCTCCCATAAGCCTTCTCCACTGAGGAAGTCAAAAAAAGTAATGTCCATTATGTAGTCTGGGCAGCCACAAAAAATAATAAGATAATGCCATTTGCAGCAATATGGATGGACCTAGAGATTGTCATTCTAAGTGAAGTAAGCCAGAAAGAGAAAGAAAAATACCATATGATAACATTTATATGTGGAATCTAAAAAAAAGACAAATGAACTTATTTACAAAACAGAAACAGACTCACAAACATAGAAAACAAACTTGTGGTTAGTGGGTGGGAGGTGGGAAGGGATAAATTAGGAGTTTGAGATTGGCAGATACTAACTACTATATATAAAATAGATAAACAACAAGTTTATACTGTACAGCACAGGGAACTATATTCAATATCTTGTAGTAACCTATAATGAAAAAGAATATGAAAGCGAATATCTGTATGTATATGTATGACTGAAACATTGTGCTGTACACTAGAAACTGACACAACATTGTAAACTGACTATACTTCAATAAAAAAGAAATAAATTAATTAAATAAAACAAATTCAAGTTATATTGTTTGTTGTAACACCTAATTACTTTTTTAAAAAGTACAAACATAAGACACAATAGGACAAAAATAGATGTCTTCAGGGTATGGTAGGCTGAATAATGAATCTCCACCAAAGATGTCCGCATTCTAATCCTTGAAACTTCTGAATATGGTGCTTATATGGCAAAGGACTCTGCAGGTGCAATTAAGTTGAGGCTTTTGAGATGCGGAAACTAACATGGATCACCACAGTGGGTCCAATGTAATCAGATGGGTCTGTATAAGAAGGAGTGGAGGGATAGGAGGCAGCACAGGGATATGTGATCGCTGGAAGTAAGAGGCTGGAGAGATGTGAGTTAAGAGGCTGGGAGCCGGGGAAAGCAGGCAGCCTTTAGAAGCAGGAAAAAGCAGGAAACATTCTCCCCTAGAGCTTTCAGAAAGAACTGATCCTGCTGACACCTTGATTTTAGCTCCAAAAGACCCAATTTTGGACTTCTGGCATATGGAATTGTAAGAGAATAAATTGTGTTGGTCTAAGCCATTGAGTCTGTGGTGACTTCTCGCAGAACTGTGGGAAACTAATGCAAGGGGGAAAGGGGAAACCCTAGCTATTCAAACTTTCTAGGAAAAAGCAGAATTCAGAAAAATAGGAGAGTCCAGAAAAGGGAAGCTAGAACACAAAGCCACTTCATCTTCATTGCTAGCAGTTCCTCAGTACTGTGAGTGCACCTATGGCTTCCTTTACTTTATACTATCAGCCGAATTCTTTGAAAATGGAATTAATATGGTGGTTTTTCAGACACAACTCAAGAGCCCATATGTTTCTATGATTGAGGAGTTTGCCTACCAGGCATACGAGAAAGAGGGTATCTCTATTAACAAATAAACGATGACAAAAATTAGGGGGAAAATGCTATTCACTGTGCTTAATTGTCACCTGGCTTTGATGAAGTTTTTAATATGATGAAACTTCCTTTACAGTGGTTGAGCTCATAGAATGTACTAGTTTGAGCATGTAGGATAAACCAAACAAGAAGGATAAATACTTACATTTCATATATTTTTAAATAACTCAAAAAGCCATAGAAATTAAAAATGAAATTCAACCATTCAAGAGATATGGTCTTTTTAAAAGTATGTTTTACAATATGTGTAGTTTAAAACAAATTGGATTTAGTGAACTATTCTGAAGAAAGAAGACTTCTCACTCTATTATAAAATTTCTTCCCTTTTCTCTCCTTGGCAATCATTAAAAATTGTTCCCATCCATAAGAATTCCTACTCATCTTAAGATAGCCAGCTTCTATACCCCCATCTTCTCAAGTAGAAGCCTGTAAATCTGATCTTTTATCCAGTGTGATATCAAAACACTATATCAAAATTAGTTGGGTCACTGAAGGTAAAATATAATTCTGGTTGCCATTTGCCCATGTGTCCTGGTTATGAATAAAGATATGTAGACAGTCTTTTCCCACCTATGCTAGTTGAGTTAAGAGTAAACACTTTCATACTTAAAATAATCTTCTCACTGCAGTGAAATGACATTAGAGAGCTTAGCTCTTTTAAAGAATGAAAGGCATATGAGTGGTATAGTTGTATCATATGAAATGAAAATATTCAGCAATTTTGAAAGAAAAAGAACAAATTGATAAGAAATATTCTTAATTTTACATTAATCAATTTGTTTTTTGTGTAAAAACTAATTCCAATTTTGTGCTTTCCTATCTATAACGGGCAGGTGAGATGGAGCACGTTCGTGTTGCTGTTCGTTGAGTTTAACAAGTGTATATCCTCTTCTTTCAGAAACAAATTGGACGGCTGATTCAAAGAAAAAAATTAAGTTACATTTGATTGCCTAAGTCACGTAAAACTCATAGACTTATACAGTTGCTTTAAAAAGTCAAAGCCCTAGTGTTAGTCTCCCCAAATTGTAAACTAGTAAAAGCACCGAATCACATCATTGATAAAAGTCAGACTTTACAAAGAATAAAACGATTGTTCTCATTTCTCTGAGCAAACTTCACTGAAATAATGTTTTGACTTTTAGCAAATCTTGAAAGCAAGAGCTCAGCTTTCATGGAATTATTACATATTGATATATTTCAATGCAGTGAAAATGATTATTTTCTATGGTAGTGAGGTTAACAATTTATATTTTCATGTGATTCAACAGACTTGAATTTCCTAGTATTAGGAGCAACCTCTGGCTATGCTGATTCTTGCTGCCCAGAGTTGAGAATTAATCTCTGTTCCAAAATCAACTAGCTGCAGGCAGGTAGTATAGAGTAGGAGCAGCAAGGACTCGAGTTCCGATCTTGAACATTCACTCTGCAATGACTTATCTCTTATCAATCCTCTCCCTCAATCCTGCCCTCTATGTCCCTTGGCTACTGGCGTGCATTGGGACCTTCCCGAGAGACAAGATACTACTGCCCTCCCTGACTTTTAGCACCATTGCCACCCCATCCTCCTTTATGTAGCTTTTGGGGCTATCACAGAGGTCTGCAGAAGACCCATTTTAAGTAGAGTAACTTTCAGCACTTAATCAGGGTATTATGGCCTGAATTGTGTCCCCCCAAAATCCACATGTTGAATTCCTAACTCTTGGTTCCTCAGAATGTGACTGTACTTGGAGATAAGATCTTAAGAGATAATTCAATTCAAATGAGGCCCTCAGGGTGGATCTTAGTCTAATCTGACTGGTGCTCTTATAAGAAGAGGCAATGAGAACACAGGGAGAGACACCAGCGATGCACCCCACGGAGAAAAGACCTTGCAAGGAGACAGGAGGCCATCTGCAAGCCAAGGAGAGAGGCTTCAGGAAAAAACAGACCTGTCAACACCTTGTTCTTGGACATCCAGCCTCCAGAACTGTAAGAAAATTAATTTCTGTTGACTGAGCAACTCAGTCTCTGGTATTTTGTAATAGCGGCCCTAGAAAACTTACACAATGGGAAACTTTTGAGAATGGTCAAAGGGTAGCTATCAGTAAATACGCAGAGACAGCGAGTCAAATTGGAATTGTTCTGCACAAATCAGGACAAATATTCAAACTAACATTAAGCTGCTAGGATAGCCCGCCCCAAGGGGAGGACGGGAGGAAGCAAGTGGAAGGTATTCCAGGCTAAGGGTGCTCTTGAGCATCAAACATCCTGGGCACGTTTAAAAAAATGTCATAATGAGATCAATGTTTTAAAAAGTCACTCTGGTAGCATGTGGTAGAGGGACTGTCAAGTATGGAAGGAGACTGGAGCAGGAGGCTATCATAAAGGCCTTGAAAAAAGATAATGACAGCTTGTCTGAAATAAGGGAGTTACAGAGGGGTTGGTGGTGGTGGGGGGAGACAGATGCAAGGAATACTCAGAAAGCAGAACTAATGGGACCTGGTCACAGAGTATGCACAGGGGACAAGAGGGGGTTCAAGAAAAACTTTGATGTGGTTTACTTAGTCAATGGAGATGCCATTTACTGAGACAGGAAGTAAGGAGAAAGATCAAGTTTGGAGAGGAACCTATAGGCTCTTTCTAAAATAGTGAATAGCGGCCCTGGGTATATAATTTTTAGGTTCCAGTTCTAGACTCTGGGGTATAATAAAGTTAGAGTTGACTGTAATTAGTGATTCGCAGTACTTGTTAAAAGTGGAATAAATCTCTAACTCTTGTTTGAAAAGATCAGTCAATTTAAATAATCACTTTAAAAGGTATAAAATATGACTCTCTATTTCTCAAAATTACTTCTATCCATAGTTGACCTCTCCTTTCTTTAGTATTCTCTTCATCCTTGGCTCCATTAAAAGCATGACCCTGGTCCTCCTCTTGTTTCTCTGCATGCCCTTCTCTGTCTCTCACTGGTTTTCCTGATATTCCAACATCCTCAAAGGAAACCATTCCTCTACTCTCTGTCATCATCCTTTGTTTCTTCTGCCCTTTCTACCAGGCCATCTTATCCACACCTGTCTGTGATGGTCCTCTCTGTGCAGGAGGCTCTGAGAATGGATCTTCAAATGACTGATGTTTGTTTCAGCCCAGATGCCTATCTAGCAACTCAGTCTCACCATGTCCCCAAACAAACTCACCATCTTTCCTCAGGTTGCCTTCCCTGCTTTTGTGAATAGCATCATAATAGTAATGATAACTCTTATATTTAAACATCTTATTCCTTACTTAGAAATGATGAGAACACTTCCCCTCACTGGGAAATGGATGTAGTCTATCCATGCTCAGTGAAGACAGTGATTGGCCATGTCAAGTCTTAGCTGCTTGGGAGGCAGGAAGACTTGGTCTGTCAAATTTGAAACTTGTTGGGTGATCAGTCATTGAGATCTTCCCCCTTTCATGAGTCATCAGTTTTCAGTAACTTTATCAACGGTCTTTGATTCATTCAGTAACTTTATCAATGAGTCATCCATTGATTCATTCAATAATTAGATGTAATGAGCCTGTCTGCTACCTGGAAGGCACTGGGAGTTCTGGGGGACACAAAATTAGAGATATGACTGTTGTCCTCAAGTTACTCAGCTTCTCAAAAGGGAACCAACAAGAACATCATTGATTTCAGACAGTGTGTACTTGCCTCAGTAGAACTATGCACAGGGAGCTCTAGAAAATCCTTAGATAAGAAGCAGGCTTACTTTTTACTACCCCAGGCATACCACATAGTCATATTTTAAAGAACAAGCTCATAAATCTTCGTATTTCTCAGTGGGAAGGTAATGATAATGTCTAAAGTTGATTAATTAAGAAATAATGACATAGACATATTTACAGATTTGGAGCTCACCACTAGAAGAACAAAGAATAGGAAAAGTTTCAAGTGATTGCCCTGGGAAAGTAACTGGCAGTGGGGAGAGGTGGAGCAGGGGATTGTTGCCTTTCCTTATCCATCCTTTCATTTTATCCTTCTACCATATGTATGTACTTGATAAAAATGAGAAGAATAAAAAACCAGTTTAGCTTTTTCTCTTCAGTCCTCTCTTCCACCCATGGCTTTCACAACCAGCCCTTAATTTTTGGAATGGAGAACACACTGATTCAGGAGCTCCCTGGTCAACTGTTTACACTTCTATTCATTTCAACATATTTATTGACTGATCACTACATGTCAAGCATGGGGGATGTGATGGTGGGCAAGAAGGACGTGGTCCTTACTCTTTTGGAGCTTACATTGGTGGGAAGGATGAGTATAAACAAGCTGCTGTTTAATTTTGATCTCCTCTCCCTTTCTGTGTAGTCAGCTGAGTAGTATGATAGGCAGTACCACCAAGCAGTCATCTGAAGTGTGAGCAGTTAGGAAGATTTGAACCCACAAATGGAGCACCTACCATCATGCTGGAAGAGAAGCCATGAGGATATAATCACAAGCACTGATTTTTTTTTTGAAGTACAGTTACAATGTGTCAATTTCTGGTGTACACATAATGTCCCAGTCATGCCTATATTCGTTTTCATATTCTTTGTCATTAAAGGTTATTATAAGATATTGAATATAGTTCCCCATGCTAGACAGAAGAAATTTGTTTTTTTATCTATTGCTATATATAGTGGTTAACATTTGCAAATCTCAAACATCCAAATTTATCCCTTCCCACCCCCTTTTCCCCTAGTAGCCATAAAATTGCTTACTATGTCTGCAAGTTTGTTTCTGTTTTGTAGATGTGTTCATTAGTGTCCTCTTTTTTCTTTTTTCTTTTTCAGATTTCATATATGAATGATATAATATGGCATTTTTCTTTCTCTTTCTGGCTTACTTCACTTAGAATGACAATCTCCAGGTTCATCCATGTTGCTGCAAATGTCACTATTTGATTCTTCTTTATCACTGAGTAGTATTCCATTGTATAAATATACCACAACTTCTTTATCCAGTCATCTGTAGATGGACATTTAGGTTGCTTCCATGTCTTGGCTGTTGTATATAACAAGCACTGAATTATTTAACAGGAATATGCACAGTTAACAGTTTCCTGCCTCTGTGGATGGAATCCATGCACAAATAGAGTGGAGTATTTAAGGGTGCAAGCTCTGGAGCCAGACTTCCTGGGTCAGAATTCCAGTTCTTCTACTTGTGAGCTGGAAGGATGATTCCAAATAAGTTACTAAACTTTGATGAGCTACAATTCTTCATCTCTGTAAGGAGGATAATAATAGTAGCTACCTCATGGCTGTAAGGATTCACTTACCTGAAGCACTTAGAAAAGTGGCTGGCAGGGTAAATGCCCAATAAAGGTAACATTATTATTGGGTACCCCTACATATTTTAAATAATTAAAAGAATGATAGTGATTAATATTTTTTATCTATGTGTAAACTGATTTTTAAATTTAGAATTCAGCATTCTTATCAGAATATATGTAACTACTTGTGTGTATAGGGACATGAATGCACAGAAACAGATCTGGAAAGACACACATGATGTGGCTGATGGTAATTCCCTTTTTAGAGAACTAGACTGGAATTGGTCAAGAGACCTTTAGCACTTTACCAACTGTTTCATTTCCTTTTTATGATGGAAATGCATTCATGGATTTAAAACTAATTTTTAAAAGGTAAGAAAATGTGTCCTACTAAAAAAACACTGGCACTCAGTTGGAGATGTAAAAGAAGGTATATTTACATCCAGATAATATTTCTACATTCATTGATTGAAAACTCAGTTTGTCCTGGCACTGCACTCGGTTCTTCAGTGTATGGAAAGTATATGTAGCCTTATCCAATCCCTTACAAAGGCCCATTTCCATTATTTTGTAGCTGGTATGACATGAATTCGAGCTGGACTTTGTCGAATGAAGGAGTTTCAACTGGAGTATCTAATCACGGCAGGTAGTGTAAGCAAAAGTATGGGGGTAGGGAGTGTGAGAAATGTCCAGGAAAGAGCAAGTTGTTGAGTTTGGGCAGATGACAGGGTAAAGAGAGTGGTGAGACAGACCTGGAGAGGTAGACTGGATTCAGTACACAGAGAGCCTCAAATGTAGGGGGAAGGCATGTGGCTTTATTTCTTCAAATGGGAATCACTGAAGAATTTAGAGTAGAGGAGTAGCACAATGTCTTAAGAAGAATATTTCTGTAGCAGTATGTAGGGTGGATTCAAGTAAGCTTCTTTATGGAATTTAAAATGAATCATTTTAGAGAAGATGAGGGCTTGACCCAGTTGGCAGTAGGGAGCGTAGGGAAAAGAGATAAATGCAAATAACATGTGAGCAATAAGACAGACTATTGGTTGGCTGGAGAAGTCCAAATATTGGCAAGAAATATAGAGAAGAGAGATTTGTAGGCTATTTCAAAGTTTTCACGAGTACCTTTTTAGTAAAACAATAATAATAATAAGTAGATGTAGGGTTACCCAATGATGCCATCCACAAAAGCAGGAAAGTCACCAGGAAGGCAATCTTAGGAAAGATGGTGAGTTTGTTTGGGGACACGTTGAGACTGAGTTGCTAGATAGGCATCTGGGCTGAAACAAACATCAGTCATTTGAAGATCCTTCTGCACAGAGAGGACCATCAAAGATGTAGATATGGATAAGGTGGCCTGGTAGAAAGGGCAGAAGAAGCTAAGGATGATGACAGAGAGTAGAGGAATGGCTTCCTTTGAAGATGTTGGAATATTAGAAAAACTAGTGAGAGACGGAGAAGGTCACACAGGGAGGCAAGAGGAGGACCAGGGTCATGACTTTAATGGAGCCAAGGAAGAAGATAAATCTAAAAAATAAATAAATAAATAAATAAAAGGAGCATTCACCAGTATCAATGTAGCTAAAGGGTTAAGGAAAATAAGGACTGAGGGGGTTTCTTCCTTCTGTACCACAGAAGTGCCTCAGTAAAAGTAATTAGAATAGCAGATGACCCTGAAGGGCACTTGACACAAGTCCCTACACACATTAAAGGTGGATGGAAAAGGCAAATCAAGAATAAAATGTGAAGATACACTTGGAACAGAACTCAGAGTAAAGACAGAAAAAGGTCTGGAATGAAAGGAAAACACAGCCATGGCAGCTTGAAAAGTCTGAGCACCCAGAGCTGGGACATTTTTCTTCGGCCCATGTCCCAGAGGGCCTCTTGAAGGAGGACATGTTGAAAATATTCTACGCGTCAAACTGTGAGTCACAGAAACCAGTGACTCTGCAGGGGAATGTTGAGGGGTGGGCAGATTTCCTTCAAAAAACACAGGTTGTGTCCTCCTTCTGCTCCACCACTTTCCAGAGCCCCTTGCTGCCCACACAACACTTTCTAAACTTCTTATCTTGGCAATGAAGAGCCTTGATGAATCAAGTCCTGCTCAATATTATTTTTCACTGTTTCTCAGAATAAATCCAGGCTGATCTACTCACTGTCTCCCCAAATTTCCTTTTGTTTCCACCTGTGTACCTTTGCTTGTAATATTTCCCTTGCCTAGAATCTTCCTTCTCTCTGTTTCTTCAATCCTCTAAAGCACTAATGCTTAAATCAAGGGCCCTCTTCTCTGTAAGATTTGTTTTGTTCTGTTTTGTTTATTTGTTTGTTTTACTATTCTGTTTCTATGACATTTATTTGGGGGATACTCATTTGGCACTTCGATGTCATAGGATATTGTTTGACATTATACCTTCTTTAGATTATAAGCTTCTTGAGGACAAAAAAAATTTTTTAATTTAAAAGCATCGAGCATAATGTCCTTTTCAATTTGAGGCGTTTTAAAATTGAGGTATCTAAGTGCATAGTTTGATGAGGATTGAAAAAGTTATACCCCTGTGAAACCACCCACCTCACCGATCAAGAGAGATGGCATTTCTGGCAAAGTGAGTGCTCAGTAGCCTTCAGGCTCTGCTCAGGAAGGAGGAGACAGGACCAGGAGGATGAATCTTGAGTTTGAGGCCTGTCTAAAGGGATTGGGTCATCTGAAGTCAGGTAAAGTGAGAAAGCAAATACTGAAGTTGGGAGGATGCAGACAAGGGAACAGTATTTTGTAAATCTGAGCAAGTTTGGGATTGTGTGATCTCACGTATTGTGCAGGCAAGATTCAGTGACCGACAGGCAGCGGTGGGTGGTGATGCCAAAGCCAGCTGTAATTCTCTAGCTGGGAGGATCTGCTCTCTTAGGCACCCCTGAAGTTAAGGGTTGCAGTACATGGTGCTCCGACATGAGGTCTGAGGTGGTGAGATTTCTGGGAGTTTCTTATTAAAAACATTTGCTGACAGACTGCTGAAAAAAGTGAGATCTTGGCTGACTTGCATGTGTGGCTGCACTGTTAGTAAAACATCCTACTCAATTCTCCAGATGGGAATTGCCTTTTGACTAAGAATATGTGAAAAGGCTGATGGACTGATCCCAGCAGAATGCTTCTCTAACATTACGCTTCCTTATATTTAAACAGAGCTGTTGTTTGTCAAGGATCAGAAGGCTCTGAGCGTCCACTGAAGGTCTCTACCTGGCTGCCTGTGTGGCCTCTTGAAAGTTATGTGTTCTCAGCAGAACTCCAGTTCCCCTCCCCTCCCCTAGTCTTCTCCATAGTATTAAATATCACACAATGGTTCACACAGAGGTTCTAAGGCATTCAAGGGGTCGTCCTTGATTCTTGTTCTTCCTTTCATACTCAGCATCAAATCCATCAAGATCTGCCTATTGTACCTTCAAAATGCATTCTGAGTTTTTACATTTTTTTGTTATTTTGGGGGGGAGGGAGAATTAGGTTTATTTGTTTATTTTTAGAGGAGATACTGGAGATTGAACCCAGGACCTCATACATGCTAAGCATTTGCTCTACCACTTGAGGTATACCATCCCCTACCAAAAAAAAAAAAAAGTATCCTGATTTTTGTGTAGCATGAAGACCAAGCAGGTGAGATCTGGAGCCAGATTTCCTGGGTTTGAAGACTACCTCTAACATTTATTAGGGGTGCAGTTCTGAACAAGGGCTTCCTCATGTGGCAGATGGAGATACTAATAGCACCTCCCTCACAGGGGCGTTTGCTGAAATAACAACACATATAAAGTACTTACAATTAAGCCTGGAGATGGTGGATTCTCAAGTAAGGTTAATTAGCACCGCCTCCCAATTGACTGTTTTAATCCAACCCAATTGTCTCTCACCTGGATTACTGAAACCATTAACCTCTACCCAGTTTCCCTGCTTTGATTTTATCCTCTATGGTCTACGTAAGCACCAAGGTGAACTTTTAAAAACATAAATCAGATTAAGCCATTCACCTGTACAAAATCCTACCATAGCTTCCCAACTGCAAAAGAAATCCAATGGCCTTAGCATGGCCAACAAGGCCCAAGCTGGTCTGGCTTCACATCTGCAGCTCTCTCTTCGCACTGGCTTCACTGAATGTTTCCCTTCTTAGTGGTTCTCAGAGGTGCCACGTCACTTCAGGACCTTTGCACTTGCTGTCCCCGCTCCAGGCATGCTCTTCCGCAAGCTCTTTGCATTAAAGCACCCTCACTTCATTCAGCTCTAACAGCTACCTAAAGAAGTCATTCTGTCCTCCCCTGGCCAATTTTATTTTTCCTCATAGTTCTTATCAGTACCTGAAAATGCACCGTGAATTAAATTGTTTGCTTGTTTATGGTCTGTTTCCCTCACTGCAATGTCAGCTTTTATAATCTGTCTGGTTCACCGTTACGTCCCTGTGACTAAACAGTAACTGAACATCACAGAAACGCAACACATATTTTTTGAATCAATGAATGGGTTAACTGTCATATCTTCTGATACTCTCCATCCATCCACTCACTGCTCCAGTTTAAACACCACAGAGATCGTCTAGCTCAGAGAGGGAGAAACCTGTCAGCTGAGGGGAAGGTTGTCTTGGGACTACCTCTTACTCTTGCTCCAGGACTCGGGGCAAACCAGGTTGCCAATCGCCTTCATCCAGCCACGCTCTACTGCACCTTGGTGCTACTGACATGCAAGTATCTTGAGCACAGGTAACTAAAGGGTATTATTCAAAGGCCCTTCTCTTTTACCTTCTAGCTCTCGGGGATCTCTCCATCTCCTCTCTCTCTCTGCCTTTCCTTCGGCTAATCCTTAGAGTTCCATTCTTGGCCCACCTTCCCGACTGGTCCCCTAGGTTGTCAAGTCTGTTGCCATAACTTTGCTCGCCATCTACATGCTGATGAATCTACACCCCTGGCCCAGATTTCTCTCCTCGTCTCACACTTCTAACTGCCTGCTAGACATCCCTGTCTAGATGTCCTTAGGCATCACACGCTCAATATTTCCAAAGTAGGTTTTAGTTTCCATCAAAATGGCTCTTCCTCCCATGCTTCCTCTCCAATGAATGGTAAGAGGTTATCCAACCTGGCAAATTCCTTACTCTCTGTTCTCCTCAAATAACCTTAAGGACCTGCTGATTCAACTTCCCAGGTAATTATTGCATCTGTTTCTCTCATTTTCACTGTTACTATTTTAGTTATACCTAATCAGTCCTTACGTGGGTGACTCTGACAATCACCGAATTATTTTTCAAAATGTAGTTTGTGACCCATTAGTGAGGCATCGATCAATTTAGTGGGTCTTAAGAAGCTTTTTTAAAAATCTCAATGTTACATCTTTATACAAGCCAGGAATCAGAAGGGTCAAATTGGTGGCAACACAGAGACATTTACTGGCAGCTTTTCCTTTTTTGTAAAGGTCAAAGTACTCAAAACATTTTGAATGAGCACAAAGTCACATCTAAAGAGAAAGCCAGTCCCCCACATCCATACACTTAACCTGAGTGGAGAAATGTTTTATATAAATAGCACTTGGTGGATAGCATTTCCAAATACAGTGGCAATTTAGTTTTAATATGATTTATACATGCATTATGATTGTGAAATAGTTTCTCTGCAGTGTTATTCTCCAGAGTCCATACTCATATTTCCTGCCCCAAAGGGGTGAGTTTTTTGGAATAAATCCTTCACCCTTTCTAACCATAAGCTCTAGCAGCTATCTTGGGTTTGAAATAGTAGTCAGGTATTCCTGCTCCAGGTTGGTCAGTACAGTTTAAGAATTTCCAGCCTCATGGTCTGGTCAGGAGCCAAATATTCTACTCACTGTGAAATTGTTCCCCAGTGTCAACAAGTCTGGTAAACCCGTCTTCCTCAGATTTCCCCCCTTCCTCAAGCAGCCTCTGAATTTGGACAGGAGCTGTTCCCAGTCTCTCCACCAGCAGTTCTCCCAGACTTCATCCTCTAGTCCTTGACGGCAATGTGCACAGCTCCTGTGACCGGCTGGTGCAGGATGAGAAGAGGTCTCCAAGGCCTCGGCTGGGCTTAAGTCAAAGCAGCCATACTTGATCTCCTTAAAATAGCCTTTTTCTAATACTCTGTGGCCTCATCATCTTACTTGATTGTTCTTGTTTTGGGGTTTTGTTTCGTTTTGTTTTTTCGGTTGTCGCAGGTGCACTCCAGGAACGCACAGGCAAGAACTATGTTTGGGTCACCACCGCATCTCCAGGGCTTTCTTCTCTCTACTCCTCCATACTGTTTGCATTTATGGCCATCTGCTTTGGCACCAGCTTTGCAGCCTCGGAGGAAGCACTCTTCTACTCATCTCGGTTTCTTCCTGTCCTGTGTAAAGCCAGGCAAACGAGCATCCCCAGGAAAGGCATTGATGTCCTGTAGCAGGGGGCCATCCCATGGTCTCCAGAGCTACCTGGTTGGCCAGTCCCAACCACTGGAGCAACACAGGCCTATGGCCATGTGGGGTCAGTCCTCTGCACCCCATGGCCCAGCAAGACCACTAGGGCAAGAACCATGACCAGATAAGGAGACTGAGGCCAGGGACAGAAAAGGAAATTGTCCTCACTCTTGAGGTGGGGGAGGGGGTTCCTTGATGCTAGGTGACTCATGCCCGAGGTTTTATGTCCCAAATATCCCTGTGACACTTCCTTAGTGGGCTGTTCGGCTCAACTAGAACCAGAATGTTTTTTTTTTCACATGAAATAGAATGAAATGGAGTAGAAAATATCTGAATGCAGCTCATGCTGCAAAAGTTCAACTGTTTTGTACAGTTGTGTGTATTCAGGGTCTACAGTGTAACACTATGGGTTATGGTCAAAAAATCTGAATGATACTGATCTGTTACTTTGCCTTCAGTTTTGACCCCCTCGTATTCATTCAAATGCAAGAGCAATACAGAGAATCTCAAAACACTGCATACAAAGTCAGTCAAAGCTGGGTTGGACACCTGGCCCCAGCATTTAATGGTGGTGTGATGGTGGGAGAGGTACTTCAACATCACACCCCTTGATCTCCTCATCTTTAAAGCGGGAATAATAACATCACGAATTCAGGGCTGTGGGCCAGCCCCAGGCAAGCCGCTTATAATCATTTATCTCTACCCTTTGCAAGGATCCCAAGGTACTTATTATCATCCTCATTTTGTTAAAGAAATTGAAGCTCAGAAAAGCCAAGTAACTTGCTCAAGGTCACGTAGCCAATATGTTCCTGAGCAAGGCGTTCGTTTCAAGGTTCCCCGTGTTCTTTCCATAGAGCAGGGATTTCTACTCATACCATGTCTGAGGTTTGTCATCTCGTGGCAACTTATATTGACTTCTCACACATCTGTATAACTCAGTTAACTCAGTATTTACTAAGCATTAATTAAGAGCATAGCACTGAGCTGGGGACTAACGGGGAAGGTGGCCTGTTCTCCTGGGATGCACATTTAACATGGAAAGAAAACACCACCAGAGCCAGAGCAACAGCAAGCTTACTGGTGGTGTGAGTGCCTGAAGCATGTTAGGCGTTCAAAAATTGCAACTGGTGTCATCTTACAATAAACTTACTGGCAACTAATGAAAGAAATAAATTCATATCTTATACAATGCTTAAAGGACTTAGCATATGGGTCTAATTTAAAGATAAGCGATCTACATGGATATGAATGAGTGTAAGTTGCTTATTTTAACATTTAGCAGAAGATGCCCATTTCAGAGATTATGACTATGGGAAGAACATATTTTGCATTTAAAAAATAAACCACACACATTTGTGCTTTACCTAATTATCAGCCTTTTGTTCAAACAAGTTGGTTTGCTTTCCAGTTAGGAACTAATAGGGAAGAATGGCTTTTAAAAAAATCATTCTTGAACTAATATGCTGCACACCAGAAACTGACACAACATTGTAAAGTGACTATACTTCAATTAAAAAAAAAAAACGTTCTTTAAAGGGCTCAGAGGAAGCTGCCTGCTTAGTCACTCATCAGAACATGCCTCGCCCTTCCACGTTTTGTTTACTCTTTTTGCTTTCCCTATTTATTGTTTTAAATTGATTTTCCATTCCTCTGGTGAGCACCATGTTCCAGGCAAAGCTGGGAAATCCAGTTTATGTACGCACTACCGACTTACCAGTTTTTCTATCAGGAGTTATTGAATAGGAATAAGCCGTACAGCAGGATGGAGAGGATTCAGTAGGTCAACTGAAGAGCGGAGCATGTGGACATGGAGGGGCCACTCTGAAGGATGCTGCCCTCTTCTGCAGCCCACGCCTACAGCGTGGAGGAGGTGGGAAGAGCCATCAATATGCCCTTGGACCTTTGCGGTGGTTGATATCAAAGAGTCACCCAGGACTTTTCTTTGAAGAATTGAAACAAAACAAAACAAAAACCCTGACATGACCTATATCATTACCTTGGTTTAACTGATACTTAAAAGCTATCCTCTGTTGTTATCATTTCTTTAAACTAAGCTCTGTGGTGTCTTGGCTACAACCTGTGAGAAAACTCTAAGAGGAAATCCCAGGAAGGATTGAGTTTTCAGTTTTCTTTCTTTCAATTTCATCAACTTGCAAATAAAATGGGACATTGAAGGTGCCAGAACAAAACCAGTACTACTCACATCCTGTTTAGGTAAGCCAAACGGCATGCATGTTTACTCAGAAAACAAAAGCCGCTTTCACTTTTATTATTTTCCACACTAGAGTTTCAAAGGATGCTAGACTATTTCTCAAATAAGTGGGAGTTTACCATGTAGGTACACAGAGGTAACATGCCTAATGAGGTTCTCTGAAGGGTTACACTTAAAAAAATTATTTGGAAAATTATCAGATTCAAGATAAAAACATACAGAAAGGATGGTCACAGTATGAAAACTAGACAAAGCATTTGACAAGAAAAAGACAACGTGCACTATAGCACATACAAAACGCCCAGCTGCCACAGTATTCCCAGTCAGCACAAGATAACAGGACTCCATTCTCGCGATGTGCGGGAGCTAATACGTCTAAAAGAAAACAATGGCTGATGGTTAGTGGAGATACAATGGGAAAATTTACACAGCATGCCACACTTGACAGGAAGGTAATATGGACCAGGTTTAATCCACTGTGGCTTGTTACATGGTACATGGTACTAGGCCCTATGGAACTGTGAAGTAAAAGACGTCCTCTCCTGAGCTGTGATTGTTCAACGTGCAAAATCATAAGCCAGAAACGAAGACATGGAAAGCAGTCACCTACTCCTTCTCCAAAACAATTTAAAAATCTAGGTTACGTGAAACCAAAGAAAATGATTAAAATATAAACGCACACACATTAAAAAAGAAAAACATACAATGAATTTAACAGAAATTGCAATCAGATTAAGCGTTACGTTATCCTGACCAAAGTGAAAACACTGGCTTGTCTGGTTCGCCCAAGGGAGGGGACACAATACCAGAGAAGATGCAGTCACAGAGCAGAAAGCTTTGTTTCATTCACTTGAAAAATACACACTGAGTGCCTCCTATGTATATATCATGCTGTATGTGAAACAGTCTTTTTCAAAAAGTTACAAGATGTGATTTTGTGACACTCCTGGGTTGGTTTGCCTTTTTATCTGCACAATTAAGTAGTTCTGAGATTTGGTTATAATGATATTTTAAAATTACTTTCAGTTTTAATCCTTTTTAGGTATATAAAGAAAACTAAATGGTAATGTGGAGCAATTGCTGACCTAATCTGGGCTAAAAGCAATTTATGGAAGAAAAACTGTGTAGCGTTCATCTACACATGCGTCAATGAGTGTATCCGTGCACTCTGGTGTGTGGGTATCCAGGGGGCAGCCTCCGGTCTAACTGAGCCTATTAGAGGAATTCAGCAGGACCCCTCTCTTCTTGTTCAGCATCTCCTAACAGCTGCTTTTCAGTTTTATTTCCCATATGATTTGGCCACATATTTTGGTGAGAGGAAAGTTTTTTTTAACCAAATGTCTTGTTTATATTCCCTTAAATACAGGCTTGTTGGTAAACTTCATGGATCACTTGCCTTCTGTTTATAACTTTAAAGAAAAATGGCTTTGAAAATAGATAAACAAGTTTATACTGTACAGCACAGGGAAATATATTCAATATCTTATAGTAGCTCATGGTGAAAAAGAATATGAAAATGAATATATGTATATTCATGTATGACTGAAGAATTGTGCTGTACACCAGAAATTGACACAACATTGTAAACTGACTATAACTCAAATAAAAAAAATAAATTAAAAAAAAAGAAAAATGTCTTTGGTTACTACAAAGTTTTAGTCTGAGGCAAATTATACTTAAAAAGTTGAGCATCATTTTCACTGTTAATATTTACAATGCATATGGTATCATGTAATTAAATACATTTTTTTTATGTCTAATAAGTTTGATCACATGTAAAATATGATTTAATTGAACATTTTACATCTAGTTTTCCAAATAATTATGCTAAGTGAAAGAAGCCAGACCAAAAAAAGAGTACATGCCATATGATTACATTTGTATACAAGTCTAGACAATGTAATCTACAGTGGCAAAGTGGATCAGTGGTAGCCGCGGAGAAGGCAGGGAGAGAGAGAGGCAGGGATCACAAAGGGACACAAGTTTTGGAGTGCTAGAAAAATCTGTTACCTTGATTGTGATGATGGTTTCACAGATGTGTACATAGGTTAAAACTGATCAAAGTTGTATACTTTAAATCTATGCAGTCTATGATATGTCAATTATACCCGAAAAGTCTTTTTGAAAATTACAAATCTTTTTAAATTTTTTTATTATTATTATTATTTTTATGAAAAACCAAATCTTGACTATCAAGTTATTCCTTCCTACACGAACTGTGGTAATCAAAGTATGATATGGTACACAAATCTAGGAATTAAGGTGAAAATTCAAAATAAGAAAGCAGAACCTGAGAGTGGCAGGAGGACAGGTCTTCCTCAGTGCTGACTCTAGGGGTCACGTGTCTAGCGACTTATCACTTCAAGCTTTTCCAGCAGCACTGAACAACTTTCTTTCATCACCACAGAACAAACAACTATCCCAATCCTCACATAACACTGTTTTCTACGGTCTCTCAGGAAGCTAACATTACATAGTATCTCATAGGGTTGTAACTGAGTAAACCATGGAGCAGATTTAGTAGCTTTTATTGATGGGGAAGGAGAATGAAAAGCAATGATTTAAGGACAGGAAAGACAGTTTGGTAGCTTTATTTTACCATTAATATCTAAAAGAAGGAAAAAGGTTTTTGAAAGATACGAATTTGGTATTCAAAGCGCCCCTGCCATCCATTGTATATTTGAAAACCATCAATCTGATCATGTCATTCTTGCTTAATATCCTACAGAGGCTTCCTACTAGCCACTGCTTTTAGGAAAAGCCTTTAGTGTGCTTTCCCAGGAGCTCAGGATTCGACCCTTGTCTGCCTTTCCAGCCTCAGCTCATTTCTCTGTCTCTCAGTCAAACTATAGCCATTCTGAAACATCTTAATTCGTCAACACTTTTCATGTTGTAATGCAGCTTGGGTTTCTCCAGCTCCAGGAAGCAGGCTCAGGCAGGGTTTAGTGTTCAGGATGTTTATTAGAGAGTGTTCTTGAGATCAACACCCATGGAAGGGAGGGGGCGGAAGAAGGAGAAATCAGGCTGTGATGCAAGCCCCAAGCCTCAGCCAACCACATGGGGTGCTTTGAAACCAATGACCCACCAGTTGGCCTGCATCTGTGGGGAGGACGTGACCTTGGGCAAGCAGACTCTTTGCAGGGGAAGCAATGCTGGAAGGGGCTGGCAGCACTGCCAGGGCCTGAAGCATCAAGTCCTTTCCTAAAGGGGGGTCTGGGCAGGGCATTGGTATGTCCACCTCACCCTGGGATTCACATTGCATGAGTGAAACTCTCTTCTCCTCCAGTTCCCTGCATTGTTTCTGCTTATCCCTTAGATCTCAGTATAATTCTCACTTCTTCAGAGAGGGATTCCCAAATCCCCAAACACGGTTCACTTCTCTACCAGGTCAAACTTAACCACATTTCCTTAGTACCATCCTCGTCATCATCCTTATCACGTTGTTTATCAGTCACTCACTTCTGTTTTCTTCTTTACAGTGGTAACTCCAGGAGGACAGAGATAACTTCTGTAGGATCCACCTCTGATCCTCAGTGCCTACCACTGTGTTGGCACATAGTAGGTCCTCAATAAACATTGACTGACTGAATGAATGAATGAATTCAAGGTTTAAAGCACACTGCAAGGAACAAAAGCCCCTACTGACATGTCTGTGTTGACAGACATGAGACTTGCTGCCTCATGAAGGCAAGGTAAAGACTTCATTCAGGCTCTGCAGTCAGACTGCCCAGTCTGCCAGTCCTAGCTTGATCACATCCTAACCATGTGACCTGGGATAAGTTAACTAAACTCTCTAAGCCTCAATGCATTTATTATTATTATTATTATTATTATTATTACTACTACTACTACTACTAATAATATTTCCCATAAGGCTATTGGGAGGGTTCAGTAAAATAATCTAAGTAGAGGGTTTAGCAAAGCTCCTGGAATACAGTATGACATCAGTAAAAGTTAGCTATAATTCTATAATTATTATTGGGCTTTTAGATGTAAGTTCTGAACATACCTTAACAAAGAGAAAAATATTAGGAAAAATTTTTATATTTGCTATTAAAAATGCACCAAAATAGTAATCTTAGAAAAATTAGAACTGTTAGATTTACCTGCAGTTACCTTACAGTTTAGAATTGGTTGTTTTGTTTTATGCATAGAAGGTGGAAACAGCATTATCTCTTCATTACTTAGGGTCCTCTAAGGTTTTAAATAAGTCCTGTTCCTGTCCTCCCACACAACCTAGGAATTTATAACTCAATGATAGCTGTAGCTTACAAGTAGTGGGGTGTGTGTGCTCATGCGCATGTGTGTATGTGTGTGTGTGAGAGAGAGAGAGAAAGAAACATGCTTTTGCCTACGTCTGAGATGCCTTTTCCTATCTTAGGAGATTTCTGCTTGGGTGTGAACTGACTCATCAGCTCAAGAAACACCTGAACAAAGCCTCCCCTTTCTTTTTCCATGCTGCTCTTGCTTTTACCATGTTTACCCTAGAACCATTTATGCACCCGGACTTTTGTTCTAATCCCCCTGCATTGCACCTCCTCAGTAGACTGTGAGCTTCTTGAAAGCAGGTCTCCTCCCTCTTTGGTATCTGACACATTCAGACACTCAGTAAATGTTTGTTGAATTGAATTAGGAGAAAAACACCAGATCTCTTCAGAAAGATACAAATGACTCAGGAAGTTAGGTAAACTGTGATAGGCTCAAAAAAACATTGAATTTAATAAGCTAGAAGTCAAATATTTTCTTTTTAATTAAAATATAACACTCATATAAAGAAAAGTGCCTAAAACATTAGTGTACTACACAGTGAATTATTGCAAAATGAATAGTAGAAGACTAATCAGCTCAGGAAATAGAACATTGCCAGAAGCCTCTCTTGTGTCCCCTCAAGCATCGTCTTCAGAGAGTATTTTCTCTTATACCAGAAACCTTAACTGATCCTTCAGAGGTTAAGTTTTTCCTTTGGGAAAACAGAATTTGTCCCACCCTGCTTTCTCTATGGGCTACCATGGCAACTGATGGTCAGTCATTTCTATCCTTCCACTGGCCAGTATTTTCAAATGCTCTCATCTTCTTAAAGAAATACACACATTTATCACCCTGCTTCTATGCCTTTATGACTCTTACTTCTGGGGCCTCCACTTCCTCCTTTGTCTCCTTTAACTGTGTGTTGTCTGTCCCCCTTTTCTTCCTAATTGAAACACTCCACCCGGGGACTATGAATCATCTGACCGCTCTCTTCTTCTAACTCCCCCACTTTCACATGCTTTAAGAATCTCCCACAGGAGTAGAAGTTTTGATGAGTACTAAAATAAGATCCAAATGTGGATTCTTTATTGAATTCAGACTGTAAAGATGAAGAGAACATAATCTACTCAGATGGGTCCATAACACAGCAGAAAAGATGAAAAATTTAGAGAAAGTGATGTACTTTTCTGGGTGCCGGGCCAAAGAACATAAGACATGGAAACCACTGGCAACATCAAAAGAGTTAATAGTAAGAGTTGCGCTCAGGATAAACATGCCACCGTGAAATAAACACCGCTATACAGAAAGTTTTGTAAGGTGCAGTTGACTGAAAATCCTATTTATGAGTCAGCTTAGAAGGGAGAAAATTAATAGTGAAAAGAACAAACTGCTTTCCTGGAAATGTCTCATTTCTTTATGTGTCACTGTACTTTATACCTTTTTCTTTTCTGTTATTCTCAACGGTTCTTTCCATTTCTTGACAATCTTATGTAATTTAAAGAATTGATAATTGCTGAGATTTGTGACTTCAAGACCCGGCACGCAAGAACTCAAAGTGCTTATTTTAAATCTTAATGAGATGCCTCTAATTATATTCTAAATGTAAAAGAAATAAATTGCACTGGTACATATGTTTGAGCTATTAAGTATAAGAGATAAAAGACAGATCTGGGAAATTTAGTGCTGAGAATACATGGTGACTACAATTAATAAGAATAAATTCTGAAATGACAGTGCTCGCATAAGTTAACAATAAAGTGTCCGCAATAAAGTATTCTTCCCACTTGGAAAAGATATAAAAGGTGAGGCTGTTCCAAAAACACCACCTAGAATATAAATCTTTATATTGTGTCTACTCATCAAAGTATCTGTCTCTCTGATAGATTTTGAGAACTTAAAATAAGAAACTATATCTTATTCATCCACAGCACCTAGAATGGGGCTTTCTATTCCAGCCTCTCTTCCTCACCTCCCCCAGAGATCCCTTTCTGCATAGCAAGGGGAGAGGAGCCTTTTCAAATACAATGTCAAGCATTTAAAATACATTATCTCTAAGACACTACGCAGCAGAGTTCTTTTACCATCGTATTTCTACACGAGGAAATTAAGAGGGATTAAATAATTGATTCTAGGAAACAAAGCTGTGATAGTACTTCTTGCCAAAAAACCAGCCTCTGTACCCCAATAGCCAAATTACGAGTCGGAGGCAGAGTTTGGGGAGCATAGAAAAGAACAGCTTTATTGCTTTGCCAGGCAAAGGGAGTCACAGCTGGCTAATGCCTTAAAGATTGTGAGCCCGTCTTGGGGTTGGAGTCCTGGGGTTTTATAGAAAGATGGGAACAGGAGGGTGATAACAATCAGCATTTGGGCAGGGGCTGTTTTCCTCTCATCTTGATAAGAACTTGCTGTTGCTATGGAGGAATTTAGGAGCGTCTGCCCATTTTCTTGAGGTTATCAGTCCATGGCCTTCTTTCAAGACCTGAACAACTCAGCAGCCATCTTGTTGGCACTCTATCCTTCCGTACTGGAGCTGGCAATTAATCTCACCTCTTTCTGACACTCGCACGCTTCACTCTCTTGCTGGTGATGTTATCTTCTTGTTAAAAAATCACTACTGAAAAGTTTTTACTACTGGCTCTCATATACTTACAGAATAAAATATAAACACATCGACTTGACAAAGGAAAAGAAATCTTCCTGGATGTAACTCCACTTTTCAAGCCTCCTTTACCTTGACTCCTGGGGTGTACTGTGAGCTCCAGCAGGTCTAGACTTCTCACAGTTCCTCTGACTTCCAGGTCATTCCACAAGTCGATGCCTCTGCGTGTGCTTGCTTCTACCTGGAATGATCCTCCTCTTTTTTTGACTAGCAAGTTCCTGTCCAATCTTCAAGACTCAGCTCACGTAAAAGTCAATTGCTCAGAGGTTCCCTTGACTTTTCCAGGCTGCTAAGCTGCTCTGTATTACAGATCACATGAATATAATAACACATTCCACATCACATTATAATCCACTGGACAGAGATTTGGTGTCCCTGACTCTCTGGCTGAGATTTTCAAAGCTACAGGTTGTGTGTTTATTTAGAGGGGTATATGTCCTAGTATGTTTGGGCTGCTGTAGCATAAATACCAGAGTGGCTTCACCAACAAAAATGTGTTTCTCACAGTTCTGGAGGCTGATATGCCCAAGGTCAAAGTGCCGGCTGATTCACTTCCTGGCAGAGCCATTTTTCCATTTTGAAGATGGATGCCTTCCTGCTGTGCCCTCTCAGGACAGAGAGAGATCATCTCTCTCATGTCTCTTCTTATGAAGTTACCAATCCCATTCAGGAGGGCTCCACCCTCACACGTAATTATCTCCCAAAGGCCCGATTTCTACCTACAATCGCAGTGGGGATCAGGCTTCCACATATGAATGGGATACAAACCTTTAGTCCGTAGCAGTGTCCCTAACACGTAGCCTTAAATTTTCACTGAAGAAGGGTGGACAGATTAAATGCTTACTGAAAAATGCAATTTTCCTGCCCCTCCCCTTTTTATCTCCAGAAAGCAGCTTAGAAGCAAGCTTACTGATGAAAGCTATCTGCTTACAAGGTTTTCAAAATGTGATTGCTTCAATGGGCATTCAGTAAACTCATTAAGAAGATACAATTAGCAAAGAATGAAAACTATTACATCTAAACAATGCAACAATAACAGCAGCTAACATTTATGGCTTAATTACCACATACTAAGAGTTGTTTTATTTGCTTTTATGAGCAAGCTCACTTAATCCTCACAACAATCTTGTTAAGTAGTTATTACTATTGTGAGCCCCTTTTGAAATTGAGGAAATTGAGGCACAGAAAGGTTCCCCACGAATACACAGAGGTAGTAAGTGGAACAAGGAGGATTTGGACCTAAGTAGTCTGGTTTCAGAACCATGTTCTTAACCTCCATACTGTATGAATAAAAAAACCATAAAAAAACAGATGACAGAGATCTTTTCAGAAAGATTAAATTATTCCATCTCTGTTTTAATTTTTAGGGGAAGATTCACATCGGAGAGAGCTACGTACAAATAACAAGTAATTCTATTTAACACTAAACTAAGCCATTAGAAAGTCTATAATGTTCTATCAAGTGTGGTTAAGGAAGGCAAATAAAACTCAATTATAAGAATTAAATTGAAAGAATAAAACAAACACTGATTTATCAAGGAATATGCTGTCTATGTCTAACACCATGATACAGGATTAGGGATACAAAAGAACTGTAAAATGTGATTCCTGTCCCAAAGAACAAACACTATGATTGCAAGAGATATGACTTTCACACACAAAGTAATCAGAGGATAGATAAGAAAACCTTAAATTCTATGGTACAGAAATAAACGCAATTGTAGAACAACAAGTTTATGTTAAAATTTTCAAGTTATCTGTTTTTAAAATTAGTTAAAAAAATTAAACTTGGAATTCTTTCTCTCAAATGTTTCCAGAATCATCCCACCAACAGAAGTTTTATAAAATACAATTGCTATATATAAAAATTCCTTAGAAATTAAGCTTCAGAGACAAAGAACAAAACTGAAACACACAGTTCTAGATTGAATTTTGATTAAAAAAAAAACAGGCTTTGTTTTAGGGTACGAGTTAAGTGGAATAGCACTAGGAAAGCTGCCTCAGGAAGTCAGAACACAATATAAATCCGTCAAACTTTCCATACCTTTCTGGTCACAGGAAATCTTAAAATATCACTCCATTCTGCCTGTGTGTGCAGCAGAGGCAAAGTTTCTGAGGCATTCAAAATATTTTAAAGGTAGAGAGTATATGTTTCCTCAAATTAAAGGAACAACTTATATGTTAACCTTGTTTATAAATGTCATTTCAAAGAAGGGAGGGTACATTATAAAAGACCTAAGAAGTCTCACCGAAATTTAATGAAAGAAGAAAAAGACAAGAAAAGAAAACTAACTAAAGTAAAGGGAATAAAAAAATGAGATTTTTCCTGGCCATTCAGTGTTAAAAGGTTTCAGGCTTGCGGAGATGATCATTAACTACAGAATCAGAACTGTATGGCAGATTTGCCATTGTGCTGTTGGAAATGTGGGAAACAGTGGACTTAAGAGGCCGAAGGACCAGGAGACAGACTGGGATAAACAGAGGCAGCCTTGAGAATATAAGACAGAGGATACCTTGGCCAAAAATATTCTTGAAATTAGTTCTTGAACTTAGAAGTTCAGAGGCTTTTTGGATTAACTATCAGGCGGCCAGATGGTTTGGCATCACTTGTCTCAAAGTGCAGGCATTAGGTTCTCAACCGTTTGAGAAACATTTCTAAAAAAGATGCAGTGTCTTTGATTGAAACTCTAGGAGTTAATCTTATTACTCACTTTAATTACTAAGCTCTTAATTTCGCATATTATTTTAGACTTGAACATTCATTATAATTCTGCATAATTTTTCATAGGTTATATGTTTATCTCTCTATATGTGTGTGTTTATTTATAAATATCCCCCAAATAAATTGCCATAGCTTGTTTCCAAAATGGCTACCATCAATTTCTTCCTTCGCTGTATATCTACTCCCTTGAATCTGGACTGGCCTGTGACAGCCTTGCCTGACTGAGTACAATGAAAGTGATGCTGCATGACTTTCAACACTACCTCCCAGGCCTTGAAGCTTGTGCTTGTTCCTTAAGTTGTCATGTGGTGTGAAGCCCAAGCCAGACTTGCAGAGTGGCCACACGGAGGAAGGAAAGAGAGAAATGCCTCACCAGTCCCCAGCTGTCGTGGACATCTCATCCAAGCAACGAGACCTGTGAGTAAAGAAGCCTTCAAAAGACTCCAACCTCAGCTGTCAACGGACTACAATGTTTGAAGGATCCCAACTGAAAAGTGCCCCACTCTGTCCTTTAACAACCAGAAGAGTGAAACATGATAATAAATTATTGTTTTAACCCACTAAGTTTTGGGGTGGTTTATTAACACAGCAATAAATAACTAGCATTTAAAGACAGATCAAATACTTCTTAATTCATTTATCATACTTAGTATAAAATTTAGCACCATCCTGTCATTCTGAAATGTAACTAATTCTACATATCTACCATATATTTAATTGAACAATACCATCATACTCTCTTTATTTCATTGGGCACAACAAAATAAGTTGTTGTATTTTGTTGAAATTTGTAAAAGCTATAATATAGTACAATCAAAGTGATATAGAATCCAGAAGTTTATATTAATGAAAAATTATTATATGTTCTTTTATTTTAAATAGACTTTATTCTATTTAAAATAAGGGCAGATTTAGGTTCACAGGAAAATTGAAAGTACAGTGTTCCTGCATGCCTCTCGCCCTCACATATGCACAGAGCTCTCCCACTGTCAACATCCCACATCACAGTGGTATGTTTGTTGCAATGGATGAACCTACCCTGACACCTCATAATCCCCCCAAATCCATAGTTTACATCACAATCACCCTTGGTGTTGTACATTCCATGAGTTTGGACAAATGTATAATGACATGTATTCACTATTAAAGTACCACACAGAATAGTTTCAATGCCCTAAAAATTCTCTGCGCTCCGCCTATTCATCCCTGCCTCCCCTCTAACCCTCAGAAACAATCCGTCTCTTTACTGTCTCCACAATTCTGCCTTTTCCAGAATCATATAGTTGGAATCATACAGTATGTAGCCTTTTCAAATTGGCTTCTGTCACTTAGTGATCAGTATTTAAGATACTTCTGTGCTTTTACATGGCTTAATTGTGTATTCTTTTTGAAATAAATACTCGGTCATGTTTCTTACCCTCACTCATTCCTTAATCCTTTTAAAATTTAGTTTCTATTCTCACTCCTCTACAGAGTCCCATGCTTGTAAAGGTCACAAAAGACTTCCTAGTCACAAAATCCAGATCCTTTCCTGCAGCATTGAATACTGCTGCCCACTGTCTTCCTAAACTCTCGCCCTTGGGTTTGTGAGACTGTCCTTTATCTACTCCTATATTTTTCTCTCTGCTCGTTCCTTCCTACACACTCTTCAAGAGTAAGTATTCCCCCAAAGGTTGCCCTTGGCTTTCTCTATTCTCTGTATAACCATCTCAGCATCTTTCTTTCACACCCATATTGTCTTCTATCTAAAGTATCTAAGTATAACCCTTGATAATTGCTCTTGCTTCTTACATTCAGCCAGTTACCAAAACCTGTTGTCCTCCCAGGTACATCTTGCAATTGCCTGTTCTTTCCATTTCTTCGGTCTCTTTCCTAGTTGATGACCTCATCAACTCTTGTTTAAATAATGGTGATAGGGTCATGGCCAATACATCTCTGCCTTAAGCCTGTTTCCTTTAGTCCATTCTATTCAGTCCTGCTAGATTAATTTTCCCAGGCTGCCTTGCTCATTAATGTCCACTTCAATGTCATTTGAAGTATAAATGTATATTTAATATTTCAGTAGTAAATGCTGGAATAATTAATGATAAAACTGTTTTTCTACATAATTATTAATAACTTATAAATGGATAAAAATAGTTAAACAAACTCACATCAAGTAAAATATATCAGATGTAATAAAATGACATCATATTCAATAAATTGAAAATCAGGAGTGACAGATGACACAAAGAAGAATGTTAGATTTTTTTTGAGCAAAGAAATATTCATAAAATTGTGAATTATAATACAAGGCAGACCAATAGCTGTTAAGTCATAATTCTAATCTTTTTAACAGCACTTGTGCACTGGCACTCTAATTTTAATGAGATTTTTGTTATTTTATTCAATTTGGGCTATGACTTTTATGAAAAAGTCCACTTTGGTATTATTTATATCTTGTTTTATAAAGCAGAATTTTACTCCCTCAAAATCTCCTCAAAATGGAGAAAAAGCTACAAACTCATTTACAATGTACATGTTATCTTTGAGCCAAAACAAAGCATGTACAAAGAAAAGTTGAAAGAATTAGACAAATATCAAGTATTCAAAACACATTTATAAATTTTTGAAGAAGTGTATTACTAATTTGAGTTTGAGTAGATGGAAGCTGCAAATTCAAATGAAAAGCTTTCCAAAAGTTTGCCTATTCCATAGCTGACAATGAAGAATATTAGAGACTTTTTTCTAAGTGTAAGTCCTGGGTACAAAATCCCTTCTAGGAAACATATCAATGACAACTTCAGTTTCTTATTTGTATTTTGTCCTACACACAAAGATTAATGGCAATATTAAATGTGTTACTTCAGCTTCTTGTGCCTCAGCAATTTGGAATAAAGAACCAACTAGCAATCATTGTTAATAGACAGCATGGTGGATCCAGGATGAATCCAATTATACAGGGAATATAGTCAATATTTTATAATAACTTTGAATGTAGCATAATCTATAAAATTGTTGAAACATTATGTTGTACACCTGAAACTAACATAACATTGTAAATCAACTATACCTCAATTTAAAAAAAAGTCGAGAGACCAGATATCCCAATTTGTCCTTGACAATCCGGGTTTATGCCTGCTGTTCCAGTATAACTGTTTATAAGATCTCCTTTTATTATTAAAAGTTTTCTAGTTTAGATAATAAATTACATAGTCACCCCACCTAAGAGACACATAAATCAAATGAACTGTATTGGCATAGTTTGGATATTGATTCAAAAAAGCCAACTATAATAAAACATTTGAATTCTGAAAAAAATAACTAAACAAAAAAGGATAAACTAAATTGTACTTTTGCTTTACTTGCTTGCTGAGAGATTCCTGGGTCTCAGTCAACTAATAACAGTGAATTTGACTGAAAGAATGTTAATAGCATTAAAAAAAGTCAGTAAAGAAAATTATCATGTAGTTGTCATCAACACTGAAACAAACATAACTGCTGTCAATTTGACATCATACGTTCTCATTTACAATCTGTGAATCTCAGAGGAGAAACTGAGAACTATCGTTTCCAGAATCCCCTTCCCTCGATGGCTCTGGTTAGAGTCTGCCAACTACAGGCACTTATGTGACACTGGAATGGGAAGGAGCAGAAGCTTCTATTTTCCCAGGGCAGTGACAGATAGATGTGTGGGCTGACACTGGACATGAGGTTCACAGCAGCTCCTGGATGAGTTCCTGCAAATTACCTTCTTGGGTCCCACAGACAATTGAGATGGCTAGTGGTGGCTGCTGGAGAATTATTTGGTTTGGTGCTACAAGCTTATATAATTTGTGGGAGCTTCCTAGAGATTCTTGAGAGAAATAGAGGCTTCCAAGAAAGTTCTCAGAGCCAACCACCTTGGCAATACAAACTAAAATTATTGGACTAGCTTCCCTGATTTTAATTTCCCAGCCCTTCCAATGATTGTGGAAGCCTCTAATTCCCATATTAAAACCCTTCATATTTAGACTGCCTAGAGTAGCTTCTGTTTTTCTGCATGTACTTCGTTTAATACAATGTGGAGGTCACTCTGCATTGGCCACACTGTTTTGATAAGGTGTTCAAAAATTACTATGCATGGTGTAGTATAGTAATAGTACAGTAATAAAATTATCAGCCAAAATTAACAAAGCGTATTATATATGAGAGATTTTTAAACTACCCTGTCAGGTACTCACACAACGTGTTAAGATGAAATAGAAGCTGTAACATTTAAAAAGGATTTTTAAACAAAATCAAGTCTTAAAAACTTTTATATAAAGATATTAACATAGCAGGCCTTATAAAACTAAACATTGCTTTCAGAGAAAGCAACTCATATCCTAAAATCTCCAGAAGAAATAATAAAAGTGATATGCCTGAAAAGCACAGATGTTTCTTAGATAACATGTGCTAAATATGCTCCTTCATTCTACTATGGATGTAAACTTTTTAAGCTTCTTGATTCGTATTGTAAACTGCTTTCTAGACCGACACTAACAACCCCTACTCCTACTAGCACTGTTTGGGGACATGCATTTCACTATATCCCTGCCTACATTACGATCATTTTTTTAACTTTTTAACTAGTAAGATTTCCATAGCATTTTTCAAGAAAGTTGTTTCCCTTGGCTTTCAAGTCACTGGCATTTATATTATCAGTCTTATCTAGGTAAGATAACACAAATCTAAAAACTAGGAAACATGGTTATTATTCTTGGTTCTGTTGTGAATTTTTCAATCTGGCCAAATATTTATGTTTTCAGTTAAAAAAAGACATTTTTAAAAAAGGACTGTTAGCCCTGACTCTTCTTTCTCAAAATAGTAACATATAAAAAATAAAAACCAGAAGGGAGGGTATAGCTCAGTGGTAAAGTGTGTATTTTCAGCATACACAAGGTCCTGGGATCAATCCCCAGTACCTCCGTTAGAAAAATAAATAAACAAATAAACCTAATTACCTCTCCCTCAAAAAAAGTTTAAAAATTAAAAACAACACAAATTTTAAAAATAATTTAAAAACTAAAAAAATAAGAGCAGAGAAAGTCAATACATTTGCATCTGCTAACTTGATGGTGAATATTCATGTGTTCACTCCTTGGCTCAACATGTGTTGAGACCCACTAGACACCAGGTAGTTGTAAGGAATCAGAGTTGACTCCAGAGTCCTCACCCTCCGGAGTGCAGCTCCACATGTCTTTATCCAAAGCACTTGGGCCACAGGTGTTTCGGAACCAACACTATTTGTGGATGTTTAGGAAGGTAAGACAATATACATTGGATGTAACGCCTCCCAGTAGAGCCTGGGGCAGCCTCCTATAAACAAATCAGCAACATTTCTGTAGCAAAGCAATGTTATAGATAGCCTCATGTCAGTTCAGGTCAGGTTTTGCAGCCAAATAAGTTTTGGCACCAGCCGTAAAATAAACTTTTGGTTTTCAGAGCTTTTTGGATTTCGGCATTGCAGATAAGGGGCCATGGACTTGAAAAATGGTGTTTTACATTCTAGGATAAATGTAAGAACAGACAGAGTACTATGGGAATGTAGCGGTGCGGCTTCCAACCCAGACTGGCAGAGGGCAGGAAGGTTGGTGGAGAGAAAATAGAAGTTGACTCACAGATGCCAATGAAACACAGATATTTTATTATGTTATTATCCCAGGGAGATGTGAGAGCTGAGGAAGAGATTATTGCCTGATGATGAATTTTGAGAAACTGCTTTTGAGTTTTCTTACTTTATCATTGTGTTACAAACTGTCAGACATTTCTTTATTGTTGTGTTACAAAGTTAACAGTGAAAATGTCATCATTGGGTCTAGTCAATCCTCTCACTGAGAGAACAAAAAGTATTGCAAACAGCATGTGACATAGCAGTACTTCATTTAAACACTCAACTACTTCTTGCACGTCTATGCTATAGTTCCAGATCTTTATACTTTCTCACCTGGGGGACTGTTCTCCCTCAGGGCTCTGGCCCCAGCCAGGCTGTATCCTACACCACCATACAGAACTGATTATCTCACTCCCATGCCTGAAAACCTTTAAGAGTTCCCCACTGGGGGAAAAAAAATTCTTTATTGCTAGCTCCCTCTTTCAGTATATGCTATATAGACCAGGAAAGGGCCCGTAACTTACAAACCAACTTGTGTAGGAGCATATATACAAAGAAGCTTTATGAGGATGGCAGATTTCATGATAAAGAGCAGCAGGAGCAGACAGGACAAAAGGCAAAGCCCGGGAGAGCTGGATGAAATAACACAAGACAGGCCAGTCAGGAGCTCACGCAGGAGATGCTAACTCGAACAGGAGTGTACGGAAAGCAGATCTAGAACTAGAATCCCTGGCTCATGGGCCTAGAATACCTCAACAGGTGAAATATTTGCATGTGAAGACTCACTTGTAAAGTTTGTTTTGTCTAGTATTTTTAACATTCCGTTTTTCCAGTCTTACTTGCACTTATTATTTGCACTATTTTTCAAGGCAGCCTTTCCCAAGTAAATTCAAATTCGGGACCTGATCAAGTTATACACTAGCCAATCAAACATATCCACTGGGAATCTATTAGAAAAGTGACCAGCACATGAGAGAAATCTTGAAGATAGTCATTAGAAAATAAAATCAGGGGAATTTGAACCAATATGGTTTTGCTATATTGTCTTATCATTTTATTGTATGTAAAAAAATATATATTTTTATTATTTTTTTTCCTTTTTTAAATTTAATTTAATTTAATTTAATTTTTTTTATTTTTACATTTTTATTGATTCATAATCATTTTACAGTGTTGTGTCAAATTCCAGTGTTCAGCACAATTTTTCAGTCATTCATGGACATATACACACTCATTGTCACATTTTTTTCTCTGTGATTTATCATAACATTTTGTGTATATTTCCCTGTGCTATACAGTGTAATCTTGTTTATCTGTTCTACAATTTTGAAATCCCAGTCTATCCCTTCCCACCCTCTACCCCGCCCCCCCCCCCCCCCCCCCGGTAACCACAAGTCTGTATTCTCTGTCCATGAGTCTATTTCTGTCCTGTATTTATGCTTTGTTTTTGTTTGTTTGTTTGTTTTTGTTTTTTAGATTCCACATATGAGCGATCTCATATGGTATTTTTCTTTCTCTTTCTGGCTTACTTCACTTAGAATGACATTCTCTAGGAGTATCCATGTTGCTGCAAATGGCATTATGTTGTCGGTTTTTATGGCTGAGTAGTATTCCATTGTATAAATATACCACATCTTCTTTATCCAGTCACCTGTTGATGGACAAAAAAATATATATTTTTAAATCCCAGAAATATGTAAAAGAGTTTAATAAATATACCTTTTAAATATTTAAAAGCTTTGGGTCATTCCTTGGTTTCCACACTGAGAGTATTTGCAAGTACAAAGTACAAAATATAAGTTATTTGTTTTTCCTAGCTGGGCAATGAATATTAAAACAAACTTCAAAAACAGTCATTTGAATTATATTATGACTATGCAAACCAAGGGAGCTTGGCTAAACATGAAAAATGCAAAATTTGTTTCATTTTTGTTCCTTAACCCAAATTCCAGTACGAGGGCAAAGATAGAAAGAAAGGCATCTAATGTCTCCTTCCTATTTCCTTCTCATACACCCTAAAAGATGGGGTGTATGTGATACACACTCTGATTCGGCTAGAGTCTCTTTAATGCCTTCTACCTCTAGACAAAATGTTTACCTAATTGAGAATTTATTTCAGTGACAATTAAAAAATCTGTTCCATGTGGAACCTAATTTTCCTGAGGTAAGGATGACATAAACCCTTGATTGTGAGCATATGAGGGTGTGGAGGTGAGGAGGAGTTAAATTCTTTCCTTCTGAAAACATGGGATTGCACTCTCTGAAATAATGTTATATTTGAAGAATGTTATAGTCCTGCAAGATAGGTTTTAAAGATCAGGAAAATGAGGCTTAGAGGTGGAACTACTAATCCACTTGAAAGACATAGTTCATAGATGACCTGGTCAAAGCCTCAAAATCAGAATCCAGATCCCTGACTCCCTGCCCAGGATGGTTTCACATCATATATGGCAGGAAATGCACTTTCTCAAATGCATTCATTCAGTCCCTCATGCATTTGTTCAAACAAATATTTATTAAGCAGTGATTTAGAGTTTGTCTACAGTGTCTACTAAAAGTCAGACACTGCACAGGACATCCAGCAGTAAGTACGTCATATGATCAACCCTGACCTTGCAGACCTTGTTTAAGTGGAGAAGATAGAAAATTAGCAAGAGAAATGAGTAGAATATATGATAACTTCAATGGTGGAAGTACTGCGAAGAAGAATAAAGTAGGAAGGGAGCCAGGGCACAGAGCAAAGGGAAACTGTAAGTTTAACTAGGTTGGTCAGAATGACTACACTGGAAATGGAATTTGAACAAAGACTTAAAGGAGATGAGAGACTGGATAGGTGGACATCCATCAGAATGAGGCAGCAGGACCTTCTGGGGTCCTCCCTGGTACAAATCCTTTCCATGTCTCCCATTTTGAAGGAGGGTTAATAAAATGGCTGCATTTAGGCTAACAGATTGCTTATTCTTATGCTTGCCCTTAGAACAGTCAACTAACCTGACTGACCGATTGCTACTCTCAGCTCCAGGCCTGTTGTTAAACTAAAGCTATTAATTTCACTGTTTCTGCTTTATTCCAGTAATCGAAAGTAATCATCGTGCTTGGTTTCTGAGTTGTTCTCCAGGGAGAAGGTCACATAACCTTAACCAAAATAGGCTAAATACCAAGAAGACCACGCCTTGGGCGCTTATGAGATAAAGAGATAGAAAGAGCAACAACCACTAGCCTCTGTAGAACTGGTCACCTGGAGACACCGTGACGCCACTCTGAGTCTTATGATGAAAATGCTTCTGTTGATCGTTATCGATGCTTTATTGTTTGAGCTATGGCTATATAATCACCCTGCCCCATCGCCAAGGTGCGCTCACAGTTTTGAAGGCACTAGCCTGCTGTGAGTCTCCTTTGCCCAGCAAAGTAATAACGCTGCCTCTTTTTTTCTATGCTCGAAGACCTTGTCTCTGAGTTTCAGTTAGGCTCATCAGGGATGGGGATCAATCTTTCAGCAACAACCTCACCACCAACCAGTCAGAAGAAAGTCGTGCACCCTGCACCCTCATCCAGAATGTTGTCTTTAAAAACCTTTTCCTGAAAGCCATCGCAGAGTTTGGGTCTTTTGAGCCCATTCTGCTTGCTTGGCACCTTGCAAATAAACGCTGTACTTTCTTTCATCACAACCTGGTGTCAGTAAACTGGTTTTGCCGTTGGCAGGTGAGAGTTTGGTTTGGTAACAGAATCTACTGATCAAGCACTAGCTTTTAGTTTTATGGAAATAGAAATTTCCAGTAAAAATATTTGCATTTATAAAGCACTATACTTCTTTTTCAAAAGTTACACGTACACAAGGTAAGAAATTAAAAGACAACAATAGTATAAGCTGTGTAAAGCCTCCCTGACTGCTATATCCTCAATTCTTTTCCTCAAAGGCAACCAGAGTTTCTAGTTCCTTGTGTGTGTGTGTGTGTGTGTATAATGTATATATATTTTATCCATATATATCCATATTTGTTGCCTGTATCTTTGGAATAAAAATAACTGGTTCTCACCTGGCACTTTTCCTTTATTTTTTTGTGGGTTTTGATGTAGTAATCATAGCCCATTCTGAAAAATAAATAGCATTACTCTTTTCCCCTAAGAACATTCAAACAATTCATAAACATTTAAGTTGTACTTTTATCTTTAAAATTTTACTTCACAATTTACCACGTGATATGCCTGACATTGTTAGAGATCAGAACTTTAAGATCAGTATTTGCCCAAACAAAACCCTTACATGTTTACTGTTCAGTGTTCTTGCACAGATTGCATTTAGTAGAAGATCAAGCATGATGAGAAACTGGTGCTTATTAATTTAACACAGGGCCTTTGATAAAGGTTTCTGCTTTCCCAAATGCACCTGTTAGGTAACAGAAACTATGTTAGGTGACTTGTCTTTGATTCCTAAGTCTTTCTTTATGTAGTCCTTAAATATGTTATGAATCCAAGGAACATTTCAATACGAAACTGAGATACACAAGCTGGAAGAGAAGAAGCAAAATGAAATTCCTGTATCCTTTAAAAATGAAGCTTCAACTTGAGGCACAGAAGTGCATTACATTTTGTTTACCCTTCCATTTCTTCACTAGGTGTCATGCATGTGTTTCCCTGACTCACCTGGCTGCTTGAGCATGTACACTTCTGGCCAGGAATTTTTTTCATACTTCTTTGTCAGTTAGAGAACATCTGGATGACTTAGGACCTCCCCTCCGACTAATGGTCAGTAGTCTTCCAAAGAATGTTTACTTTTACACAATAATCTGGGAGGTTTCAAGGTCTTGAGAAATGCAACCTGTTAGGACTCAGGGAGGAGGGGGAGGAATCCTTGAAATATAAAGATTCATCATAGAATATACAATGGAGAAAAGACAGTCTCTTCAGCAAATGGTGTTGGGAAAACTGAACATTCACATGTAAATCAAGGAAGTTAGAACACTCCCTCACACCATACACAAAAATAAACTCAAAATGGCTTAAAGACTTAAACATAAAACAAGACACTATAAACCTCTTAGAAGAAAACATCATAGGCAAAACATTCTCTGATAAAAATCTCAGCAAAGTTCTTCTAAGCCAGTCTACCCAGGCAATAGAAATTAAAGCAAAAATAAACAAATGGAACCTAATTAAACTTATAAGCTTCTGCACAGCAAAGGAAATCATAAGTAAGACAAAAGACAACCTACAGAATAGGAGAAAATGTTTGCAAATGATACGATTGACAAAGGCTTAATTTCCAAAATACATAAATAGCTCATAAAACTTAATAAGAAAAAAAACCACACAACTCAATTCAAAAATAGGCAGGAGATCTAAAGAAACAATTTTCCAGTGAAGACACACAAATGGCCAATTGGCACATGAAAAAATGCTCAATATCACTAATTATCAGAGAAATACAAATCAAAACTACAATGAGGTATCACCTCACACCAGTCAGAATGGCCATCATTAAAAAGTCCACAAACGATACACGCTGAAGAGGGTGTGGAGAAAAGGGAACCCTCCTACACTGTTGGTGGGAACGTAGTTTGGTGAAGCCATTATGGTAAACAGTATGGAGAGTCCTCAAAAAACTAAAAATAGACTTACTATATGATCCAGAAATCCCACTACTGGGCATATATTCCGAGGAAACTCTAATTTGAAAAGACACATGTACCCCAATGTTCATAGCAGCATTATATACAATAGCCAAGACATGGAAACAACCTAAATATCCATGGACAGAGGACTGGATAAAGAAGCTGTGGTGTATTTACACAACTGGAAACTACCCAGTCATTAAAAGAATAAAATAATGCCATTTGCAGCAACATGGATGGAGATCGTCATTCTAAGGCAAGTAAGCCAGAAAGAGAAAGAAAAACACCATCTGTATGATATTACACATACATGTAATCTAAAAAAAAGACACAAATGAACTTACTTACAAAACAGAAACAGACTCACAGACATAGAAAACAAACTTATGGTTACCAGCGGGGAAAGGGAGTAGGGAGGGATAAATTGGGAGTCTGAGATTTGCAAATACTATTGTATATAAAATAGATGCACAACAAGTTTCTTCTGTATAGCACAGGGAACTGTATTCAATACTTTGTAATAACCAATAATGAAAAAGAATATGGAAACGAATATATGCATGTATCTGTATGACTGAAACATTATGCTGTACACCAGAAACTGACACAACATTTGTAAAGTAACTATACTTCAATTAAAAAAAAAAGATTTGCCACTCTTTTATCAATTTCACAATTTAATGTGAGAAAGGGAAAACTGCAACTATTATGATTAGTTCAAATATCAGAATACATTTATGCTTAGCTGAGGAGTTTCAGGAAAATGTGCACAGAGACCTCTGACATAGGACTTCCTCTTACTTCGATGTCCCCACTGCCCCCTCTCTAAAACGAGACACCCATTGACCTCATTTGTTTCCAAAATGGCTATTTTTTTTAAAAATGAAACTTTCTCACTAAAAACTGTTTACTATATAGCTACACAATAAAAACTCAACCATCACTGTACATATACATATACACACAATGACTCCAACTTAAGGAAATTTCCCAAAATATTCATATAGGTTGTTTGGGACCAGACAGACAGAACAATAGCTAACTGAATTTTTCCTTTTCACCTAATTGTTTTGGTCATGAGAAGACATAGGCAGAGCTTGGCTGAACACCAATCATTCATTTTCCATAGCTCCATTTAAGAATTCACCCTGCACAGAGTGTGCTAGAATAAAGAAGCTCAAATTGACATTAGAAATAATGCGACTAGTGATACCATGATAGCTGGAGAAAAGAATTTCTGGGATTCTTCAAAATTGCCTACAGAAAAAGAACTAAAAAATGGGATGAAATGGAGTTTTCAGTTATATAGAATACAGGATGAAAAAAAAGATCACGGAGACAAACTAATATAAAGCAGGAATATGAAGCTACTTACAGTAAATGAAAAAGAAGAGAAATACGGTCACACCTGATTTAAGATCTTTACTTCTTTTTAAAATGTTTTAAAAAAAATTGAAGTATAGTTGATTTACAATGTTGTGTTAGTTTCAGGTGTACAGCAAAGTGGACATACATATACAGATATTCTTTTTCAGATCCTTTTCCATTGTAGGTTGTTATAAGGCACTGAATATAGCTCCCTGTGCTATACAGCAGGTCCTTCCTGTTTATCTGTTTTATATATAATAGTGTATATATGTTAATGCTGAACTCCTGATTTATCCCCATCCCTTTTCCTTTTGTAACCATAGTTTGTTTTCTATGTCTGTGAGTCTATTTCTGGTTTTTAAATAAGTTCATTTGTATCAGTTTTTTTAAGATTCCACATATAAGTGACATCATATGATATTTGTCTTTGTCTGACTGACTTACTGTTTTCCATAGTGGCTGCACCCAATTACATTCCCCCCAACAGTGTAGGACAGTTCCCTCTTCTCCACACCTTTTCCAGCGTTTATTATTTGTAGACTTTTTAATGATGGCCATTCTGACAGGTGTGAGGTGATGTCTCATTGTAGTTTTGATCTGCATTTCTCAAGACTGCTGCTTCTTGAGATCATATATTCATGTATATAAAATCAAATCTTGCACTTAAATATGTGAAGACTAAACAACTGGTTGGCTTCTACTTTGCTCTAAACCAAAAACAGTGTAGAGACGGTGTAAGGGAAAAGCCTGTAATTACTGTTTCCATTCTTCACAGAGTACAGCTCATTGCTTTTCACTTCTCAGAAAAAAAAGTACGATTTATGAGGTCTTTTTCCTTCTCACCTCACCCCTAGATCCATTTTAAGCCTTAATCCTCATCCCTTCAAAGAGTACAGCATTTCAATTCATTTCAAAGTACTGGATTGGTGCTGATGAGAATAGGACCAAAATAAAAAAAGAGATTAGCTATGCTGAGAAATGTCCATTATAACCACTGCAAGAATAGTGAACCAATCAGCCAGCATATATTAAAGTTGCCTACTGCTGTTTACAGGAAATTTACAAAGCACCGTACTGGAACAAAAGAGAATGGGGCATATGTCGTAGACTTTAAAGATGGAGAAAATATTTCTGTGTATAATAAACTAAGGACCCTCCAAAGATAAGAAACTGAGACACTCAAATACTATGCTTCACACACATAAACTGAGCAAATAAAAAGAACTCCTTAAAATCTATTTTGAAAATGATATAAAACATTACTGTGGTAGTTCCGGGGCTCTGTTCCTCTAAAGAGAGATAATAAGCTTTATGCTGTGTTCATGACAGCAAAGACAATTAGTGTTCCAAAGATCTGATCACTACACACGTTTTAAAAAATACGAAAATAATTACATCAGCATATGGACCCTGGAAAATTTCTTCTCTTGTAATAAGGTCAGATGGACATTTCCTGTTTCACATTTCTAGTACACGTTGTCTTTTAGACAATAATAGTGTGAAACAATAGTTTGGCATGGGTTCAGTGCATACTAAGAAATGCTCCGGCCCTTGAAGGCTGGAATGAGTCAGCCTCAAATGGCAAAGATCTCGATGACGACGAGAAAGACAGGCTGTCTGGGGAGTGGTGGCCCTGGGGGATAGGATTCAAGAAGCCGACCCGACTAGACTCCAGTCTCTGATGTTTTCTGACCAGTGAAGAGGTCTTATGTTTAACGCTGCCATTGACACAGGCAGCACTTCGGCTTGTGTCTACATAATCCAGCCTTTTTCTTCTTCTTCTTCTTCAGTTGCCTGCAAGGCAAGACTGCAATACAGAAAAAGAATGAATTGGCAGGTCCTCCTGAATTGTTAACAAAGACTCGCCATTGCTTCCACTACTTAACCTCCTGCTCCTGCTGTAAACAATTAATCCAGGCCACAATGAGCTCTTTCCTGCCCCTTACCAAACTTTGCAACCCACTGGGAATCCTTACCCTATCCATGGGCCTTCCCGCTACTTTGAACACCACGAGACAGAACCACTCAGTTCCGGGCCCCTCCTAAATTTGGTAGTTCACGCATCTCTCTTCTCTGATGCCAAACTGGGATCCTCAATACATGCTGGATGCTGGCATCAAAACAACTTGTGCCAACTTGAGGCTATTTGGGCCAGTCATTTCCAACGACATCTCTCATCTCAAATATTCCACGACTCACTTGTGGAAAGTAGATGGGGAGAGAATTCTAAAATACGGCAAAGGATGCAGAGGGATTAACAATGGGACCACTACAGAGTTAGGAGGGGCCGAATCTGAGCCAAGAAGTTACGCAGCAGAAGGAATGACAATGGAGGGAAAGGGTAGGCAACTGGGAGGGGGTTGCCTTTTCCCAGGGCCCGAGAATGACACGGATGAGAGAGCTGGAGGTCACCCTTGATCAACCCTTCTCTTTCACCCTCTATATATAACTCATCATCAAGTCCTCATTTGTCACTACAAGGGATAAAGCACCTGCTGCTATCTTTTTCCCCTAAGCAATAAACCTTTAACTATTATAAATCATACACATCCATTTTTAAATTTCAAAACAATATAGGAAGATAAAGAAAAAAGGAAAAATCGTCTCCAACCCCACTACCTAAAAATAAGTGCTGCTTTACTATTTTGTTGAAAAGCCTTATCGACATCTCTGTATACACATGTGCACATTCCTGAACACACATACACTTTTACAGAAAGTGAGGCACGTTATACAAGGAGCTAGGGAACGTTCTGCTTTCACTTAACAGATCACAGGAATCTTTCTGTTTCAATAAATAAAGACATCCACAATAATTTTTAATGGTTGCGTAATGTTCCATTGGCGGGGATATGTCATGACCTATTTAACAAACCTTTCATTGAAGGAAATTATTTTTTTCAATTTTGATTGTTACAATAGCACCGATACTAACACCTCATACACGTGCATGATTGTGAGATTTTCTTTATTAACCTGATAACAAAACATAGGTTTTGTCTTTTTGTTTCTGTCTTTTGATCTTTGGTGAGGTTTTCACATTTTGTAAACTATTTCTGTTCTGTGATGAATTGCTGTGTCTGTTTTTTGTGTGAGAAAGCCTTTTCCTTCTTGAGTCATAGGCCTCCTTGAATATTAGGAGTGTCAACCCTCCTCCTCCCTCTCATATCATTCATGTGTTACAAATGCTTTTTTCTAGTTTGCCCCTTGCTTTCCAGACTTAATTTTATGATGTTTTGGCTGAAGCATTTAATTTTTACAGTCAGATTTCTTTCTCCAGCTGGCTCTGCTGATTTAATCTCCTAACATTCCTACCAGCACTGACCTAAATCAGAGGCTTTCTCACCTTTCACCCCGATAACTGCAACAATCTGAATCGGCCTCCCTGATCTCTGCCTCCTGGCCTCTATACTCCACACGGCTGTCAGAGTGCTCTTTTTAAAATGAAAATCAGGCCAGATCTTTCTTCTGCCTAAGGCTGTTCTGTGGTGTGTGTCCCAGGTTAGTTATTTGTACGGCTCTTTTAGAAGTCGGTGAAGTAACAACTAGCCAGGGGGAGGGTGTAGCTCAAGCAGTAGAGCACATGCTTAGCATGCATGAGGTCCTGGGTTCAATCCCCAGTGCCTTCCCTAAGAATAAGTAAATAAATCTGATTACCTCTCCCCCTCCCCTCCAAAAAGCTTAAAAAATACAATAACCATAGAATAAACCACTCTTTATTTGTGAAAGTTTTTGAAGAAAGAAAGCATATTATTCTTATTTTAAGAAAAACACAAACATATTAAGAAGCAGAATGCAAAATGCAAAGGAATTTGTAAGATAAGCAAGAAGGTTTCCAAGATATTTTTAGTATTTAAATGAACATGTTTATAAGTAATGGACTTGGAGGGTAAAACCTAAGCTCCTTAACATGTGCGGCAGGGAGTGCCTAGCTTTCACCAAAATCGTTGCCTTTTCCTCCTCATCACATAGCTTTCCCAGCCTCCCTTGAGGTTATGTGTGACTGTGTGACTGAATTCTGCCCCATGAAAGTGGAAGAAATTAGGGTGATGGTATGATTTATTGTTCAAATTGGGACACTGTTAAGAGAGAAAGAGGACACTATTAACTGTTGCCCTAGGAATTCAGGCTTAAATTGGGGCAATATGATCACAATGAGGAGAAGGAAGTGTGTCACCCCAGGGTGGGCCCATGCCTAACTCTCTCCTCTCTTCCCCAGCCTGTTGACAGATGTGGAAGATGCTGGCAGAAGACTCAGTGCCCTGGACTGAGCCAGGGGACGGAACTCTTGCACTCAACTGTTCCAGCATTTCAAACCATCGTAGGGGACAGCAGTTCTCACCCTGACTGGTGCCACGTGGAACACGGGCTTTCCACAATATGGCCTTTCCCTAGCTCTCTGGCATTCTCTAGCTTGAACTTCAGCTCTAGCAAACTGAACTGCTTCGTCAAACGTTTTTACACACCTGTCTGTGAGTCAGTCTCTCCCACTAATCAGGGAGCTCCTTGATGGCAAATACTTAGTCCTAGTTACCTTTGCAGCAAGTCACTACCTGGCACATAATACATCTCATGAATGTTAGTGAATGAAGAAATATTTAGCCAAGAAAGAATTAAATCTTTCAACTGGGGCTATTTCATGACAAGAACTAAAACTGTCAAAACTATTACACCACGTGGAAGATCTTATATCTGAAAAAGACACATATTCAAATATAAGATTTTGGAAAAACGAGCTACACATTCTTGTAGCCTGAAAATACAAATGCAAAAATATTCCTCCTCTTAGCCTTCAGTGTTCCTTTATCTTCACTTCCCTCAAACCCCTCGGAATATACAAGCACACACACATTCATTCATTTCCTGGGGGAATATCTGACTTAATTACCAATGATAGAGTAAGTTCGAAGGAACAGGAAGAATTGAGATTTTAAGTTCAGATCCTGATGCTGGCCAGTAATCCCTGCATGAGGTGCCTCTGCTCAGCAGAGGGATTTCTCTCTCCTGCCTCCCAATATGATTAAGAGTTGATGTACAATGGACGATGATGTACACGAGAGCGTGCTATCAACTCAAGAAAGGGGCTTTGCTGGCATGATTTAATTAGCATTAATTGTAGTTAAGCTGCGCACACAGAGCATAATGTCCTCTTTGCTCTAAGAAAAGGAAGGGCTTCCACCACCTAGATTATGAAATATTGATTAATTCATGTATGCTGACACCCATCTAAAAATGGAATCATTTAATCTGTCACTCCTTCCCCCATCCACATACAAAAACATAATGGCAGTCCTGAGAAGAACAAAAGGAGTGATGAGGGGGTGGAAATAAGGAAGGAGGGTAAGAGCAGAGAAAGCAAAACACTGCAAATGAAATATGTCAAACTATAACCACACACACACACACACACACACACACATACACACAGAGAACACCCACTCTACTAATTAATGCAGCTTTGCTTTCACTCCAACTATTGGGAAAACATTAATTACAGAGAAATCTCGTTAATCCACTTCCCAGTTCATTAATTATGCATCAATGCCAAGTTTTTGTTGGCCTGACATGAGACAATCCTGTTCCAATGAAGGTCTGATGCTGCACATTGCACAACAGTTACGGGGCTTTCCTGATGCTGTGGGATGGTTTTCAGGATCTACTCAATTCATATGTTGTATATATTTGTGTCCTCTGATAAGTATTCTGTGATTACGAGATGTACTTCAAGCTGACTACAATTGTTTCTTAGCTAATACTTCATCCATCTCTGTCACAGGCACATTAGGAATTCTATTCAGCTAGAAAAGCAGGCAGCACAGCATTGTGAATGTACTTAACACCACGGGATTGTACACTAAATAAGGGTTAAAATGCTAAATTTAATGTGATGTATATTTTACCACAATAAAAAATTTTAAGTAAAAGCTATAGATTTCTGAGAAAGTTAGGTTATAGAGAGATGACAGATGTTTAAAAAAAGAAGTTTACAAGTTCTCAAACAGTCTCAAAAGGCCTCAGAATGCCTTTCCTTTTGTTCAGAGAAAATATTACGGGATGAACTTCAGAGCCCAGACAAGCACAAATGAGTTATTTGCAGAGAGATTTGAGGAAAGCAAGGATGTTTGAATGGTCTTATCAACAGATATTAACTGAGCATTCATAAAATGCTCAGCACTGTACCACTTAATTTGGAGCTACCTATATTTAATCACATCTAGTTCCCTAATGAATTACTCCCTATATTCCTTGCTCATTTCTTTATCAATGTCTGCATGCACAGCTCCTCCTGACCCAAGTGCAATCTGATTTATCAGATTTGGAGTAGTGAGCAGATAAAAGTTATGGGCTGCTTCCACTAATGGATAGGTTCACTTTTTCTGCAGTCAATAAGTCTCACTTTTGAGGGGTGCTTCAGATTCATAAAGTGCCTCATGCTTGATGAATACTAGTGACACCCTCTCAGTGGGGACACCAGTAAATGTCAACTGACATGGTAACCTTTTCTCAACCTTTGTATCAAGAGATCCAGTATTAAATGTCACCAAGTCATATTTCCAAGGTGCAAACTGACTGACCCTGGAGTTTGGGAAGGAATTTTCTATTCGCTATCACACAACTGAATTGACTACAACAGTTGTGCCGTATCAATCTGAGGTAAAATCCTGGCCAGTAAATCAAAATGAGTTTTGAAAGAAAGAAAAAAATAGAAAAAGATACAATAAAGCCTCTAAGAATGATCTGACTCTTGGTCTAATTTTTCACCATGGAAATACTGATCACTGATATTTTTATTTAAATAAAAATAAACCATTAATACCCAAAGAGAGTTGCACACAACTGGTTGTTAAATCCTTTTAGTCACTTTTCCTTAAGCTTTCTCATCTTAAAGGCTTAACTTTATCTAGTGTATTTACGCAACGGGCTAATTTACTTATATTCTCTTCTTCGTCGTATCTCTGATTGTGTATGTATTTATCCAATCAGACTTCCAGTGAGGAGTCGTCTGGGATCAGTCCAGCCCATAGGAGACCAAGGGAGAAGATAGGAGTGCCTCTTGCCCAACACTATATGATGTATGGAATGCAAGGGAGAGCATCAGAGACTACCTACAGGAGAGGCTGCTGAGAGACGTACCTCTCAGGGTCCGAATGTTCACCAAAGAAGGGGGACTAAGGTGGTTAATGAGATCCTCGCTGGGAAACCATGTGATCGGAGAACAAGATGCAGCAGCAGGTCCAAATGGGTGGGTGCATTTTTGCATGTTTCTTCGCATCCATGCTCTGTAAGCAGACCCAATCTACCTGATGAAGAGACCAAAAGGGTTGGGACCGATTATTGCCAAAAGATTGGCGCCTGTCCCTGATGAGCCTAACTGAAACTCAGAGACAAGGTCTTAGAGCTTAGGGAAAAAGAGGCAGCTTTATTAATTTGCTGGGCAAAGGGGACTCACAGCAGAATTAGTGCCTTCAGAACTGTGGACCCATCTTGGGGACGGGGAAGGGTGGTTATATAGCCATAGCTCAAACAATAAAGCATCGATAACGATCAACAGAAGCATTTTTGTCATAAGACTCAGAGTGGCGTCACGGTGTCTCCAGGTGACCAGTTCTACAGAGGCTAGTGGTTGTTGCTCTTTCGATCTCTTTATCTTATAAGCGCCCAAGGCATGGTCTTCTTGGTATTTAGCCTATTTTGTAAGGTTACAGTCCCATGACCTTCTCCTTGGAGAAGGACTCAGAAACCAAGCATAATTATTACTTTCGATTACTGGAATAAAACAGAGAGTGGATTAAAAGTAGCTTCATTTTAACTAGGGCCTGGAGCTGTGAGTAGCAACTGGTCTCACAGGTTAGTTGCACTTTAAGAGCAAGCATAAGAATAAGAAATCTGTTAGCCTAAGTGCAGCCATTTTATTAATTCTCCTTCAAGATGGTGTTCAAATACCCTCAACATGGAACAGCTAATATTTATGTAGCATTTTTACGTTTCCCAAGAAGTTGTTTGGGATGAAGTTTCACATGTATCATCTCAACTGAGCCTTGAATCAAGTGGATATTAATAGGATCCAGAATTTACAGATGAAGGACAGAAGAATGTGATTCTGAGATAGGAGGGAAGGGGGCAGGACACAGCCATTAAAGGAATGACACAGCAATTAGTGCCAAGATGGTGGAAAAGTCAACTCCCAATAGACCTGGAGGCCCAAGATAGTGGAAGAGCTGACCTCCAGTGGACCCTGAGCTTCATCATTCATGTTGTAATGTACTAGCATGTACAAGCACCATGACAGTTCTGAAGCGAACCATGAAAGGCCAATGGGGGGGGTGTGGACTAATTCCTGGGAATCCCTGCCCCTTCCCCAAAGAAGCTGGATTAATCCTCTCACTTGTTTGCATATAAAAACCAGCAACACTGCACCTGACAGTTGCTCTATCTCTTGCCTTCTGAGACAGCCTGCACTCTGTCTATAGGGTGTGTATCTACTTTTACTTTAAACTAAACACCAACCCAGCACCTCTCAGCCTTTCTCTTGCCCTCTGAGATGGCCTGCACTTGGTCTATGGAGTGTACACCTCTCTAAATAAATCCACTCTTACTCAACCATGGCTCACACTTGAATTCTTTCCTGCCTGAAGCCGAAGATCCTCACTTGAAGGGGCACATCCTAGGGACTCATCCGAGACCTGGGACATGGCCATACACATGCCCTCCATTTTTCCTGTATCAATTCCACCATAGAACCAGCACCTGGGGCTTGGCCACCACTCATGGAGTCACCTAGAAGCAAGGGTGCTTCTCCAGTTGGAGGAGCCACTCTACGGGTATACTGCCTGCTGACCACCTACCGACCAGCTAGTCAGAGAAGCAGCAGTAATAGGAGCTGCACTCAGTTCTGAGAAGACAGTGAGGTCTGGGAGGTCTTGGTGATGCTTTAGAGATCTCAGTTTCTCACTTAGAAGAAAAGCAGTGGGAAGTTGTGATCAAGGAGGAAACATCATTAAGTTATTCTCTGATAAATATCCAAATTATTTTTTAATGAAAGATTACAGAGCGATTGGGGTGTATGACTCAGAAGCAATGCAAAGAATATAGGTAAATTTCCATTTAAAAAAGCAAAAAGCCCTCCTTCCAGAGCTATCTACTTACGTGTATGCCTAAGGCTTCTTATGACATGCATCTATAAAAATAGAAACTAGAGATTTTATTGATATTGAACCTGTTTTATTCCAGCAAAAAACAATAATTATTCATCAGTAGGCACACAAACTCATTGTAAAACAAAACAAAAGCCCCCAAAACAAAAAAAAAGTAGAATTTAAAAAAATATTTTAAAGCCTAATTCAGCCCTCATTTCTCTCATTGAGATGTATTTCTAATAAAATTATATTTACTGTTAAGTCAAACACTGTAATCTTTTTTGGGTCAACTTTATATTAACAGTAACTGTAATAGTAACTTATTCCAGAAGAAGTTTGGATATCATGTTTACAGAAATTTTTTTTTTAATTTTAAAGTTCAATCTATATAAATATTTTTGTTGAAGTAAAACATGATAGAATCATTAATAAAAGATGTTCAAGCATAAACATATGTTATATTAGAATAAAATCCCATGGATGAAGTGGAATGAAAACATAAGTTTATGGGGGAAAATGATGTAAATATTTGTAAAGAAAGCTTAATGATTTACTTTTTAAATGGATGGTAGGGGTATTAAATTGCCATGGTATTTAGATCATGTTAGTTACCATTAAAAAAGTAATACAGCATTTTAATTTTAAGTGGAATATTTAAACATGAAAGAAATTATATCTTCTGCAACTATTTGCGCTTACAATGAAAATTTTCAGCTGTAACAATGTGCAAGAGGGACATACGTTTTCAAAATTCTATTTGGCTGTATGTGAACAGGAAGTTTAAAGATCACTATGCTACAGGAACATATCGTTTGTCTAATATTTGTATAGGAAATGCATTTCCTATACAAATTTCTAAAATTTCTAAAATTTACAAATTTCTAACATTTCTAAAATTTACTGTACAAGGCAGAAGATAATATTGTGAGAGTACAAATTTATAGCAATTTATTACTAAAGCGAAGATCACATTCTGAAATATTTATTTCAAGCCAACAGCTCCTATAGTTGTTGGCCTGATTCTTTTATAACTACATCCTAAAACCTACTCACCAGTTCATCATGTATATTAGGGAATAAATAAGAATGTGGGAAACAGATATAAAATAATTACACAGTTTTGTGTGATTTATAGTGATAAGCTACACTATGATAAATGATGATTCTCTTTATAACAAAGGCGCGCGCACACACACACACACACACACACGATCACATAATCCTTGACCACCCGCAAAACTCACGTGACTGACGTGTAGGATTACATTAGTTTTCCAGGAGTTGTTCCTAATGACTAATCAGGAAGTTTCCTACCCTCATGGAACAGCATATACCTAAGTAAAATAAGCTAACATTGTACACAGGAACAACAACACATAAAACAGGAAATGACGATCTCTTTGCATGTTTTAATTTATCTTTGGGGCAACGTGATAATAAACTATCAAAGTGAAAATGGAATCAAGTTTTAATGAAAATTCAGGGGAAAAAGTATTTAAAACTACTTTGCTGGGCCTGTTAGAACACAGAGTTCTGCTACAAAAGCGTCTGGAAAAAGCTTTTCAATCTAAACGCATTGAAACTCCCCAGTGTAAAACACTCTAAGCTAAATTATGGGAAAAGCCAATGTCGTATCAGCAACCAAACAATCGCCCAGCATCAGAATGAAAAGAAGGAAATGTTGTTCTGAATAGCTTGCCAAGGCTAAAGAAAAGTGGAACAGTTGCCGAAGACGGATTGGTTGTGAGTAACAGACCAAAAGGATGCATTCTAATTTGTGTTGCCACTTAAATTTTGAAATAGGTCATTATCTTCAAACTTCGGGTAAACATAGCTGCATTAGAGAAAAACAGAGAGAAAGAGAAAGAGGGAGGGAGGAAGAAAAAAAAGCTTAGGAAGTAACAGTGAGAAATGCATTTTAATTTTTAGATTTCTCTCAATCAAAACATCCTATAACCCATTACAGGTGTATGAATGCTACGTTTTCCCTGTTCAATTCTTGCTGTGACATAAAGATTAGGTTAAGTGTGAAAACAGTAAATCTGGGCACCCCCATTGTAAATAAGTGATTGACAGTGTATCTCTTAGATAGTCTTTAGAAATCCATTTTAATCTTTGCTTTTAACAACTTGACTGTTTGAGCATCCACCCAATGGAAGAAGTTTTAAGCAAAATTACTTGACAATTTAATATAAAGCACTGACTCCCAACCTTTTTGAGTTTAACCACTTTTAAGCTTGTAAGAGAAAATTCAAAAAAACCACAAAGTTAAAAAGAAAGCCATACCAAATCTCCATGTATGCATCATGTAACTTTAACAATTATCAATTTCATGACCAGTCTTATTTCATCTATCACCTACCTATTCATTCCACCTTATATTATTTTGAAACAGATCCAAGATATGAGATGACTTATGTTTGTCTTTAGTATAAAATGTTAGAGGGCCCTCCCTATCTCATTTCAGTGGTTGCAGTTTTTATAACACTGGATTAAGAGAATCTACGTGTACATATGGATCATTGCCCACTCCAGTCCTGTTTCTTTGCTATGAATCTGTGCCAAGGTTCTGCAGTGCATGCCGGGGAAACTCCTGGCATAATGAAAATAGCTGGTAACATCACTAAGAAATGTGCTTACTCATCAGCGCCTTTGCTTGCACTCACACCACAGACACTGCTCATACAGCTTTATTTCTCAGGAATCTGCTTCTCTCTGTGGGTTTACAAGCAGATCGGGAAAGATAATGTCAGAATTCTTAACAGAAGATTTTTTCCTCTTTATCCACCAAACTGAGCATTTCTCTGCTAAAACAGAAACAAAGAGCTTTCTAAAAGTTGTTACTCCCTAACAGCTGTTTAGGGGCTTTTATGACATTGACATTACCTATGGAAAAAAAAAGTCCAGATCCTTGTGGGCTGCAAATCTTTGCACAATAGAGCTTGAGAGCTGCTGTGCTTGTTCACAGTCTCCCAGAGAAGCTAAAGAACAAATGAGCAGAGACGGGGTTCACACGCTTGGAAATGACAACTCCATGTCAGAGGCCTTGGTATACCCCGTACATTTCCTTTATATAAAAGACTAGTATCCCATGTGCTAGCCAGAATTTCTCTTACGTGTGAAATTCACTTTTGTAGGAAGAAAGAAAAAGAAAAAAGAAAAGCTGCTTTCTTTTCTCCGTATAAGAGGGATAATTTCTTTAGTTTCCTTGGTAAGGGGAATTTAAAAAGCTTTCCTGATTTCTTCTCAGTGCATACATGTAGTACTGATCAATGCTAACGGAGTTCACATATTCAACAGAGACTGCACTCAACCTCACGATTATAAATATCATTCAGGATGTGTGTGACTGGAATTTGTGGGTATGAATTTAATCGAGGTCAATTTTAAACTCTTAAACTTCTAATGTTTAAACGAACAGAATTATCTCTGTTAAATCATACTTAATGCTGGTTGTAGCTATATAAAGAGGAAAGTTATAGCAGTGTTACATTTACACTTTATTAGAGAAAAGCAATCATTCCACTTGAATTCCTTTCCTAGTTTTCTCGAACATCCTGCTCTGTAATTACAAATTTCTGAAAAAATATGTCATCATTTGAAGATTCCAATTTTGGCTTCATTTTTCTAAACATGTCCATTATGGAGCTAAGCAAATAGAATACATATGATAACGAAATCTTGCTTACATAGGACAATGTTTTTCTAAAACATAGTTCAAACATAAAATAAGACAATCTAGTTTTCAGCCAGGGAAATTATTATCTGCTACATATGTACTATGCTAATTAGATTACATCCAAATCCTGGTAGCTTGCATAATTGTATTTAATTTGCCAGAGGGGTCAAATTATAGCATTGGACCTTTACTAAGAGATAATACTGCTTAGTCAGCAAAGCAGATCACATTCTAAAGAAACTGAAATGCATTTTAACTTTAGCATAATAAAATGTAGTCTTCTTTTCAGAGGCCCAATTTGTACAGAAATCCCCCCCCAGAAATGCACCTGACTAAATACATATAACCATGAAATATGGTTAAACATAAGTTAGAATCTCCTTTATTTCATCCTCTTCCAGGTTAGTGTAAATTCCTTAAATGTATTTTTGGTTATTTAACCAACCTATCATTAAAATGTAAAATTTCAGACACTGAACTTTTGCCTATTACGTCTTTTTTATTATATTTCCCTCTTCTGGGATTAATATGTTTTCTCTACACTAAATAAATCTTTTCACTCCTCATCTCCACCCCTCAGAAACCAGATACTCTATTAACAAACTTGCTGTGTTAAAAAAAAAAGAACAAGAAAAAAACAACATCAAAAAAAAAAAAACGAGGAAGAACTTTTGGAACTTATTTGTAATGGAGAAAAGGGGAAGACCAAAATTGTGTAAGAAGTAAAAAACTTGCTGTACGAGAATCTCAAGATGTTTTGATAAAAGAATATTCTTTCAGATTTCATTAGAAGTTACTTTACACTTGGACAAAAAGTACCCAAGCAAATTTTGTGGTATTTGGTATTCAGTGACTTTGGCCTTATTCAGTGACTTTGGCCTCACTGGTATTCGACCAACCACCCTGAAAATCATGTCAATTATAAAAAGCCAGGTTCACTCTGAAATTCTGGATTATAACAAGTTTGGCCCAGTTCTAGGCTAGTTTTTGGCTGGTGTAGCCCTTATCTAAAGCAGTGATATACTCAAACATAGATTATCATCAGAATCACTCAAGACACCTTTGACAAAATACAGGTTTCTAGGGAACCAACCAGATTTATTGAATTACAATCTTAAAGGTGGGGGTTGAGATGGAGGCAGGGTGAGATAGAAAGTGAGAATCAGAATTTTTTAAAAGTTCTCCAGAGGATTTTTTTTAAGAAACAGCTTTATTGAGATAGAACTTACCTACCATACAATTTACCTACTTAAAGAATACAATTCAATAGTTCTTAGTATATTCCCAGATGTGTGCAATCACTATCACTGTAAATCTTAGACCACTTGTCATCTCTAAGAAAGCTCTTTAGCTGTTATCTTCCCATGCTCGTCTTCATCTCTAAGAAACCATTTCTGACTCTATAGATTTCCCTATTCTGGACTTTCATACAAATGGGCATGTGATCTTGTATGACTGGCTTCTTTCCCTTAGCACAGGGTTTTCAAGGTCCATCCAAATTATAGCCATGTACTAGTACTTCATTTCTCTTTATGGCCAAATAATAGTCCGTTGTATGGTTATATCACATTCTGTTTATGGATATTTGGGTCCTTGGAAGATTTAATCATTGGCTATATTTGGCAACTGATGATAAAAGAGGCCCAAGTGTGGATCGCAGGGCAATTCCAAGCTCTCCTCACAAAGCAGCACTGGGTCCCATGCTGCAAGGTGGAAAGGGAAGCATAGCTGGAAAGGCAAGCCTTTGGATGAAATTCTGTCTCTGTGCCTCTTAGTCACATGACCTGGGGAGTGTCTTTAATAATCTCCACTTCCTTTTCCTCATTTGTAAAATAGGAATAGTGATTTCTGCTTCATAGAATTCTTATGAGGATACATCAGACAATCTGAGTGACATGTTTAAAATTGTCTGGAACACAGGTATTTTGTACGTGACAGCTATTATTCTATTACTCTTATTTTCCTTGTTGGATTAATACAAAACAGCCATTTATACACAGTTATAGAAGTCAGATTATTTCCGTCTAGAAAATAACTTATAAATAGATTAAGCTTCTCCAAGTTATAAGAGAGTAAAAGGACAGATTGGATGATGCAGTTTCTTCACTTTTCTGAACTAAAGTCAAACTAATAAATAAACGTCCACGTTTTCATTTGAGGGAAAAATAGCTGCTTCTATTTAAGAGTACAAATCAGATTTTCATTGTTTCATTGCATTTTAAAAGTCCACATATTTTGTATACTTTGTGAATCTTCTTAAAGTTCTACCCATATATCGATACATGCATGTATATGTCTATACATACACACACACACACACACACTACACACAAGAACACACATATAATTAAAGTTAACACTTACTGAACCCTTGATATATGCCAAGCAATGTAATTCATGTGCATTAATATACTTAATCCTTCCAACAACCTTACATGATCAGCTAAGGGCATTGAATCATAGTGTAGCCAAGAACCTTGCTCCGGATCATAAAGCAAGTGAGCAGCAGAGCCCACATCCTCAACCATGACACTTGCAATAGTTTTTCCTCCGTGTGTTTGTATATAAGATAATGGAATAGACATTGTTCATGCCCTATAAAATGATGTTTACTACAGTCTGAAACAATCTTTAGCCACTACATCTGTAGATGAAAGGACAGAGAACAAGGCACTGAAGTGGCTAGCTTCAGTTTGGTTAGTTCCAGTCTCCTGTACTCCAGTCTAGTTCCTGTCCACCACGTCATACTGTCCAGGTGCCAAGGTTCCATTTCTGTGTTTTCAAGGCAATGCAGTATGAGAACGCCAAGCAGGTTTAGGGTAGATGTGCTGCTGTGTCTGCCTTAAAAGTCCTTTCTTCATTCTCCTGCTGGAAACCCATTCTTAAGGTTCAGCTCAAATGTAACCTCTTCGGTGGCAATTCCTTTCCTTTTATAAAGCTCAGTCCTGGCTCCTTTCTTTTTTGCTCTCAGAGTGTGTTGCATACCCTACACTGTTGTACTTTGAACACTGTTTAAAGATCAAACCAAAGAAAAGCAGCATTGTGAAGTTTACTGGTTTTCAAATTGAGTTCAGTGGTGCCCCTTCACCAGACCCAGGGATTCACACTCTGATTAATCAGAGCAGTTCTGCGTTTATCTATTTGGTTTATTTTCATCTCAACTTTGATACATTGGGCTTATTTTCATTTCAACAGTGTTACTTGATAGGAAAAAAAAGATTGTGGAAACTCCTGGTATGGCTGAAAAACCCTCAACTTTGGAGACAGACAGGCCTCATTCTGAATCTCAATTATATTACTTCCATCCCAGCAGTATAATCTTGGTTTACATACTTCACCATTCTGGACTCAGTTTCTACATCTGTCTTACAAGAAGGGGGTCATCTCTTTCACAGTGCTAAGTTAAGGGTAAATAAAATATGTATAATAGAATAGTGCCAGGTACATAAAGGTTCCATAAATTAATTCCCTCCCGCATTTATTACAATTGTCCCTTGATTCCCCTGCTACTCTGTAGGGTCTTTACACTCTTCTGACCTAATATAGGGTCTAGCTCAAAATAGGCACTCAATGCATGTTTACTGAAGGGAAGCAAACATGATGGGATAGTAGAATGAAATAGTTAGGGTCAATACCGAGGTTAGGAGGGAATTATAGAGAGCTTTGAATGCTGTGATAAAATTTCAAACTGGAAGTGTTGAAAGGTAGAGGTGTGATCATATTTATTTTTTTAGCAAAAACATAATTGTAGTGCAGTGATTCTTAACAGAAGGGGCTGGGGTATAGTTCAGCTTAGTAGTTTGAAGTTTGGAATCCGACTTCAAATCACAGCTCTACCACTATCCATGTTTGGCTGATTAAAGGGTAATAAATATGACTTTAATTAAATGGTCTATCATTCCAAGAGTGGGTTTAGATTTTCTTCTATAAAGGATTTTCTTGAAATAACATTTGTTCCAACAAAATTTGAACTATAATATTCACTCAGTTCCCTAATACCCAGCATCTGATTATAATCGCCTTGTTTGATACAGTTGACATTCCATATGGAGTTCTGTCCACTTTTTATAAATATTCTAGCATGGATTAATCTCTGCTTACGCTTATTATCTGATTATAGTTTCCATTGTGATTTGTCTGTGTGCGGCCCCACGGGACTGCTATGCCCAGCTTTTCCTTGCTCGTTATCAGATGAGATGAACAGTGCACACTCTGAATAAACTGTATAATTGGATAAGGTCCTCTTCCCTGCCTCCAGGCTTCCGAGGACCCGCTGCCTTTTTGCCCCCTAACTCTCCTTCTCCATCAAAACAGGAAAGAGTGTGGTATCTTCATTTATAGCTAAAACTGATTCAGATATTTGTATTTTCAAGCTCCTTATCTCTAATTGTGAAATGAAAGGATTTATCAACAGTTTAAAGTGATTTCTTTTTTCTTTTAAGCGAAGAAAACACTGCATTAAATGCAAACCCTGAAGGTAAAACAATTTTCATTATATTAGGGTGCTGTGTGTGTTAGGGGAAGGGGAAGTTGTGCAGAGAGAGGTTTGTGTGGAGAAAAATGATCAGAAAGAACACCAGGCTGTATAAGAACCTCTCCTTTTCCGTGTTTTCTCTTCTTTTAAGTCTAATGTTTCTCCTTTCTTTCTTTGGCTAAAGAGTCTCAAATTTTGGAGCTCTGAAGTCTATCCATCCCTAAAAAGTAAAACCTGAGACATGAATTAAGTGATTCAGCTTTGCGTGGGAGGTGCGATCCCAGGGCAGTGAGAGTGAGGGCGGGACAGATGAGAAGTAACAAGGTCACCACGATGGCCACTGCTTCATAGCCAGCCGTGGGGAGACTGAGGCCGTCGCTCACAAGGTCCACCTGCCCGGCCACACTGGGAAGCTCTGCCTGAGAGTGAATGGGAGGGAGAGAAGAGGGAGGACCGATCCATCTGGCTCCATCAGCTCTCCTGGTTTCCATTAGCTCAGGCTGACTCAGTAGGGAGTTCATGCTCCTGTACTTCGAGATGTAACATCTGGCTGATCAGGAAGCTGAGTCCCATGCTCTGTGGTGAGATGTTTCATCTGAGTCCATAAATGGCAGAAGCAGCCAGAGAGTCTGGGCATTACCTGGAGCTGGTTACCTGGCTGCAGGTGATAACCAACGTGGAGGGTCAGTATTCTTAGTTTAGCAATAAGTTGGCTCCAGACAGCAGAACTATGCGACACATAGAGTAGGTGTACCGCAGAAACTTTCGAGAAACAGCTGATGGCCCAGAATGCGGGTCAGGCAAGGCCAATGGAATCCAGGGGGATGTAGAGGCTGTGTCATGTTTTTTCTATTTTATAAAAACTGGAAGTCCACTTAAGGCAGGGCTATGTATTTTCATTTTCGTGTCCTTCCTAACTGTAACACTACATGCCATATCTTGGGTGAGTTTGACCTCAAGGTGTAGTATGATTTCAAAGACAGCTTGCAGAGAAGGGCAAGAAGCAGGATTAAGCAAGAGAAGGGAATGGTTCAAATTGGGGTTTATGAAGTAGCGTGTTGAACTGGAGCTTAGTCAAAGACAGAGCCAAGGAATTCTAACTTTCCCGGGATACGCAGCCATGGAGATATTGAAAATCAGCTGGCTCTACTGAGTGATATGCAGCTTCCCAGCCAGAGGCTGATGATGTAGGAGACAAGATCCCAGGAACAGAGCACAGGGTCCCAAAGATCCAGCCAACTGGACTGGGGTTTAAAGTAGGTTTCAGTTCCAGATAGGGAACTAAAATTAAAATATGGGACACCAAGGCAAAAGGACTCATAGTTGGGCTGTATGAACATGGCAGGAATTTTACAGATGGATGAAATTATTCATAGTATTTATATTAATAATAATAACTTGTAGTCAATATTTATTAAGCACACTAGCTAGTTCTCTATTTTGGGGGGTGTAATTAGATTAATTAATTAATTAATCAATTGATTAATTAATTTTAAGTGGAGGTACTGGGGATTGAACCCAGGACCCCCATGCATGCTGTGCATGCACTCTGCCACTGAGCTACACCCTCACCCTACTTCTCTATATTATATTTCTTACTTTTTTGAACATCTCTCTTTGATAGACACCCTTATTATTTCTCTTCTACAGATAAGGAAATCAAGAGTCAGGGAAGTTAAGTAACTTGCCTGCGGTCACACAGGTAATGAACAGGGGACTAGGATCCAACTAAAGGAATTCATTCCAGAGCATATACATTCAACCACTGTTGACAGTATTAAATGAAATAAGGCTTACAAAGCTCTTAGCAGAGTTCCAGTCACAGAGTAAGTGCTCAGTGAATATTATCAATACACATACATGGAACATGGCTCATAAGACCTATTGAGTGTCTTGGTTCATGGGAAAGGACTGTTGAGATAAGAACTTTTCTAGGGCACAGGGGCTGAGAGGCGGGTGTGAGGGAGAAGATATGGGGACATATAATGCAGAACCTTGCCCTTTTCACAAATATAATTGAGAGGTAACATAGAATAAGAGTTAAAAGCATGGACTTCAGAATTACAAAGGCCTATGTTCCCTGTCATTTATTAGCAGGGAGAATTTAGGGAAGTTACTCAACAGATGTGCTTCAAACAACTTGCAAATACACCCAGCAGAGAGCCCGGCATATAGTAATTATTCGATAAATGCTTGTAGAGTTAATTCACCGCTTCGTTTCCTTCCTTTCCACTCAAAAAAATAAAACAAAACCAAACCAGAAACTACCCCAGCACACAGCTGCCATTAAACTTCTAAAACACCAGGGTCGTCATCCCAATGAGTGCAGCTGCTTTTTTAACTGACCTGGGTTGTCACCGGCATCCACCTAACATTTCAAGAGCACCCTAATCTGTCCTCAAAAACGGCAGCACAACCAACAGAACATGTGTGACATGTCATTCCTGTCGTCTTGCCTCCATGTCGCTACAGCAGGTATTCCTGCGTGACTCGTTTATCTAAAGCTATTCTGATTCGACATGGAGGAGGAAAATTTGAAGAGAGGGCCTATTTTTACCCCCAAAGCAGGTCAGTTTTAAAGAAAACAGCTCTTATTTTAGTGATGGTGCAATTACACATGAAAATCAATATCTCTTAAAAGGAACAGGTCATCTCTTTCACTGGTACCCTTTCACTGGACATTTGAATTTCATCTTCTGGGGCTCAAAAGAAAGTAATGCTGTAATTCATGAGGAGGGGAGGGAAGGAGGGACCGAGGTGGTAGGGGGTGGGAGAGGGGGGAGAGAGGAAAAGAGCAGTACTGCCACCTCTCGCTCACTTCTTTAGGACACAGAAAGTGTGGAGGAAAGAAACCTAGCACTTACTTGCCGAAGGTTCACACAGTCTGATTTTTGTTGTTACTTCCATGACCTTTAATGGCTCTCAGAGCAATCAGACCAACTTTGCATATATATTGACACTATGGAAACCACACAGATAAGCAGTTTGGGTTTGCATGCTGTGTTTACTTTGGCTCTGAACAAGGATGCACATATTTTCCTGTTAGAGCTCCCCAAGGCTTTGTTCTGATCTTGAGTTTCTTTTCTCTTTTATTCAACTTTTAGATTGCTTCATAATTATTCCAAAAAATGCGTGTGTTTTTAAACCCCCCTTTTTTTGGCTCAGTGTGGCTCCATTTTGTTTTGAGTACATTGTATTTATGTTTGCTTCAACAGAAGTAGGAAGGGTCCTGTTCAAGCTGGGAAACACACGCTCTCCGGATTAGTTCTGGAGGGATTAAAAATAGAGGAGTGAGGAAGGAATCTCGGCAGTCACTGGAGAGACAGACCCTGCAACAGGATCACCCTCACGTTTGTAGACGTTTTCTATTTCTTTTCACACAGGAGTTTCAGAGCACCCTTTGCTATCTCAGATTGTCTCTCAGAACCACTCCCTTGTACCCCTCTGGCAAGAGACCGTTGCTTCAGTTAGTTCACACTCGTATCATTAAGGAGAAAGTATATACTCCTGGAACTTTCTTTAGAAAGACATCTCAAGAATGACAGTGTTTTAAAAATCTGATAAATATATCCTACTTTTAAATGGTTGCCATGGACTGCATGTTTGTGTCACCCAAAATTCCTATGTTGAAACCTAAATCCCCACTCTGATAGTGTTTGGAGGTGGGGCTTTGGGGAGGTAATTAGGTCATGAGGCTGGAGCCCTCATGAATGGGATTAGTGTCTTTTATAAGAAGAGAAAGGAGAGAGACACTGTTTGTAGCCATGTGAGGATTCTTCAAGAAGGCAACGGTCTACCAGCCCGAAAGTAGGGCTTCACATGACACCAAATCTGCTGGGCACCTTGATCTTGGACATCCTAGCTTCCAGAACTGTGAGAAACAAATATTTATTGTTTAAGTCATCTATTCCATGATATTTTTATTATAGCAGATTGAGTTGAATACAACAGTAATAAAATATATATATAACAAAATTTACCATTTTATGGCTTAAAGACTTAAACATAAGACAGGACATCATAAGTCTCCTAGAAGAGAACATAGGCAAAATATTCTCTAACATAATCCTAGCAATGTTTTCCTAGGTCAGTTTCCCAAGGTAATAGAAAGAAAAGCAAAAGTAAACAAATGAGACCTAATTAAACTTACAAACTTTTGCACAGCAAAGGAAACCATAAACAAAACAAAAAGACAACTTATGGAATGGGAGAAAATGTTTGCAAAGGATGCAACTGACAAGGGCTTAATATTCAGAATATACAAACATCTCATACAACTCAATAACAAAAAAATAAACAACCCAATCCAAAAATGGGCTGAAGACCTAAATAGACACTTGTCCAAAGAAGACATACAGATGGCCAATAGGCACAAGAAAAGATGCTCAACATCACTAATTATCAGAGAAATGCAAATCAAAACTATAAAGAGGTATCACTTCAACTCGGTCAGAATGGCGATCATTAAAAAATCCACAAACGATAAATTCCGGAGAGGGTGTGGAGACAAGGGAACCCTCCTACACTGTTGGTGGGAATATAATTTGGTGCAGCCACTATGGAAAACACTATGGAGATTCCTTAAAAAACTAAAAATAGAGTTACCATATGATCCAGCAATTCCACTCCTGGGCATATATCTGTGGAAATCTCTAGTTGGAAAAGATACATGCACCCCAATGTTCACAGCAGCACTATTTACAATAGCCAAGACATGGAAGCAGCCTAAATGTCCACTGGCAGTTGATCAGATAAAGAAGATGTCACACACACACACAAACACACACACACAATGGAATACTACTCAGCCCTAAAAGTGAATGAAATAATGCCATTTACAGCAACATGGATGGACCTAGAGGTTATCATATGAAGTAAGTCAGAGAAAGACAAATATCATATGTTATCATTTATATGTGGAATCTGAAAAATGACACAATGAACTTATTTACAAAACAGAAACAGACTCAGATGTGGAAAACAAACTTATGGTTATAAAACAGAAAGGAGAAGGGAGCGATAAATTAGGAGTTTGGGCTCAGCAGATACCAACTACTATATATAAAACAGATAAACAAAAAGGGACTACCGTATAGCACAGGGAACTATATTCAATATCTTATAATAACACATAATGGAAAATATAAAAAAGAATATGTATATAACTGAATCACTATTCTGTACACCAGAAACTAACACAGCATTGTAAATCAACTATACTTCAATAAAAAGAAAGTTTATCATTTTAACTGTTTTAAAGTGTCCAGTTCAATGGCATTGAGTACATTCATAGTATTATGCAACCATCATCATTATACATCTTCAGAACTTTTTCTTTATCTTATACTGAAATTCCACACCTATTAAATAGTAACCCCCTGCTATCCCTTCTTCTCACCCCCTGATAGCCACCATTCTACTTTCGGTCTCTGTGCATTGGACTACTCCAGACCCCTCATTTAAGTGGAATCATACAATTTGTCCTTTTCTGTCTGGATTATTTCACTCAGCATAATGACTTCAAGGTTCATCTATGTTGTGTCATGGGTTAGAATTTCATTCCTTTTTAAGTCCAAGTGATATTCCACTGAGAGTGGATCCATTCATCTGTCTGTGGATATTTAAGTTGTTTCCACCTCTCGGCTTTTGTGAATAATGCAGCTATGAACACGGGTGTCAAATATTCGTTCTAGTCCCTTCTTTCAGTTCTGTTATATATATACTTAGATGTGGGATTGCTGGGTCATATAGTAATTCTGTGTTTAACTTTTTTTGAGGAACTGCCATAGAATTTTCCACAGCAGTTGTACCATTTTACGAGTCCACCAATAGTGCTCGAGGGTTCCAATTTCTCTTCGTCCTTGCCAACACTTGTTATTTTCTGTTTTTTTTTTATAACAGCCGTCTTAGTGGGTTTGAAGTGGTATCTCATTATTATATTTTAATTTTTCATAAAATAAAGTTTCTGGCCTAAATATCTAGATGTTTTTACAAAAGATCTGGAACTCACTACTGACCGTTTTATAACAAAAACTAACGTTTTTATAGGATTGTTAATATGGTGGCATCTGACTTGAGTGAGTTGGTTGTCAAAAAACTATTAGCTAAACAGATATAGAACCAGGCAGGATAGATGAATAAGAGAATTAGGCTTATACACGTACTTTAGTGAAATGCACAGGACTTCATGCCTAATTGGATTAGGAATGCAGAGGAGGCAAGAACAGGGAATCTCTTCCATGTTCCTGACATGGACCATTGACAGATGGTAGTTCTATTTGCCAAGATATGGAAAACAGGGAATTATAATAAAATATGCTGCACATCCAAGTGGACATGTTCCACTGACCCAACTGAGTCTAGCAAACAGGAAAAAGCTGCGGAAAAGGGAGAGATTTTGAAGTTCTCAGTTGTGGTGATGCCATCAGTCTGGAGACGTCATCAATGTGTAGGAGGAGAAGGGGCCACAGGGGACAGATCAGTTGGATACACCAGTTGTTATCAAGGTGGTTAGAGGAAGAGTGAAAAGGAATGATTATAGAGTTACGAGAAATGGTTCCACTGAAACCAGGCAGAGAAAGATTTTGGCCAAAAGTGTCAAAGCAGCAGACAGATTGGATAAATAAGTAATGAAAACTGCCTACTGGATTTAGCACCTGAGCAACCACAGGTAACATGCCTAGGGACAGGTGTGGGGAAGGGGGTACAGAGAGAATACAGCACAGGCTTTCAAGAAGCTTGGGCATAAAGAGAAGAGGAAATTCAGGGTGGTAGCTTAAGAAAGGCATTTCTTTGTTGTTGTAAGCTAAGAAAGAGCTGAGCTTGTTTGTAGCCTAAAGACAAAGAGCTAAAGGAGAGGAAGAGGTTGAAGGCACAGGATAGGAAGGAGGCAGCTGATGGATCCAGGTCCTGGAGGAGGTGGGAGGGAAGGAGATTTGGAGCACAGGCGGCTGGATTAGGATCGGGGTTTGAAACCTGTCCTTTTAGAACAGGGGAAAGAGGCAAGGTTACAACATTTACAGTTATGTTTGTAGAAGTGGGGGGAAGGGCAGGAACGTAAGAGCATTCATGCTTGATACAGCCTTTGTGAAATAGGAAGCAAAGTCACCTACTAAGAAAGGGTGATCTTTTAGAAAACCAGTTTGGTAGAATAGTGCAGTGTACATTTAAGGAGATGAGTTAAAAGTGTAAAAAGGAAACTAACATAATAGTTTAGGTGTGAGTTTATACGGGACTTAAGTGGAGTGATAGGAGTTGGGTTGGAAAAGGCAGGTGGACATCACGCTTTTTTTCCTCAAATTCTCTAAGTGAGAAGCATTATTTATCTTCTGATGAACAAATCCTAAAAGACATGCCATGGAGACTGCCACATGACGCTGATATCCAAAACCATTTAAAGACATCAACTTTGGTGACGTATTTTTTTGATTCTGACTCAAAAAGCAAAGACAACAAGAGCAAAATTTAAAAGTGGGATTATGTCCAACAAAAAAGCTTCTGCACAGCAAAGAAAGCCATCAACAAAATGAAAAGGCAATGTACTGAATGGGAGAAAATATTTGCAAATCATATACCTGATAAGGACTTAATATGCAAAATTTATAAAGAACTCATACAACTCAATAACAAAGAAACAACCTAATTTTAAAAAATGGACAGAATAGCTGAATAGACATTGCTCCAAAGAAGACATACAGATGGCTAACAGGTATATGAAAAAATGCTCAGTATCAGTAATCAGCAGGGAAATGCAAATCAAAACCACAATGAGATACCACCCACTTGTTAGAAGGGCTATTTTAAAAAAGTTAGGAAATAACAAGTGTTGGAGAGGGTGTGGAGAAAAGGAAACCCTTGCGTGCTGCTGCTGGGAATGTAAATTGGTGCAGCCACTACGGAAACAGTATGAAGGGTTCTCAAAAAATTAAAAATAGAACTACCATATGATCCAGCAATTCCACTTTTGGATATTTGTCTAAAGAAAATGAAAATACTAACTCAGAAAGATGTAGGTACCTCCATGTTTACTGCAGCATTATTTACAATAGCCAAGATATGGCAACAATCTAAGCTTCCATCAGTGGATAAATGGATAAAGAAAGTGTGATACATACATATGTATACATACACACATATATAATGGAATATAACTCAGCCATAAAAAGAAGGAAATCTTGCCATTTGCAACAACATAGATGGACATTGACTGTATTATATTAAGTGAAATACGTCATCAAAGACAAATTCTGTATGATGTCACTTATACGTACAATCTAAAAAACCAAACCAAAACAAAACAAAAACCAAAAAACCCAAGCTCACAGATTCAGAGAGCAGATGATTGGTTGTTGCCAGAGGCAGCAGGTCAGGGTGGGCAAAATGGGTGAAGGGGGTCAAAAGGCACAAACTCCCAGTTATGTAATAAGTAAGTAAGTCAGGAGGATGTAATATATAGCATGGTGACTATAGTTAATAATAGTTTATTGCACATTTGAAAGTTGCTAAGAGTAAATCATAAAATTCCTCATCACAAGATTTAAAAAGATTTAAAAAGTTGAAACTATGTATGGTGATAGATGTTAACTAGACTTATTATGGTGAACATTTCACAATGTATGCATAACATGCACAATATATGCACTAAATATATTTCATCATATTATACACCTGAAACTAATATAATGTTATATGTCAATTATAAATCATAAAAACAAAAATTAAAAAAGAATACATGCAACTGGCCAATAAATATTAAAAATTCTCAGCATCATTACAATTATGTGTGTGTGTGTGTGTGTATATATATAAAATTCAGCCATAATAAGAAGGAAATCTTACCATTTGCAACATTTGTTTTATATATAAAAAACATCTAGAGCTAGAACAAAGCATCCTTGAAGCAGCAAGACTCTCTTAAGACTTGTTAGATTGTAGAGATGAATACCAATATTAACTTGCCCTACCCATTTCAATCTTTGAGCTAGCCATCTTAGCACACTCTCTCTCCTTCTCTCTCTCTCTTTCTGTCACAAAAACACCCTAGCACAAACATTCTTATGTGTGTACATATACATGGAAAGTAGGACAATTGATTTGGGAGGAACTAAGGTAAAGACACGAAGACAGCCTGACCAAAAACCCTATGTAAACCAGAAATAAAGATCATAATTATGAACAATTTATTTTTTAAAAATTGTGGTAATATATTTAACATAAAATATGCCATTTTAATCATTTAAAAATACATAGGTCAGTAACAGTAAGTACATTGATTGTACAACCATCACCGCCATCCATCTCCAGAACTTTTTCATCATCCCCAATTGAAACTCTATATCCAATAAACAATAATTCCCCATTCTCCACTCCCCTAAGCCCTGGGAGTCTCCATTCTACTTTCTGTGCCTATGAATTGGACTAGTCTAAATTCCTCATATAAGGAGAATCATACAATATTCGTCCTTTCATGTCTGGCTTATTTTACTTAGCAAATGTCTTCGAGGTTCACCCGTGATGTAGCACATACCACAATTTCATTCTCTTTTAAGGCTGAAATAATATTCATATAGAGAGAGAGAGACTATTGTGAACAGTGCCACTAAGAACCGATGTACAAATAACTGTTCTAATCCTTGCTTTCAATCCTTTTGGATATATACCTAGAATTGGAATTATTGGATCATATGACAGTTCTGTTTCATTGTTTTGAGGAACCACTGTACTGTTTTCTACAGCAGTTGTATTATATTCCTACAGCAATGCACAAGCTTTCAATTGCTCTACATCTTGGCCAACACCTGTAATTTTCTATTTGTTTGTTTTAATAATAACCATCTAAATGGTTGTAAAGTGGTATCCTATGGTTTTAATTTGTTTCTCTAATGATTAGTGATGTTGAGCATCTTTTCCGGGGGGAAAATGTCTATTCAAGTCCTTTGTCCATTCTAAAATAGGCTTGTTTGGATTTTTTGTTGTTGGGTTTAGGAGTTGTAAGAGTCCTTTATGTACTCTGGGTATTAATCCTTTATCAGACGAATGATTTGCAAATACTTTCATTCTGCAGGTTGCCTTTTCCATCTCTTGATAGTACTCTGAAGTACAAAAATGATGAATAGTTCACTTTTAACTCCAATTGATACAAAAAGATGTATAAAAAAAGTTCTCTGAAGTAAATTTGAAATAAAACCTCTAGTCACCATACATTTATTGAACATCTTTATGATACTGAATTAAAGAAAATTTTCACTGAAAAGGCACTGAATCTTCTAAATTTTTTCATGACTATAGGACAGTTAATTTGCTTATTCATTCATTGTATTCAACAAATATTTACTGAGCTCATATTTTGCCAGGCCTTCCTTCTCACAGTCCACCAGGAGAGGACTATGAAGGAACCACTCTAGGGATCTCCTTATTCGGACACAGTTTTTCTGCAATCAACATGGTCCAAATTATTTGTCCCAGACTGCTGATGCCTCCAGGCTCTGGCTTCCTGGATCTCCTTATCCTGGCAATGGTATGTTATAGGCTGAAGAGAATAATGGCCAAGAATCCAAAGAACCTGACTGTTTCTATCATGATAACTCTTGTACAGGAACTTTTGCTGTTGCCCCATCTTTTCAGAAATATTGACACTCACCTAGCACTGAAAATCAAAGAGAGAAAAACTCTAGCCTATATTCTTCGCCCTTGCTAGTATCTGACTTCACCACATGCTAGTCTGTTTCACCCGGCACAGGTATACCACAGTGGGCATGCCCTGTGCTCCTTCGTGCCACAGTACCAAAAAGTTCACATAAAAATCTGGGTGTCCAGCTTCTCTTGAAAAGGTAGAGGATCTAGTAAACCTGGGCCCATGTTCTCATGTGTCAAGAGTTAGAACATTTGCTTTAAAGTTGTGCCTCCAAACCTTTTAAGTAGAGACCCAAATAAAAAGCGGTAATATTTGAATAGCATACTAGGGTCACCAGGAAAAGCTGCTTGAGGTGAAGGCAATGAACTAGGGGTTTAGCTACTTCCCCCCACCCAGGGAGCCCAAAGGCTGTCACTGTTAATACCTTCTCACACTGGTAATCCATCCTGGTGAGCTATGAACCACTGAATGTTTCTAAGCAAAAGAGTGAAATGATCAGGGCTGCATTTAAAAAGATAATTCTAGCAGCAGCATAGAGAGCAGACAGGAGGCAGTTAGAAGTTTTCCTAGATCAGCATAGGGAGATGGCTATAAAAGCTTGTCATATGGCATTGGTGAGGACAGAAAAGAGGGGGCTCCAGAGACTTTTAAAGATAGAAGCAAAAGACCGGGTGCCAGTGATAGCTTCAGACTTTCCTTACAGCAGGAGCCTGGGAACAAGAAAAGTCTTCTTGGCATGTGCAAAATAACGGACAAAGAAAAACATATGTTGTTGAAGCTCATGTTGTTTTAAAAACTCAAATATACGCATGATAAAAATCAGCTAAGTCTTGCATCAACTTAAATGCTTCAGAAGATTTTAGCCTCATGAAATGTAACTTAATAAGCAATGGTATTGTTTAAAATGCTGTTACAAACTTATTGAAATGTCTGATACACAGATTTTTCTTTTAGATGTTTGATGTCTTATATATCTTTATAAAAACTGGCTTAAGAATATATGCAGGGTTTTCTTCTCCCTTTATCATCATACTTTAGCCTTATCTGATCAAAAGGGTGGGGTTCGTGATCCACAATAACCACTAAGGCACCTGAGAAGCAGCAGCATGTATATGAAAGTCATTTATGTCTACAGTAGTGAGTATAAAGGGAGCAGGTTATGTCCAGTGCTCATGTACTTGATGCTGTCAACATGAATAATCTAGTTAAAATACGTTCACAAAGTCTCCTGCATCATTATTTTTACTTGTCACCACGGAGGTAGCATAGGTGTCATTTTTTTTTTCTAAATAAAACTGTGGAGGGGATTTCCTACCTCTTTCTTCCCTCACTCTCTAAAACAGAAGTGTAGAGATTTTTTTTTCTTTAAATGATTACATGGGTACTTTGAATTTGAAATCAATTGTTTTTTCCACTGAAATCAAAATATGGTCAGATTTCCTTGAACTCTGGCAGTTAAGAATTCAGGGGACCCTCAAAGGAGCAGACTGCAGCTTAGGAAAGGAAGGACTGACCACGCTGCTCTGGGACCCCGTGCTTTGCTGTTATCTGTAACAGGCAGCTGCTGCACATTTTGCACACAACTCATTTGAAGACTACCAAAAACACACTGAAGTCAGACGCAGAACATGTCAACCAAGAGAATGAGTTTGATCTATTGCATATCTCATAGGGAGTGGGAAAGAAAAAAGGGGCAGGAAAATAGAGTGGTTTCAGAGAGATTCCCACCCCCACTTTACTGCCGGAAGCAAGCCTGCCTGACCTTAAGAGACCCAGAGAGGAAAGCAGCCCTAGATGGATTCTCGCACACAAAGTGCCACCACACAGAGAGAAGCAAATTTGCATAGGTATGCAGCACTGCCTTCTCTTACCAAAGCAGCTGTGAAGATGGGCTTCTATGCCAGGCTAATTGTGGTTGATCTACCTGTGATTCAAGCGTCAAAGAGAGGGGTCCTCCAAACAGAAGAAAGTATGACATTGTGTTTCCCCAGCCAAGGTCAATGTCCAGAACAGTTGTAATCACAGTCCCCGGAAGCACATGTCCCATCAAAAAGGGGGTCTGAAAAATCTATAGCCTTTAAAAATCAAATATTGATCTAATTATCACATCCATCTCTCGATTTTCCAAATTTGCGAATATTAGACTGTGGCTGTAAACAAATTTTTATTAAAGTATCCAAACTCAGTCCTGAAATAATTTCATCCAGGCCTCAGGATGGGATTAATTATTATCAGAAACCCTTGCTATTGGTGATACAATAAATTTCCCACACAGATTCTCTTAAAAGCAGTGATATATTAGATGTACATTCATAAACAGGGAATATATAACTAGCAATGCTATAAACTGTCAATGTATCATAACCAAATTGTAATTTCACTGCAACGGGAACTCAAGCTCGGTCTCATCCTTATTTTTTGGCCTATTTACAGCATGACCTAAAGCAGATCACACATCATAACCAGTAACACAAATAAAGGTCTGATTTATTTGTTTTTTTTCTTTTTAGGAAAAAAATACAATTTAATTTCTTTAAGTTGTATATCTTTAAATTCTTCATTTTGGACATTTATGTAATAAAATATTGAGGACAATATTATAAGTATAATTTTTATTATAAAAATAAGACCTAGAAATAAGAGTATGTGGTACATGTAAATTGAGTGTTATCTTTTTCCTGACTAATCAAGAATTATCTACTGCACATTTCACCCAGAAAATCATGATATTTTAGTTTTGTTTTGATATGACAAATATAATCTTAGGTTAACCTTGGTTAAAATTGTCCTGTGTTAGGTAACTCCATAGTGTATAAGTGTGGAAAGAGTTAGGGAAAAGGTGATCAAAAGGGAATCTGAAATATTAATATAGATTGAAATATTAATATAGATATTTTAAATCTTCAAGTAAATACAAAACTTCCATTGCAACTAATTATGCCAATCTTCTTTTTCAACATAGCTAAATTTATAGCTGAAAAAAATTTAAGTAGAAATATATATGTTGAGCTTTGGAAGAAATTTTAAACTCTTGAACCGTATGTTTTTTACCACTATATTTGGGAAATAAGTTGTTCTGATTGAATAAATTTTCTAGTTTAATGAGAAAAAAGAAAACTTTTTTGTTTTGATCTATGTAGTGGAAAACTTAGCTCAAATATATGAGTTTACTATCTTCCCTTAGTAGGAAGAATATGACAACAGGTAAATGATTCAGGCTCTTAGAATGCTGAGGACTTTACTTTTCCCCTTTATTAATTCATTCATTTGACAATTATTTACTGAACAACAACTATGTGCCGGGTACTGTTCTGGGCAAAAGCTCTATTTGATGGTCATTGTACAGGCTATGGAAGAAGTGTAAATAACAGGATTCAATATGTAAGGATTCCATGTTCTACATTGGAATGCACTCTTAAAAATCCCTATCAGCTTGTTTTTGATAATATGGTGATTTTGCCTAAAAGTTCCCGATGTCTTTCCTCTGCATGCTCTTAAAATATAATCTGCTTAGTTGAAGTTCTGGTTAATTACACCTTTTATTGCAGTTCAAGATAATCTATAAAGCAATTACTACAATGATATGGGAACCAGAGATTGTGTACTTGTGTATGACTGGCAGAACTCCACTACATAACCAGCAGTCTGTCTTCAGTGTCTACATAAAAAGGCCATCTTCAAACAGAAAGAATAAGCGGTGTGATAGAGAAACAGTGTACACTCAGGAGTCAGGCAAATCTGGCCATTTGACCAGGGGGTGAGTCCCTCCCTTTAGCCTTAGTGCCCTAAACTGAAAAATGAAAATTATGTCCAACGTAATGTTCTTCTGAAGATTAGAGAAGATAATTCATTCAACAAATATTCATCAAGTGCTTTATCCCGAGAGCTCCAGAGAATCATTCTAGGTTCTTCAACAGAAGAATGCCGCTCTGGCTGCCGTATGGAGAATGAGTGAGAGTGAGGTAAGGTTGGAGGGAGGGAAATCAGTTAGGGACCTGTTATTATTTGGAACACGTGTAGTTTTCACTAAAGTAGAAGCAGTGAAGAGAAAGAGAAATAAATGGATTTGAGCATTAAAAAGATGAAATGAATGTCACCCACAGGAGAGGGTGACAGGCAGCACATGGATGGTAAGAGTGTAAGGTATAAAGAAACATCTAAGTCTCTTACTTGGGTATCTAAGTGGATGGCGGTGCCACTAACCAGGAGAGAGAACATTGGGAAAACAGCAGATTTTGTGGGAAAGATGACAAATTCTGTTCTAGCTAGGTAGAGTCTTCTGAGGGACCTGTGGGATACCCAAATCATGATATATGGTATGTGGTTAGAAATACAAGTCTAGAGAGAAAGCAGGGGAACATGACACAGAATAGAAGCCCAATAATCAGGGGCTATTACTGAAGAGACTTCCCAGCTGGTTCAATTCATCTCTTCTTCCCCGACTGGTCTAGAAACATCTACAGTTCAGAGGCCATGAGCTATCTCAGAGTGCAGTATCTCTCTCTCTCTCTCTCTCTCGTTTTTTTTTTTTGTAGGGGGACATAATTAGGTGTATTTATTTTCAGAGGCAGTACTGGGGATTGAACCCAGGACCCTGTGCATGCCAAGCATGCGCTCTACCACTTGGGCTATACCCTCCCTGCAGAGTGCAGTATAAATGATTCATCACTTGGAAATTTTTCGCAGCTACTAGCACTGCCTGAAGAACCTGTCTGGATTCTGTCCCAGCCTCTTAGCTATTGGAATGCTGTTCAAGAAGAGTCACTCTACTGTTTCCTTTTCAGGGGTCTGTATGTTAGTTTTCACTGTGGTTTCTTAGAACTTCAAACTTTTGAACTGTACGTTAAGATATGCTGAAAGTATGTATGTACTCTCCCTCATTTTGGTTCTCCATACAGCTATTGAGTGTAACATGTTGAAGTCACATAGCTAGACTTCATAGCTGGGGAGGACATTCAAGTCAGAGAAAAGACACACAGCTCTGAGATACAACATGCTCGGTGCATTCCAGACCAATGTGGAGGGATGGGACAATGGCATGGGATGAACCTGGAGAGCCAAGCAGGAGTCAGCTCATGCAGGGAATGTGCAAAGATCCAAGGATAAGAACATCACTTGTTCAGGGAACTGAAATTTCAGAAATTCATAGAGTAAAGAGATGACGCTGCAGAAGTATTTGCGGGGAAGAGCTTCAGATCAGGAAAGGTCTTGTCAGCCATGTGAGGAAGTCTGGATTTTATCCTGACACTGATAAGAAATTATTGAAGAGTTTTACCTGTGGGAGTTTCCTAGTTTAGAAAGATCACTTTGGTTGTCACATGGAGAATGGACTGGATGAGGCAAGAAAGGTGGCAGCCATGAGGCTGTGACAAAATGCCAGCTGAGTTATAATGGTGGCCTAAATGATGCCAGGGAAGCAGGGAAAGAAAGAAATGAATGCATTCAGGAAATACTGAATAGGAATAATCTGCAGACTGGTGAATATCTGGATGTGGGGAGTCAGGAGAGGAAGGAACAGAACATGACTGTCGCCCACATTTCTGGTGGGGGCAACAAATGGTGGCCCGCTCTCCTCTGTCCTTTTTTCCTCTACAGAGCTTTTCTTGACCTGTGGTTGCCATTCCTCTATTTTTCTCTGCAGTGGTGACCACAGAAATACTTATTTGCCACCAGTTGGTTGATAATAAGCTAACACCAAAGAATGTGCAGTTCTGCTGTTGCTGCTGCTGCTTCTACTGGTGGAAGAAGTTTTTCCCTGAGTCAGTGACAAGCTGAGGCCCAGAGGAAGTGAGTGACAGCAGCTGCTCCATCTGCAGGGAGCCAGCTCGGGACCGCCTCCAGAATGATGGTCCCTGGCTTGTCTCATTTTCAGGAAACTAGCACCCAGAGGACTAAATCTTACTCATTTTAAGTTCCCTACTCCTTCTGCCAAAGTCTATAGATTCATAATTTCTTTAAGACGATCATAAAGTATATTTCTTTTATCATATAACTGTAAAATTCTACAGACTGAGTTACCATGTAGAAACACCTGTATGCATAATTCTGCAATTTGATTATTGAAACTCTCAGCATTTCTAATTCCTCACACACTGACCACTAGCTTGAGCCACAACCGTCTGCTTAACAGATATTTTAAAAGCTATTGTGGCTTACCACAGCACCTTGAAGGGGGGTTTCTATTATTATACTGAAGTCTATCATCTGGTACGTTCAGAACTACCTTTTTTTTTTTTTAATGTAGAATAGTTTTAAAGTCAGTCATCCTGAAGCTCTTGCTTTTAGTTTGTTAGTAATTCTGCCTCAGACAGGATGTACTTCAGGTGAAAAGAAAAAGACAGTAAAGGAACTTCCAGGAGTTTATTTCTCTGAAACCATTTTAAGAAGCAATAAATTTTCACTGCTTTTTTCCCAAGAACTCAGACTAGTTTTTAGTAAATGCTATAAAGAAAATGTATATAATTTTAAGAAAACACCCAGCATGTTAGGCTCTATTTGCTAGGAACTGATGACTTGATAATTTTTTAGTGAGGAAGGAAAATCCTACAGGGGGACTTCATGTGCACTAAGAAAATAGAAACAAGTTTATTAAATTAGGCAAATCTTCTTTGCATGAAACCATTTTAAGGAATACAAAGTAAGTGCTTTCAAGGAGACAACCTAGTTGGAATGCAGCCTTTTATTTGCCTATTCAGTTGTGGGAGAAAAACTAATTTAAGTGCAATATGCTGTGTTATTTATTTATGTATTTATTGGTTTATTTATTTATTTATTTATTTCTAGGAAGGATGATATTAGTGATGTCGAAAGCAGAAAAACAAAGTTTTTCTTCTGCATGTCGTCTCCCATTTTTTCATTAAGTACTTTCCATAATGAAAATGGTACATGTTCCACGTTCCCATTTCACTGCTAAAGGCAGTCAGTACATACAACAGGTTAGCCAGGCCATTATTAATGCTTTTTGCACTTTAAGCATTTTCTCTACATGATAGTACTTTGAATATTTGGTGGGGTTTTTTTTCTTTTTTTATGTTGGGAATATAAAGCAAAACCGTGACGTACTTTACTTCCACTGACAGTAAATATTTTGCATCAGAATCCTTTTTACCTTTTATCTCTGGTGAGTTCCAGTGGAATAGAATATTTTACATTTGCTAAACTAACACATAGTTGTCTCAAATTTTAAGTATCAGAAAAGTAGAGTTCTTTCTTTATTTGGCAAAGAAATCCCTCTAAGTGTGTAGTAGCTAGGACTCAGTTTAAATGTGTCCTTTGTATCTTCTGTATCACTTGGCTTTGTCTCCAGAGGACCAGACATTAGAAAATTCCATGTGTCCTTTGAATGTCTTGATATAAAGAAATAACTGATCGTCAAGATGATTTCTGCCACTTCAGTTTTTCTCATTAGAGTATATGTTAAAGTGCCTTATGTGAATAATTACTCTTTTTAATAGAGTACTCTCTCTATAACCTTTGATTTCTGTAGTACACATCAGAGACGAGGTATCTACCTACTTGCCACAAACACCGCACGTGGGATCCCTTGCAATGAAGAGAAGATTTAACTAGGTAACCTTTCCTAACATTCCATAATAGCAAGGAAATGACAAGGTTTTCATCTATTATCTTATTTTATTTTTCTAACATTCCTCTGAAGTAGAGGAGCAAGCACACTTTCTCTCATCTTACAGCTGAAAGACAAGAGCTGCAACTTCCCCCATATCATATTCCTTGTCGGTCTGGAACCTAAACCTTCATTTTCTGACTTTCTCTCCTTACAGAATAACCAAAATAGCTTGTAAACAACTTGTCTTTCTATTATCTGAACTTTCTGAAATGACCTTTCACTTCCTAAACTCTTTGTTGTCTTTTTTCCCACTAGCAATGCTGCTTCTATAACATGCTGACAGAGCTATGAGGTTGTGCTGATCATCTGACTATAGATGAACCATTAAAGTAAGCCAGTGGGAAATATTTTAAAAATAGAACTGAATCTTCAACTTAAAATCTGCATAGTTAACCATGCAAGGAAATGATTTATCACATTTATTTGTGATCACTGAATTAAATCCTCATGACAGTTAACACCATACCTTCTTTTGATAAAAACAACATTACATTTTGCAGTTCTTTACCACAAATTTGAAATTGAAACATGTAAAAGGGGTTTCCAGGATCGAATGAGCAGTAAGGGCATTAAAAGACATTGCAGGATGCTGATTAAATGTAGTCTGGGCATCATTTTACAAATATAAACTATTTGAGATACTCTAAGTTCTTTGTAATCAAATGCATTAACTTTCCAAACTTAAACATCATAATAACAAAACAGCAGTGCTATTTTAAGCAGAACTTTTCATGTTAGGAATTAGTTGTTTTACTATCCCAGAGATACATCTGGAACAGGGTCTAGTTCACAATAACTACTCAATAAATATTTGTTGAATGAATAAATAAATAAGCCTCAAGTTCTGGAGAGAAGTGTGGGATGCAGACATAGATTTGAGGATCACAGCTAAAAAGAAGGGAGCTGAATTCATGCCAGGTGGATGAAAGAAGAGTGTGCAGAGTAAGAAGTTCTCAATAATGCACATAGATGAGAAGTATGAACTTGCATAGGAAGAGATAAAATTATGATGATAATGATATTATGTCATCTATAATTGGAGTTCAGTAAGGTAATCAGAACAAAAAATATATAAAAATCAATAACTGTCAGACGCAAAAGATAATTTAGAAAATGTAAAGGAAATTGCATTATATTATAATAGCATATATATGTAAATACATAGAAATAAATTTCACAAAAATAAACAGGACTTAACATGAAAAAATTATAAATCTCCACTAAAAGACACACACACAAAACTGTGAATAATGGAGAGCTAACCCCAAATTAGATGATAAACTTTGCGATCAAAATTCTAATGGCTCACTATGCACCTATTAGGATAGCCAAAATCCAAAGCACCAACACCACCAAATGCTGGCGAGGATATGGAACAACAGGTAATGCTCATTCATTGCTGGTAGAACTGCAAAATGGTATAGTCACTTTGGAATATCATTTGGCACTTTCTTACAAAACTAAATACATTTTTAACATACAATCCAGTAATTGAGCTCCTTGGTATCTACCCAGAGGGGGTGAAAACTTATGTCCACACAAAAATCTCCACACAGAGGCATATGACAGCTTTATCCATAATTGTTAAAATGTGGAAACAACCAAGATGTCTTTCAGTAGATGAATGGATAAACACACTGTGGTACATCAGACAATCGAATATTATTCAGTGCTAAAGGGAAATGATCTATTAAGTCATGAAAAGACGTGGAAAAAACTTAAATGCATATCACTAAGTGAAAGAAGCCCATCTGAAAGGGCTACATATAGAAAACATAAACAAGACTGTACCGTGTAGCACAGGGAAATGTATACAGGATCTTGTGGTGGCTCACAGCGAAAGAGTATAACAATGAAAGTATGTATGTTCATGTATAGCTGAAAAATTGTGCTCTACACTGGAATTGGACACAACATTGTAAAATGATTATAACTCAATAAAAATGTTTATACAAAAAAAATGAAAGGGCTACATACTGTAGTATTTCAAAAATATGATATTCTGGATAAAGTAAAACTATAGAAACAGTACGAAGATCAGTAGTTGTCAGGGATTGGGAGGAGGGAGATGGAAGTTTTAGGGCAGTGAAACTATCCTGTATGATACTGTAAGAGTGAACACATGCCATTATATATATATATATATATATATATAAAATAGTATTTATACTATATTTATATTATATATAGTATTTATTTATAGTATTATAATATAGCGTGTGTGTGTATGTATGTGTGTGTGTGTGTGTATATATATATATATATATATATATATATATATATATATATATATATATAAAATAAATATAAAATGATCCCACTTGGGTTAAAAATACGTATGCACAGTTGTGATCAGAAAAAAGATAAAAGATGTAATTCTCTTTGAGGAGTGAGGTTACAGATGAGCAGGAAAGGGTACTTAGACTTGCTGCGTCACATACTTCTCCACTGTGCACTGCATAAACTACACTTATAACTTAAAAGATAACCAAAATGACCTTGGGAATGTTATATACGTAATCATGACAATCTGATACAAGACAGATGGATGCTAGACCGAGAAACAAATTACTGAGCACAGGCAAAGCCAGACATAAAAGTTCAGGCTATGAACCTAGGTTTTTCCATTCCCCAGTTCACAATCACAGAACAGGTGAAGTCCAAGGAACACAGCCCAATGTTGATGGTGATGATGACGACACCAGTGACTGCCACTTAGTGATGGCTTATCATGTGCCAAGTGTTGAGCCAGATGCTTTGTATGTTTTCTCTGATTTAATTCTCACAATCCTTTAAGGCTATAAATGAGGAAACTGAAGTTAAGAGAATATAAGTCTTTTGCCCAAAGTCACAATGTTAGTAAGAGCCAGAACCAGAATTAAGTTGAAGATGATCAAACTTCAAAGTCCATGTTCTTTTCCTTACAACAACCAAATTGCTTCTCATGAAATAGAAATAGAAGGAAAAGTCAATAAAAAAAAACATATCCGGCTTCAATAAAAAACATATCTTACAAGAAAATTTGATTTCTAATAGTAAGAAATTTAGTGTATTTGGATGAATAGTATTCAATTGTAACTGTAATAAGCAGAGCAAACTCATCTCTATCATACAGTTCAGCCACAGCTTTCCATGTTTCTATTTGAGCTTTACAGCAACTTTTTTCAGTAATCTGGCCTCTAGGCCAACATAGCAAATGAAGATAGAAAAACAACATAAAATCACGTTTGCATCAGTAAAGGGCTCTCAACTGGAAAAAAACAGAATTATCCTACCCTGCATGCGTGTGAGAAGATTACATATTTGCACTCCTCATTCCTCCATAAAAGCTAATCCAAGCTTCATTACTGCCTAGCTTCTAAACATTTACATAAACTATGGCTTTGTTATCACTTATTACTGGATTCAGCAGATTACATGCAAAATGTGCAAAGACATGATTAAAAAAATCTTTGATCTTCTAATCAAAAGAGTAAGCAATATTAATTCATTTTGGCAAGTGTGATACATATACTTTATCGTAATACTATTTTGCATTTGAGATTACCACACTCCAATAGCTATTCTTCATTAATGAAGATTTGTTGCTATGTAATTTCACTGCAGCTCTATGTAATAATATCCTTGCTAGATAACTGGCTAGATTTGGTGTGAATTTTTTTATAATATAATCATATTCTTTATAAAATATAAATTTTACCATCATGGTATGTGATTCTGCAAAGCTCATAGACAGAAATATCACTGAGAACTCCATAAATGGGAAGAGTGAAAAATCTTCAAATTGAATAAGAAATAATCTTCAAATTCAAAAGCCTTCTGTATTTCTGTTAATACTAATTATGTGAAGCCAAAAAAGAAAAAAAAACCTCCCAAATCTTATTGAGAGATAGATTTACACATAAATAATTATAACATAAAGAAGAATGCACGTGAATGTTGCAACAGAAGAAGAAGTGGCATGCCAATTATTCCTGAAAGGATCCTGGAAGACTTCATGGAAAAGATATCATTTGAATTCATCTTTGATGAATGGGCAGGATCAGGAAGTGGAGAGGAAGGCATGGGGTGGAATAGGACCTAAAAGGCATAGAGTCTTGAATGCCAGCCTAGTGGTGAATCTTTATTCTGCAATAAATAGAAAGCTACCTGATTTTGAGCTCAGAGGTAATTTGATCAGAGCTATGAGTAGTACTCTGAGAGGGCTGTGAGGCGGACATAAGATTAAGAGAAAATTATGGCGGCAAAACCAGCGGTGAAGTTACTTCAATGATTTGTCTGTCTGTCCCCCCAGAGACTCGTCATGCGCACATCCAGGCCAGACATCATGTTTTCCACAACTTGATATTCTCCAAGCCGCACATGTTTAACAAGTGCTGCTGAAGGCACGGGTTCTTGTAGCAAATGGCCATGGGAGTGAAGAGACATGAAAGAGAGACAGTGTAACTGAGGAGGTAACATTGTAAAGAGATGTTAGCTGGTTGGATGTAGATGCCAAGGGAGACAAAGGAATAAAATCATTACTCAGTTTACCCTAATACAAATTTACTGAGCACTTACTATGTATCAGGATGTGGTAGATATTAAATATATAAATATGAATTAATATCTGGTCCTTACTGTTAGAAAACTAGGGGTGACAGTTAAGTGAATAGACAAACAATAATATAGATGGTAAATAAAAAATGGAATAATTTTGTGTATATGTGTGTATATGCAATAATATGTGTCCAAAGTCACAAATAGCAAAGAAAGAAGCAGTTTATTTTGTCTGGGGAGAGCAAAGGAAGACTCCATTGAGCAGATGGTGGGTGAGTGGAACTTTGGAGAATAGAGTTTTCAAGGTAAGGGGTACAGGAGCCCATTGCACACAGAGGAATTAACATTTTTAAGTATCTGGAGGTCTCAAGAAACTTCTCTCCTATGTGTGTGTATGTATGTGTACATATGTGGCAAAAGCATAAATTACAACAGGGAGCCAGGAACTAATGGGAAATGGGATTAGAGAGCTGGGTAGGGGAGAAAAATCTCTGCATTGCAAGGTAAAGAGCATGAACTTTATTCTGTGTGTAGAAGGGAGTCAGTGAAGGTTTTTAAGCTGTGTAGCTGCTGGTAGATCTACCCATTAGTAAAGGGCAGATGGGAAACATGTTGAAGAAAGCTTGGTGAATGGATAGGGAGGAAGGGAGGAGGGTGGGACTGAGAGGAGAATGGGAATGAATGGTAAAGAGTCAACGGCAACAGATCAGACGAAAGATAATGAAGTCCTTCAAAGACAGTGATAATAGGGAAAGAATAGATAGATAAAATAGAGATATTTCAGTGATAAAATTGGACAAATTCAGTGGCATGGGATGTGAAGCAACCAACTCGTAAGTTTTTTGATTGAATTACTTACTGGGAGTTGTGCCACCAAATGAAGGTTCAGTGGTTTGGGGTATGCGGAGCCTGAAGGCTTACCCAGGGGAGCGCCTCTTCCTGCAGACACTGAAATTTAAGCCCGTGACTTAGGGGAAATGTTAGTGCTAGTGCTCAAGTTACACACATGGAAGGAGGGTGACACTGTTAACCAAGATAATGGAATATGGCTTAGAGAGATGCAACAGTTTAGAATGAAAATTATAATTGTTTTTGTTTGCAGTATTTGATTAGCTGGTGGAATAACCATGAGGATCTGTCTATAAGGAGTTTAGAAGTATGGGACTCCATACGGTGAAATACTATGCAGCCTCTTAAAGGATCAGATTGCTTCTTATGCATCAGTTAGGGAAGATATTCATGATTTGTTATAAAGAAAAAATACAAGTTGTAGAACAATATTTAATATGATACAGTTTTCACAACAAATATATATATAAATGCATATATGTATGAATATATTGTACACATATATGTAAATATAACCAAATAACACATACACACATACATAGATAACACGGAAAAAATGTATGGGAGGAGGGAAGACAACTAATCTTTTACTGGATAGTCCACCGTATTCTTTGTATTATTATAATGCATATTCATTGCTTTTGGTTTCTTCTTAGGGTTAAAAAAGCTGTGGAAAAAAATAAGATCGCCAAGTGAGAGTCTAGAGGGAAGAAAGAACAGGGTCAAAGGCAGGAACTTGAGACATGCTCTAAGCACAAAGATAATTTGAGAGTTAGATAGAAAGGCAAAAAAGGGGACTGAAAGATACCTGAGGGTTAACAGCCAAGAGAAGAGTGCTTAGAGAGTTGGTGTTGAAGCCTTCCCAAAAAGGTGGATACAGTGATGATCTCAAAGTGGCAGATGGGGTTGGGAGATTGGCAAGTTTTGATTAAGCAGTGTTTTGAGAGCAGGGTCAGACTGCATTTGGTGAAGCATGAGATTAAAATGAGGACATAGCGGGAGCAGTGCCCTTAGTTACCAAGCAAAGTGTTTTGGGCAAAGGGAAATTAGAGCACAATTGCAACCCAAGGCTGAGAGGCAGTGTTCTGCTAAAGGTCAGAAACACAAAAGGGGGAGGGAGTAACTGTTATTTCATCAGATCGATTTACATTTCTTTTTGAAAGGAAATAATACTGTATACACTTTAATATTTGATTTCAGAGAATACAGACTTGTGGTTACTGGGGTGGGGGGCGGGGTAGAGGGTGGGAAGGGATAGACTGGGATTTCAAAATTGTAGAACAGATAAACAAGATTACACTGTATAGCACAGGGAAATATACACAAAATGTTATGATAAATCACAGAGAAAAAAATGTGACAATGAGTGTGTATATGTCCATGTATGACTGAAAAATTGTACTGAACACTGGAATTTGACACAACACTGTAAAATGATTATGAATCAATAAAAATGTTAAAAAAATATTTGATTTCAAAACCAAGCATGCTTTTGTTTACATTGACTTTTGATTATTTAAAAAATGAATTTTTAGAGCTTTTTCAACTATTTTTTTAATTCCCAACTTTACCATTTTTCAGACAAAAACAGGAACCGGAAAGAAGTGGCTGGGCCGGCTGTCTGGTGTGACGCACGCTGCCGGTCAGACAGCTAGAGTAAATGTTGTCTTGGTTCTCATAAAATGCAGTCTTCCAACACTGCATCAAACACCCTTAATCGTTCAAAGTGACAGCAAGTGTTAGAATAAACCACAACTGAACCGTTGGCAGTGAAATAACTCCACCCAAAGGTCGGTTCTAAGATGCACTTGTGAGCACTGCTGTTGCATGTTTCACTGACTTCTTTAGTAGGAGTTAGACTATTTTTCTGCAAGTTACTCATCTCGTGACTACATAGACACAGACACACACATGAGTACAATGAACACAGCCATTCAAATACACATTTGGTTATTCACGTGGGGATTATGCAAGGCAAATTTTAGTCCTTAGACAGTTTCCTTCCTCATCATCCATCAGAAACCTATCAACATTGCCATGTGTTTAGGAGATGCATGTTAATTTTAAATTTTAAATGTTAACAGCCTAAAAAAGGGAAAACCTATAGGGTATACCTCCTAGGAAAGATGGTAGAGCAGAACCACACACACACACACGCATTCTAAATCTAACTATGCATGATTTTTAAATTATCTGTGAAACTAAATTTAGATCATTACCACTTGAGATTATACATAGTGCTGGTAGAAGGTTGGAAGAATATTTAACACAGAAGTATTCTATCAAATTTCCTTCCCAAAACAAATCAATCTTACCCCATAACCTTGAACCAAAAGACTATAGAAAGTACACGCTGCTCCCAGAGCTCTTTTGCTATGCATTTAACTATAAGAATATGTCCTCCCCAAATAAAAAACTGTCAAAAATTCCTGATGAACATCTTCCATGGTAGTCTCACCCCTGGTTGGAGTTTACAGTGTAAAAGTGCGTAAGGAAATGGAGTTGGAAAAGATAGAGTGGGCAGGTTATGGAAAACCTTGCACAAAACATTCAATATTTTAGCGTTATGTCAGGCACTACTTGCCATCTTTAGGTCTGCAGACCCTCCTCTCCTCCATCACTATTGGCTTTCTATTGACACATTTACTTTATTATTTTATAATTATCATTCATGGCGCTATCTCTCCTTCCCAGATTACAGGCAATCTGAAGAGCAGGAAAAATGTCTTTGTTCACAAATCTTTTTGTCCTGGAGTCTAGCAGAGTGACTGAACTCAATAAGTGCTCAAAGGAATGAACACATGGAATGACGCATGTATGTGTGAACACAAGTGGTATGAGTGATTGAACTCAATAAGTGCTCAAAGGAATGAACACAAAGGAATAAACACATGTATGTGTGAATACAAGGCTATGAAAGTAGCTCTGAAACGAAGAGACGTTTCAGATAAAATTGGCAGGACTGCACTCCGGACTCTCCTGTGATTCTTTTTTTTCCTTTCTTAAAATTAGATTGATATTCATTTTGGCATTGCCTAAAATATCTCTGTCTTTAGTTCTGACCACAAAAGTAATATGGACCATGAGGGCCAGCACCGAAGCATGGTCCATGGGTCCAAGCCTAATTAATGAAGGTTGTAGTCTCTTGAAATAACAGGGAGAGGAGAGAATAAACTCTGTGTAAGGAGAAACAGTGAGATTCACAACTGAATGAACCAAAACCGTGGTTAAAGTCTTTGAGGCAAGTCCTAAGACAGAAACGGGAGCTAAAGGCAATTTGCATTCTAGGTAAATGCAGTAGGGTAACAAAAAACGAGGGAAAGCAGGAGAGAAGAGGGCCCAGGACTTGGGATGTGATGAGGGCTGCTTCCCTGAAGTTCCTCCCCTTTGGATGCAGCCATGCAGCTTGGGTAGGGGGCATGACAGGGTCAGGACATAAATACTCTCTCAGCTTCGTTTCTAGTTTCCTAAGGTCTCATCTTCACCCAGGGGTGTCATTCAGTGAAGCATGCTTCATCAGTTTATGAAAGAAACATGTTTTGTTGCCTGTGGGGTACCTACCAGGCGCTAAATGAGTGCAGCGAGAACACACAACTGTGAAGGAGCCACAGTCCGTTTCTGGTCTGAAAGGAAAAACAGACATATGAACAAGTAATGAGGGCAAGTAAACAGGCTAGGAAGTATGTATACATCTTATGGGAGTTTAGAGGAAATGCCTGAGTTTACTTGGGGATGATGATGACTCAGATGGGAAGATCTTTAGGAAAAATTCAATAAAACAAAGTCTGGGAGGCTGGAGGAGAAGTTTAGCTGTCAAACTAAGAAAACAAAAGTGATAAAAGCAGCTAGAAAAATTAACTAATTAACAATCAGTGCATAAAAATCTGAGGTACATGAAAAAGTAGGATATATTCAGAATTCAGGTAGAAAGGGAAGAAATGGTGGGATATATGGCTGGAACTGTAGCTAGTGCCCTAAACTTGATACCCTATGAGACCTACTAAAATTAATCAAAACTGGAAGACAAGTTAGGTGGTGAGAAATACAGACACTATGCATTTGAACCAAGACACGGGCAAGGGGGAACGAAGAGAAAGTCACAGATTTTGAAAGCAGCTTGGAGGCAGAATTGACAGAGTTTGGAGCTATGACTGTATGTGTGGGGTGAAGTATGGGGTAGTCATACGAGTCCTGGGTTTCTGGACTGGGTGGCCAGATTGGATGCGGGTGTACCTATCAAGATTAAGAAAACAGGAGAAGTAGCAGCTGTGCACATGATGAGATTGGTTTTGGATGTATGCGTAAAATTAAACTCATGGACTTGAAAAACCATATGAAGAGGCCAATATGTAGTTGAAAATATGATTGGGTCATGACCTGAACACCCTTCTCTACTTCTGCCAAGATCGTGGATGCATTCTTGGCTTTTCGTACTGACAAGCCCATGCACACATTACTTATTCACAAATGTTCATCATATCTTTCACTCTTCAGTGAGAATATACAGGTTTTTATTGATTCTTGTTTAATGCCTTCGTCAAAATAAGAGCATTTGGCTAGAGGAAGCATAAACTCCCTTCTAACGTTCTGATCTCTATGTTTGGGTAAAAATGTATGTCTTTAACACAATTCTAAAATCCAAAAATAAGAAGAGGTAAAAATATGCATTTTTTGCTTTTCCCTACATATAGATAAAAGACATTCTTTTTTCTGGCTTCCCAGCATTTACATCTCCAGTTTCCTTTTGGGAAATTACCTGTGCACAGTTTCAAGATCAGAATTGAGACTTAGGCAGTCTAGCACGTGAGGTAGGTTAATCAGATGCTCTCTCATGGGATTTTGCATTCCACAAGCAATACGAGGGCAGTATTGCAGTGGCACTGTGATCAGGCCATCCAGTGATGAAGCAGTAACTGTGGGGCTGTTTCTGCCTTTTTGACTCTAGTGACCTTTTGGTTCCCATCTATTTCCAAGCCTCCCATTCTCCAACCTTCTGCTCGTTCTGTGAGCCTGGTGTCCTCTCAATAAATCCCCTCTGCTTCAATTAGCTAATTCTGCCACTTATTTGATAGGAAACCTGGCTGAACATCAGATTAAATTAAGTTATCCAACCAAAAGGAAAATACTGGATTTTTATTTCCTAACTAATTGAAATAATGATTACTACTGAAGCCACTGAATGTAATCAATGTCTGGAATCAGAAAAGATTTCAAAATGAGTTCTTTTGAAGAGAATTTTATTAGCTTATCTTTAATTTGTATTAAACACATTCCTTCCTATCTGTCTGGTTATATGATCTTTATAGTAAGTTGAACAGAGGTAAGATTTTACTAGTAAAACCCAAGTTGATTAAGGAGTAATTTCAGTAGGTTTTTTTTTTCATTTAGTTTTACATTGTAAAAGATTTATTTTTCTGTAGATAAGTATCTGAAAGGAAAGATATATTATTCTTTCTCCTTTGGTAACTTTTACTGAGTGGTTATTGCATGCAAAACAATGCGCTAGATGTTCAAAGAGTATTCTGTTTCATCATTGTGTATTTTAAAGCATTTAGTAGATGCTTATATAGTAAGTTTCTGTCCTTTTGGAGCTTACATTCTAGAGAGAGAGATGGGGGTAAAAGAGAAAAATAATTAGCAGTAAGTCATAGTAGGTACTATGAAGCACACAGACCAGGATTTGAGATGGTGCCAACAATGAGACCTGCCTTAGACACAGTGGTCAGGGAAGGCCTCCCCAAGGATGGGACTGCTGTGCTGAGACTTGGGGGGTGAGAAGAGGCTGCTAGACAAAGGGTGTGGAGAAATGCATCCTGGTGCCACCAGTCACACTCTGTGGGACTCTGGGCAATTTATTCAACCCCTCTGTGCCACTGTTTCCTCATCTGTAAGAGAGCACGAGAGCACCTACTCCGTACTGCAGGTGTCAGGGTTAAATGTGCGCACATATGGAGGGTGCTTAGACCACTGCTTAGCGTGTAGCAAGAGCAAAATAAATGCCAGTTATTCATACTCCTCCAAAAAGGCGGACCGGCACGTACAAAGGCCCAAGGCAGGAAAGCTCTTTGGCAGATTAATTAAACTGAAATCAGATTAGTGTGGCTGGAGCAGAGTAGCAAAGGGGCGAGTGGCACAAGACGAGGCTAGAAACCTGAACAGGGTCAGGTCACACACGGCCTGTGGTTCATAGTAAAGAGGTTTTGTCTTTTTTTTTTCTCTCTTTCTTTGTTAGTGAAATGGGAAGCCACTGAAGAATTTAAGCGGAAGATTGATGTTACTGGATTTATGTTCTAAGATGATCACTTCACCCGCTGTGTGGAGGACAGACTGGAGGGGGCAAGAGTAGTAGCAGAATGACCAGACAGGAGGGTGCTGTACAGTAGTCAGGGTGGGAGATGATGGTGGCTGGGCTGAAGGGGAGGCAGCAGGAAAGAAGAGAGTGGTTTCAAGATATACTTTGGAGATAGACTTGCCGTCTTTGTGAATTCATTAAATTTGGGGAAAAGAACAAAAAGGGGGAGATCAAGGCAGAGCTGTCACATGCAGTTGTGCAGGGTGTACACTGCCTAAGTGTGCCTAGCTGACAAGGGCACCTGGGGGCTGACACCCAGTACATACTTAGTTTACAAAGTCCTGTCCCCTGGCGGGGGTTACATGCACTTGCAAGGAGTGCCTTTTCTGATTTCTACAAAGGCAGCACCTAGGTTAGAATCAGCCCTGCCCTTTAATGATGTTGCCACTGACTTGGGTACCTCTTAAATGATGTTGCCACTGGCTTGGGTACCTCTTAAATGATGTTGCCACTGACAGAAACGGGGGTACCAAGAACAGAGGTGAGACAGGTTTTGAGGGGAAATCAAGAGTCTGGGCCCTGTTAAGTTTGATGTGACTCTGCGATATCTAAGTAGAGATTTTAGATTGGTAGTTGGCTGCCTAATACTGATCTTCCGTTCATCTCGCTATTTCTAATAATTTATCTATTGATGAAATTTCACTCAACAAAATCATCATTCACAAATAATGGCAATTTTATTAATTCCTCTCCAATCTGTGTGTATATATGTGTACACACACATGCGCGCGCGCACACACACACACACACATTTTATCTTAATGCACTTGCTCAGGCCTTCAGAACAAGGTTAAATGTAAGGGGTGAAGGTGGTCATCCTTGCTTTATTCCAGATCTCAAAGGTACAGTTTTCAGTCCATTTCCATTAAGTATAATGGCTAATTGTTTCTTCATAGAGACCCCTGTCAGATGAATGAAGTTCCTTTCTATTCATAGTTAACTAAAAAGAATTTTTTTAATCAAAGAGGATGTTAAGTTTTATCAAATTTTTTCTGCATCTGTTGAGATAATCATGTTTTCTCTCATAATTTTCCTTTCCTTCTCTTAATTTTAATTTCCCATAATAACCTTGAATTTTGCTGACAGGGCTATGCGGTCTCATGAAACAAGCTGATCACTTTCTATTCTTTGAAACAGTTTGTGTTAGAATAGATTCATCTCTTCCTTAAATTTTTGATAGAATTCATTGGTGAAGCTATCTGGACCCAGACTTCTCTTTGTAGAATGGATTGTGAATATGGATTCATCTTCTGTAGTAGTTACAAAGCAATTTAGATTTTTCTATTTTTTTCTTTTACTTTTAGTGAATTATATTTTCCTAGGAATTTGTCCGTTGTCTAAATTTTCAAATTTATTGACATAGTAGTTCATAATAAAAATGATGATCATAATATTCTCTCATTATCCCTTTAAAATCTGCATTTTTCCTTGGTGTCATCTCTCTCTTTCTCTTGGTCACTCTAGTCAGAGGCTCATCCCAGAGAATCAGCTTTGAGGTGTGACTGCTAACAGAACAGCATTTCTTTTTGGGGTGATAAAAATGTTCTGAAATTAAATATTGGTGATGGCTGTACAACTCTGTGAATATACTAAAAACCACTGAATTGTACATGTTAAAAGGATGAATTTTATGCATTTGAATTATATATAATACATGTTATTTAATATATAGAGAGACAAAATAATATGACCAGTATAACCTGTAATAAGTACCAATCAAGTTTGTATTTGCCTACTTCAGGGCTTCCAGCAATATTGCTCGTCTTAGTTTTTGTACACTGTCATGTTCTCTACATCACATAGTTGTTGACAAATTAACCACATTTAGTATTGTCAGGAAGGTTAAGACGTATTAATATGTAATTTCTTTAAAACCTTCAGATTTTAACTAATAGCTGATGGTTTCCATAGAATACTGGTACATGTTCTATCCATAGAGACCAAACCAATCTAAGGAAAGTAGGTCACAGAGCACAATCTGATCCAGACTTGGCACTAAATGATGCAATGCTTTTCTCGTCACATAATCACGATGTTCTAATCACGCCGTGACTCTGACCTTTAAGTCAGTGGGTAGTCTATCATTACTTGGTAGCTGCTGAATCCAGAGTCAACATTTTGGAAGCTAAAGAACGCCCATCTTCTTTCAAAATCATTTGGCTTATTAAAAATTGAGCCCAGCTCAAAACTCTTGCCAAGGTTTAGTTATTTCATGCATATGAACTAAACAACAAACAGAATACAATTAGCAGGGAATAAAAAATAGAGAATGTATTTTTCTAACATATTAAAACACATTAAATATATAAAAACATTTAAAAAGAAACTACTTTGAAGCATATTATAATCTTAAGAAATTATTGATTAGATTTTTCTAGTTCTAGTTTCTTTCTTGACAAAAAGATTCAAGAAACATGAAATACCGAGAGATGATTAGAAATATATATGAAACCTTTAAGGAAAGTGCTTTGAAGTCTTGATTGTCAATCCTAAACTAACGTAATTTCCCTTTTACTGAGGAATATATAGCTTCTATGTAGTAATTTATTTGGTACACTAATAAATTGCCTCTTTGGAAAACTATATACACAAACCCAAAGAGGTCTCCAGGAACCATGAAGTCCTTTTTTTCCGTGTGTATATATACATATGTGTGTGTGTGTGTGTGTGTGTGTGTGTGTGTATGTGTATATATATATATATGTATTTTTATTTTTTAATGTATTTTAAATATGTTTTTAAATCGAAGTACACTTGATGCACAGTATTATGTATGTTTCAGGTGTACAACATAGTGATTCACAATTTTTAAAGGTTTTACTCAATTTACAGTTTTTGCTAAATATTGGCTATATTCCTAATGTTGTTCAATGTACCCTTGTAGCTTATTTATTTTACACATAATAGTTTGGGTTCTTAACAAGTTAACACCCTCTGTCTATGAGAATGAAAAAAATGAAGTGCAAATGACTTAAAATGCAGGTGCACGTCAAGGAATGGAAACCCAAAATGACAAATACAATTTTAGATGCAGTCATCCATGTTCTTTAAATAACCTTAGCTGTGAGATGTTAAAATACTGTGAGAAAATGGAAGTGTGAAAAAATGGTTTAAATATTCATTCTTGCACCTCAACGTAGATATGCCTTCGTGCAAAGATGCATAAAAAACCTTTAAAATCATGCCCCAAAGAAAACCGTTCTGATTCATAGCAAATTATTTATATGTCTATTTTATAAAAAAAATTTCTAAAAATTAGTAAGGAAACATACATAAGTCAATAGAATAATGGGTATAAACAGGTAATTCACCAAAGAAGGACAAATACAAAACAGGATGCTGATCTTCAGCAGCTAAAACATATAAGTTAAAACACACTTGATATGCTTTTAATTAGATTAGAAAATTTTGATATCAACAACCATTGGATACATGTGAGGTATGGGGAAATGAGCTTTATTTTTTTGATAGGACTATAAATTTATACAAACTTTTGAAGGATAATGTAATTTTCCTTATTAAAATCTGAAAAGTACATATCCTGTTACCTAGTAATCCCACTTCTAGGAATCCATCCTATGGATGCAGTTACATGAGAATGTAGAAATAAAATACAGCATGGTCATTATAGCATTGTTAGTAATAGGGAAAATTCAGGAACAGCTTATATGTCTACCAATAATTAAATGACTCAATGAATGAAGGTGTAGACATAAAACAACTACAGCCATTTAAAAGGGCACTGATAGGATTTCCAATGCACTGACAGTGTTCTTTTTCTTAACCTGACTAGTGGATGTCTAGATGCTAACAATGCATATATGTATTTATGTGTATAATTGTACATGTTTTTATATGCTTCCGAGTTTTCAACAAAGAATGAAAAGGAAGAACAAGGACAAATCTATATGGATTACTCTAGTAGGATGTATGTGATGTTAAGAAAAAACAGAATAGACCATAAAGACCATTATAAATGGAATAATTCTTATTTTTTGAGTAAAAAAGTATCATGTATGTATACATAATTATGGAGGTACATTTTGAAAAAAAATAATACTCAGTAGGAAGGTTGTTAAGTTTTCTAAAAACTACTCATGCGATGATGTCTGAAAAAAACTGCTCTTCCTTTTCTTTAACCCAAGCTAACTGAATGATGAGATTCCCTTCCTGTGTAGCTCTTTTCTGCACTTAGTACTTAATTCCTGTTTCTCCCACAAGCCTAAACAAACATATAGATCAGCTGATTACTAGTTATCACACATACATTTTACTAATAAGGAATGCAGGGGTCACTGATTGGTCAAAGGTTATCTGGCAACATTCTGGACTTCTAACTTTCATTTCAAAGCTTCACCACACTCAGGTTATCACAGCGTGGAAATATGAAAGTGAAAACACTGAGAATCTGCACCTTCAAAGGATTAGTGGGATGTAGAAAAAGAGCAGGGGACTGCAGTGAGTTACATCTCCCAGTTCCTTAAAATGCAAATGTAATTTACACCAGGAAAAGTCATTTAAGTAAACTACTTCATGCTGTAGAAGAGGAAAAGGAAATTGTATAAGAATTGACTATTAAGAAAGTTTAGTTACAGGCAGGTCTAATGATGGAACTGTAAGGAAGTGGTTTAAGGATACTTCCTTTAAAAAAATAGTACAGCAATTAATTTTATTGTCCTTAATAAGTTCCCTGAGCCTTATCTATGTCCACCCAGAAATCTTCTATAAATACTTAAATGTACAGAGATTCTTAGAACTCCCATCCTTCCCACTACATGGCGAGAAAAGACTGGGTGTGTGTCACGTTGTGGGTAGGAAAGTGTAGGACAGGGCAATAGGTAGGTTTTAGTGCCAACAGACTGAGGACTTGTCCTAGAATAAATGCCTGGAAGGAATCCAGACTTGCAGTCATCAACATTCAGTCCCTATCCCACGCAAGCAAAAAGGAGCAGACCATACAGCAAGAAAAGCAGACAAATTAAAAGAGAAACCATCAGAGAACTCCCACCCAAAATGGTTTCTTTTTAAAGGGCATTGAAGAAGAGTTCAAGGTCAGATTATATTAAAATATAGATTATCCTTCTCAGGATCTAAAGCTACAGGAAAAATAATATGGAGCAGTGACCTAAACAATCATATAGGAAGTGGAGGATAATATTGTTCACTAAGGTTGCCTGTATTTGGGTTCCTCAGGAAACTGAATAATACTGAAATGTGGGTGCACTGGGGCATGAACGCAAATGCAAATTACGCATTAGAAAATACAGCCTGAACTAGCTAGGACGTTCAAATTAGCAACTGGGTTTTCTATGCAAGTGAATTTTTCAATAAGGCTTATATTGTTTCAGTCAATGAAAAGACAGCTTGACTTTCTTGAGAGTTGGAAATGATACATCATTACCCATTTAGCTATGTCAAGAGTATAGGGAACAATTAACATTACTGTTTTCTTGAACCAAGAGAGTGTTTTAAGTCAGATATATCCTTTATCTACAATTTCTTCCAGTATCTCCTTCTTCCTAGAGGGAGAGAGAAATAGTACCTTATCTAATACACAATAAAATCTCTGATGCTCATGCTCATCTCTCAGTTGTGTAAATGCAGATGTGAAAAGGACATCCTGTAATCTACAGTGAAGATGAAAAATTATTTATAAAACTTTGTCAATAAAATACAAAATAATACATGATGAGGCTTAAAAAGACTGATGAACAATATGATACAAAGCACAAAGAAATGGAACCCAGGAAACTAGTCCACTGTCTAGCTTTGTTACCTTGTGCAGATGACATTTTCTGGTGCTCAGTTTTGTCGTTTATGCATCTACTTTAAGTGTGGTTTTGAGGAACTAGATAAGATTAATATTTTGAAACAAATACAGAACTAGATACAAAAACAGGCTATTATTGACTTTGCATTCTATCTTATTACTTGTCAGTTAGCATGTAAATGCAGTCTCTTTTGAAGAGAATTGAACCTGGAATCTGAATTGAAACTTCTCTGGCCCTTTTTTTTTATATCTATTAATAGGCAGTAATATGGCACATGGTTTCTTTGGTGAAATGCTGTTGGTAGGAGCTAGTTATTTGTGTTAAATAAGCTTACAGGGACATTCTTAGAAATTCTAGATTCAATATATGTATTAGCTAAGAAGGTTTGGGAGCAAATGACAGAAACAATAGCTTAATAAAGAAGGAAATTAATTTTTGTCTCATGGAAATGTCCAGAAAGTGATTCATGACTGGCATGGTGACTCATGCTGCTAGGAACATAGGATCCATTCATCTTGATGCTCTGTCCTGGAAGACTTCAACCCCACAGTCCAAGATGGCAGCATCACATTCCAGAGTTACGGAACAGGGAGAGGGTCAGAGGACAAGAGTAAAGGAACATACACCTCTCTTTCTTCTCAAAAACGTTCATGAAAATTGCCACAAGACACCTTCACGTGCACGCCTGGCTGCAAGCTGGAAACAGTGTCCATTGCAAATGGTCACAGATCTGAGCTCCTACAACCATGGGAACTGCTACTGGAGGATAACTAATTACCAGTCTCTGCCATTTATCATTTAATTTATATAATTATTTCAGTTTAGAAATTTTCTCTTCTTGAATAGGTAGAAAGAGAATGGGCTAAGAAATATGTCAGAAAAGTGAAATAAAGCTGCTTTGTGAGTGTTCATTATTGTCTTTTTAATTTTGAAAATTAGTAAGCTCCAATAACTGAAAAGATCTAAAATGCTGATTATTTTATCATTACATAATTACTATTTCTATACTTCTGAATATCTAAAATGCATATTTCTCTGTCTTCATATTGATCTAAAACATACTAAATAAAACTAAACATAATAGAAGCATAAATAACAAGAAAATGAAAATTCTCAGAGCATATAAAAGAACTGCTAAGGGCCGGCAGTATGAAATGTGGCAAGAACACAGAGTTTGTAAAGAAAGTCCTGGGATGGAAGCACATCATTCACTCGTTCATTCATTCATAGTGTCTATTGCTGTTATGTGTGTCTGTTTCCGGCAGTGTGTGTTAGGCACGCAATGTACAATTTGCTTAGGGAGATAGGAATAAAACCTACCATTTTACAAATCCTAATTCAAATTACAAATGTGGTAAGTAATTCTATGTAGGATTATAGGGTAATGTGAACATCTAAAGGCAAGATCTGGCAATGAAACAGAATAAGGAAAATTTATATTTACTAGTTGAAAGATCTCTTACACTTCAAAGTTTAGACACACTAAGTGGAAAAAAATCTTGCAAAATGGTGTTTGCAGTATGGTTCAGTTTCACTTAAAAGGGTGTACCCCAAAATGGCGACAATATTATCATATATATACATAAATCCACAAAAATACTGTAGGAATACATTCTGAAATTTCACCAGAAGTTATCTCTGGTATTTCTGTTAAGTATTTGTATAATGATTTAATTGTTTGCTATGAGAATATATATTATTTTTGTGCTTGGAAAAAAATAAATAAAAATGCACTTAAAATATAAAAATTGGGAATGTAAAACGGACTGCAACATGAGACTGGCACCTAGACATTGACCTGCATCTAGTAAATACTCAGTGAAAGCTTTCATTACACTGGTAGAAAAACATTAATGAACAAACAGACAAAAGATAAGTATTCTTCCATAAAAAAGAACGCTTTTTAAAATATATTAACTAGTTTATTTATTTTATAGTACAAATTTAAGATCTGGTATCCAACATTAAAGATAATTATATTTTTTTCATTTACAAAATAGGGAAAATAAATTCTGATTTCCCTTAGCTTATAGGCATACTGAAGGAATTAAAGATGATTTTGGCTCTCACAAAATAAAAATACACACATTGAGTGTTTATTATGAACAAAACACTGTGATTAATACTTTTGGGAAAATCTCAATAAGAAATAATTTACTAATTCAACAAATATATACTTGGGTACCTACTCTGTATCAATATGATGCTCTGGGGATTCCAAAATGAAAAGGACATAGATCTTGCCTTCAAAATACTTTGACTTAGTGATAGAGACAGATACATAAATAACTTTCTAAATATCCTACTAGAAAGATCAAATAACCATAGGTAATTTGTAGATCTAGACAAAATTCTAACATGCCAGCACATGTACATTCTTCTATAGAGTGTCACCGAGTTATGAACTTTACAATGAGGGAAACCAAGCGCAAAGAGCTTGAATGGCTTCCCCTGTTTTAAAAACATGAAAATACAGAAAAATAAACTTGAGCTGAGGGGACAAGAAATGGGAGAAAGACAAATTTGGCTAAAATAGCTTCCATGTTAATAAAGTTTGGTGGCTCTTGTTTAAAAATTCACTTTCCAGTCTTTATGTAATGATCTTGAACTGTGAAATAGTTTCGCTGCTGACAATGTAAACCATTGCAGAAAAAGTCCTTTTCATATCTCAAAAAAGTTCTGTTTTTCTCCTTTTGTCAGTTTTTCTAGTGGTGACTGTGGTAATAAAAGAAAGCCTTAGATCCAGGGTGATAAGATAGAGTGATTATTTTTCTTTCCTGGCAGTCAGCATAGGCATTTATACCGAGAGCTCACTAATAAGGATTTTCATTATCAATGTAATGAAACTCCTTTGTAACGGGTTTGGAGACAGAACTAAGTCTCAATGAGACATTCACTCATTCATTCAACCAAAACTTTTCTATCACCTACAGTATGCGGAATAATTGCTGGGCTCTGAGCTGTAAGAAATGAGGAAGGTGTGGTCCAGGCCCTTGAATTCACAGAGGCTCACTGTATAGGCAACAAATTTCCTATAATCTGTCATTCTTTGGTTAATAGAATTAAACATACTGTTAACCATATAGTCTTCATTTCTCTATTCATTTAGTAAATATATGCTCAGCTCCTTCTAAGTACCAAGAGGTACACCACATATAAAACAGGATGTAAAAACAGCCATGGCTTCTGTTCTAAAAGAGTACATAGTCTGGTTGGGGTAGAATGAGGCAGAAATTGATACTTTCGCAAACAATTTCCATTCTCTCTTCTTCTCCTCTAAAAGGAAGCCTGATTCTTGCATGGGGAGCAATATGTCCAGCTGCAGGTACTGGATCATGATTAATTTCAATCCATGATTCTCAAACTGTGTGCCCCGTCTCCAAGTGTGCCAAAGTAAACTCACTGGGGGGCCATGGCATATTTTAATTTTTAAGGGAAACAAAGTGGGACTCAACATTTGTGGAATAGCATGCAAATTACTAGTTTAGGGTACAGTTTCCATATTAGATTACCACATTCCTTTAGACTATGCCATATCGTTGTAAAGCTAGATTTTCAGTGGATGTGACTGAAAACAAAGCATGGTATGAAAAGCACGTAGAATGAGAAATGGCCCTGTCCAGTCTGATTCCGACGTTTGAGAAGCCGTAGAGTAACCAACAGATAATACCCGTTAATAACACATGGTTATTTAAAAATGAAAAAATTATTATTTTTCTTTCAATTTATGTGTGCAATATATTCAAATGGCTACTAAATTGTAAATGGAACTTTTATGTGTTTCTTTTGGCATCATGAAAAAATTTACTGAGACCCCAAGGGAGCTGTGAACCAAGAAAGTTTGGGAACGTCTGGTCAAAGTCAATTATGTAAATCCTGTTTCCTGTTTCCTCAGCTTCCTCGCATCCTAGAGGTGACCAGATGACCCAATTCTGGCTGAAGTAGAAATCTGCTGTGGACTGAGGAAGGAAGGTGCTGTAAGAGAATTTACTTTCCTGATAAAAGGGGATAATGACTAAGACTGGTAGTTGTCCTTCAAAAGTCCAGTTCCTTTAGTAATAAAATCCTGCAAGTTCCAGCTACAGACCACATGTTCCAGACTCTTTTCCAGCTACATGCGAACAAATGACTAAGCTCTGGCCAAAGCTTAAGCTCTTGAGCAGAAATGATACATGCAAATTCTGGATCATACTCTATTTAAAAATGAATGGGTGTGCTTTCTACTTCTTCTCCCTTTCTTGCTGGGGCCCAGAGAATTTAAATAATTAGCCTCAAATACACACAGATAATATCAGCAGAACTGAGATAAGAATGTTAGGCCTCCTTATTTCTAATCCACTGCTCTTTCTGTAAACTACACTCATTGGGGTCTTAGAAATATCTGCTATAACTCTGTATACTGTATTTAATATGTTGATACAATAGAGTCTCTTTGATATGATGCCATATTATTGATTCAAAATAATAACAGGATAAATCCACATTATTATTATGCATAGAACATAGCACTTTGGTTAATGAGTAAGATTTAGTTACTAGGTCAACTGAATTTCTTAACCTATACAATTTAGGACTAAGACCCTAACTCATGGTAGGTTTCCTCTCCAAGGTGCAGGCTGCAGGAGACTTGGACAATTCCTACGACTAGGAGCAGCAGAGAGGCAGAGCTTTAGCCATGGCTCTGTGAATGAGGGTTTCTCTTAGTCAGGGTGGGAATACGTGAAAGTGACATCAAGACAAATGGACATAAAGACAAAAGCACTTAAGGACAGACACAAATCACAAGATTATAAAATCACAAAACAATTCATAGAAAGATTAGCAAGGATGAGACATCACTTCTGAGACAGCTGACTTTGTAACTAAGTTATTGAGAGTTGTATAAGAAAACATTTAAAGGGATTTCAAAACAATAAAATTGTATTTCTTTAAAAACATATAACAAGATTTCTTCTGCCATCTGTCATGTTCAGAGTTGCACCACATTACGAAATTATTTGACTCCCTAAAATATAAAAAAGAATGGTTGAATCTCTAAGAAGATGATAATGACTGAAGATGTTCTACAAAGCATACCCACTGTACTCCAAGCTGCCTACAGGACTTCAGACAGGACTGTGTAATACTTGCAAAGCCATGGTTACTGAGCTACAACTTTGTGGTGATCCAGAGATTCTCACCTTTCACGGCACTGTCCTTGAGGGCTTCTCCGGAGAGACATTCATACCCATGTCTTTTGGCCATACCACTATGATGAGCATCACATCCTTTCCCTTTCAGTGTATGTACCACAGCTTCATTGCAGTAACCACCCTTAGGACGTACCTAGCAAAACAAAAAGAAAAAAAAAGAAAAAAAAAGAAAAAGAAAAGGAAGATAATGATGACTAACATTTTCTGAGGGTTACATTTTTACTATTGTTTCCTACTAACTTTGGCCCCTAAAGTCAGGTGGATGACTTCTTTGTGTAATTAAAGCTTTTTTTTTTTTTAATATGAGGTCAAAAATGAATGAATGGTGAGTGTATCTAACATCTAGCTGAAAAAAACAGGGACATTCTGCCTGTATCTGTGTAAGGTAAACATACAAAGAAAATATACATCAGACTCAATGAAAATGTGGGAGAGATACAAAGGTGTATTATAAAGAGGCCCTTTAAGTGAAAAGGACCTTACTTCATTCGTTTAGATGACGATAGTCTTAGGGACTCATTTCTGAAAATGGAGCACTCATGCTTATAAATTGAGGCAATCCTACTGGAACGAAAAGGAATTCTGAGTGGAGAAGGGAAGAGAAGTTTGATAACTAGGCTAAACGTGAAGGGTACTAAGAAGCTGGCAATCTGATCTACTGAATCCTCCTACTAATTTTCTGCCCCCTTTTAGCTTCCATTTTTCTTTCCAATTCTGTGAATGGACTGAAACAAACTAACACTTCTTACATTCTGAACGATGGAGAGGACTCCAGAAAACAGCCTCATTTATTCTCTCAAAAACTATTTTGTCACATGTAGTTTCCTTTTTATTCTTGGTGCCTTTCTTTAGGTTTGCTAGAGTGTCATGAAGTATTTGCCAAATGACATATAAGATGTGACATTTAGTATTTGCTAAGTGACATATAAGATGAGATTGGAAATAAGATAGAGGAAAAAAATCCTCTATTTAATGATTCAAGAAAGAAATAACTTCTTTACTTGTTGCATTAAAAAAAATAAAATACTTAAGAATAAACCTGACCAAGCAGTGAGAGACTTATATGCTGAGAATTATAAAACACTGATAAAGGAAATTAAAGATGACTACTTAAATAAATGGAAATATATCTCACGCTCTTGGATTGAAAGAATTAATATTGTTAAAATGGCCATACTACCCAAAGCAATCTACAGATTTAATGTGATCCCTATCAAATTACCCAGCACATTTTTCACAGAACTAGAACAAATAATTCTAAAATTTATATGGAATCACAAAAGACCAAGAATAGCTAAAGCAATACTGAAGAAAAAGAACAAAGCTGGAGGAATAATCCTCCCAGACTTCAGACAATTCTACAAAGCTACAGTCATCAAAACAGCATGGTACTGATAAAAAAAAACAGACACCTGGATCAATGGAACAGAACAGACAGCCCAGAAATAAACCCACACACCTACAGTCAATTAATCTTCAACAAGGGGGGGAAGAATATACAATGGAGAACAGACAGTCTCTTCAGCAAGTGGTGTTGGGAATGCTGGACAGTCGCATGTAAATCAATGAAGTTAGAACACTCCCTCACACCATTCACAAAAATAAACTCAGAATAGCTTAAAACTTAAACATAAGACAAGACATCATAAATCTCCTAGAAGAAAACATAGGCAAAGCATTCTCTAAAGTAAACTGTAGCAATGTTCTCCTACGGCAGTCTACCAAGGCAATAAAAATAAAAGCAAAAATAAACAAATGGAACCTAATCAAACTTACAAGATTTTGCACAGCAAAGGACACCACAAACAAAACAAACGACAACCTATGGAATGGGAGAAAATATTAGTAAATGATGCGACTGAGAAGGGCTTAATTTCCAGAATATACAAACAGCTCATACAACTTGATAATAAAAAAATAAACAACCCAACCAAAAAATAGGCAGAACAGCTAAATAAATATTTCTTCAGTGAAGATGTACATATGTCCAAGAGGCACATGAAAAGATGCTCAATATCATTAATTATCAGACAATTGCAAATCAAAACTACAATGAAGTATAACCTCACACCAGTCAGAATGTCCATTATTAAAAAGTCCACAAATGATAAATGCTGAAGAGGATGTGGAGAGAGGAGAACCTTCCTACACTGTTGGTAGGAATGTAATCTGGTACAGCCACTATGGAAAACACTATGGAGATTCATTAAAAAACTAAAAAGAGAGTTACCATATGATCCAGCAATCCCACCTCTGGGCATATATCTGGAGGGAACTCTAATTCGAAAAGATACATGTACCCCAATGTTCATAGCAGCACTGTTTACAATACAAGACATGGAAACAATCTAAATGTCCATTGACAGACAACTGGATAAATAAGTTATGGTATATTTATACAATGGAATACTACTCAGCCATAAAAAGAATAGAATAATGCCATTTGCAGCAACATGGATGGACCTGGAGATTATCATATTAAGTGAAGCAAGTCAGACAGAGAAAGACAAATAACATATGATATCACTTATATGTGAAATCTAAAAGAATGGCACAAATGAATTTATTTACAAAACAGAAACAGACTCACAGACATACAGAGCAAACTTATGGTTACCAAGGGATGGGGAAGGATAAATTAGGAGTTGGGGATTTTCAGGTACTAACTACTATATATAAAATGATAAACAACAAGGTTCTACTGTATAGCATAGGGAACTATGTTGAGTATCTTCTAAGAACATATAATAAAAAGAATATGAAAAAGAATATGTATACATAACTGAATCACTATGCTGTACACCAGAAGCTAACACAACACTGTAAATCAACTATACTTCAATAAAAACTTCGTTACTTGTAAACACTGACCCGTATTATTAATAATAATTATTAACCTGTAGTAAGTACCCAAGTAACATAATTTAGTGTCAAGAAAAAGACAGTTATACAAATAAGGATAAAATATGACAGAACACAGGAAATGAGCATGTATTACAAGGTTTTTTGAGAAATGAGATATGGGACTTGCTGACCAAAAGGCTCTATCCTTGAACTTCTATCACTATCCTTTTTCTTCAAACTCGTTCGAGTCTCCAAGAATTGTTTCTTCCTCTCTCTCCCTGTTCTTCTCTACCCTTTCTCCTTGCTTCAGTTCCATCCACTTTAGAGCCCATCTTTTGCTAATATCTCAACTTCTCCTGTCCCATTATTCATGTTACGTCCCATCTGGCTGTCCATACTGGCCTTCTCTCAGTTCTTCAAATGCGCCATGCTCATTCCCATTTCACAGCCTTTGCGTAGGCCGTCTGCTCCGCCTAGAACACTCTTTCATGTCCCCAAATTCTTTTAATCCCCCCCACACTTCATCTAGCTAGTTCTTCATTCTCCAGATCTCTTCCTGGACCTCACCTCAGGGAAGCCGTCCCTGATTCTCAGCCTAAGTTATCACCTTTCAAACATGTAAAACCCGTGACACTTGAAATTAGTTGTCAAGCCTTTTATGTTACACTGGAACCTCCATTAGGGTGGGTTCCAATTCTGTCCCAGTCATTGCCAAATCCCCAGCATTGTTTTCTCATTTGATACATGTTAGACATTGAATAAATATTTGTTCCATGAATGAGTAAACAAAAGGAGAAACAAACGCTGTACATTCGGCTGGCGTGATCATTTAAGGATTTACGGTGGAAGTAGCCTTGTGAGACAGGCTTTGAAAAATGGACACAACAGTGAGAGGCAGTGGAAAGAGCTGATGCTGATCTGAGGTTTGGAGGCAAGAGCGCTGGAGGGTGCTCAGGGAGGAGTAAATAGTTTACTTTGGCTGCAGAGTATGGACCATATAGGAGAGCAGGAAAAGATTAGGTTGCAAAGGAAGGTCAACATCATACGGCGGGGGAAGGTCTGTCTTCAAAATAAACACTTAATTTTGTATTTGATGATGAGTGAAAGAACTTGGTACATAGGCTAAATGAAAGGGAATAGAGGATGCATGTAGGAAACTCATTCATGAACTCAGAGACAATCCAGGCAAGAAGTAATAAAATTTAAAAAACTGGATAGCTGACTGCGGAACATAAATGGAAAAGAAAAGCAGTGATAAGAAGAATTGTATGTTTAAGATGGAGAGAGAGTAAAATGTTTAACTAAAATATTTGGGGGGAGATAAGGAAAAGAGAAAAGCCAGTGTGCTTTCTGCAGTTTCTGTAAGAGTAACTGGGAAAATGGTGAAACCGGGAAAGAGGATAATCTGGCTTCAGGGATGGTGAGGCAGAGAAATGAGTTTATTCTGTAACATTACTGAACTAGAGTTCTTAAAAACTCACCTAGAATATGATAGCCTTGGGGTGAACACTGTAGATCAGTGGCTGAAGATTAATGCAGAACTTCTGCTCTATTGAGATTTTTTATTTACATTTCTGCTAATTCGCTTAGTCTGTTCACATGCTTTTGCATCAGGGGGTGCTTCAAACCATAGGGTAAACAGAGTATGTCTTTTTAGAGAAATAACTATGCAGAACATTTGAAACAATAACCAGCAACCAACTTAATCCCTTTCCCCAACTTAAAAATATTTTTATGTTAAAACAAACAGAAATGTGTTATGGAAGAGAGTGTAAGATTCACATGCATTTTGAAATGACATTCTCAAATTCAAAGAAATGTCATGCTTTGTAGGGGAGGGTATAGCTCAGGGGTAGAGAGCTTGCCTAGCATGCACAAGGTCCTGGGTTCAATCCCCAGAAACCCGATTAAAAATAAATAAGTTTAAAGAAAAGTATCTCCCCCTAAAGAAATGTCATACTTTGCAAACTGCTTCCAGTTCTATCCTCCTTGGCCCAGTCTCTCCACCCGTCATTTGAAGTTTCTTTTGCTAAGTACGTTACCTAAATAGCTTGCCCACCTCCACACAGCTAGTGGGTGGTGTAGCAGGAATTTTCATCCAGATCTCTCTAGAGCCTGCACTCTTAAAACTACTTCACTATATACTGTTTGATAATTCAGTGGTATCTGAGTCTTAGTTAATGTTATATTTAGCAGCACTCACCAAGTAAATGACAACATAATGCCAAATGCTGGCAGCTGGTATTTTTCAATAATGAATAAGCAGCGTCTATGAGAATGCAGTCAGAGCAAGGGATTGTTCACAGTGCTTGGGAGAGGGTCAAAATGGGACCACCAAAAGGATTAGTGTGCTGTTTCCCAGTCCAGTGGCCATTAATTACATGGGTATGTTAAACATTCTTGTAAGGCTCAAACCATCTTTCAAACTTTCAAAACATAAAGCTGACATCATTTTCCTGTTCAAAATCTCGAGAGTGCAGTTTAGAGAGTACTTCACAATCTGGTTCCAAACTGTCCTTCAACAATGAATCCCCACACCATCAGCCCCAAATACACCAGGCTTTCAACTCACTAGTTAGTTAAGACAACTAAAAATCTTCCTGAAAAAGTAACCTAAGGTTAAGATCCCAAGAGTTAGTAAGGGTTGATCTTATTAAAGCGGCGAAGGGTTGGGAGGGAGAGAATTCCAGGCAAGGACAGGCAGAAACAACATTGTGTGGAAGAAAGAGGCAGGCCCACTGGAGAGCTCCGTGAGGGAAGGATGGTTGGGAGATGAGGCTGAAAAGGCAGGTGGGCGGAAGCCAGAAGGCCAAAAGAGGACTTTGTAAGTCATATGGAACGTGGGCCTTTCCCTTCAAGGGCGATAGGAAGTCAACGATGGTACTGAGCAAGGAGTGCTTAGATCAGATCTGAACTTGAGAAAGTTCAGTGTAGACACCACTTGGAAATGGGATTAACACGCATCGTACTTCCACTATTACTTCCCCAAGGCACACCCTCCACCCACTGCTACAGGTAAGTGTGGAAGCTGATGAAGAGATTTACCTAACAAAACTGTAGTCTGAATTCTATTCAGATTTTAAAATACAGTAGTTAACAACACAAACTTTCCTCTTAGAATCTAGGCATACACATTAGTGTGTTTTTATACACTTTAGTAACTGTAATAAGCAAATTACTTTGGAGCACTCCATTTTTAAACGTGAAATGTAATATTACAGCATTGTCAAACCATTTTATAATCTTTTTAAAAAGTGTTTATTTCAATACATAAATATGATTAGTGAATACAGAATTATATAATCACCAAGAGAAGTTACTAGAGTTTTCATCATGGTCTCCTGGCTTTTCCTCTGCTGATATTGGTGCCAAAGAAATTAGGTTATAACTATTGTTTCTTTTTGTGGCTGAAGAAACATTTCCAAGTACAGAATGAATGGAGTTCATTCAGAGGCCTTGCAAATGGGCTGTGGCCCCTTTATATGCATAATGGGCCCCAGCAAGGATATTTAGAACAAAACCAACTTTTACTTTTTACTTCAATGACAAAATCCTCACATTTCAAAGGAGCTCTGCACACTGGATTTATGCAGGTTTATCTGTTCTTTTATCACAATTTCTATAGAAGAGTATTAAGGATGCTAGACAGTCTTCCACTCAGAGAAGGCAGCTAAATTTTTTTTTTAATAACAGGGTAAGTCACATTTTTAGGTTGTTTAAAACCTAAATTACAGAGGACACAGAAATCTCCAACAGACTAAGCCTGATATGATGACATGAAATAATATTTGAGAAGAACTAAAGAGAAAGAGAGCTTGATGGAGAGAGCAAGTCCCTGTGAAAGGGGGGGAAAAAGGTGGAAAATGTCATGCATCTTTCAATAAACCTAATTTTTTGTTGTTGTTACTGTTGTCCCTGAATACATCAGGGCTTCGTGTACTTTTTTTTTTAACTGATTTTTTTCAAAGGTGAGACAAGACAGTACAACAACTGGGAGAAAAAGAGGTTGTAACCCACTTCTTCCACACCCTCTTGACACTTACCATAAATCCTTTGTGTGGTCTTGGCTTATGCAGTATCCTGTCTCATTATGACTGGTCGTGAAGAGCCGAATAACCGTCATCAACAATATAGTATCAAATTGAAGCTCCCATATTTTTGTTAAATGTATCCATTTTGTCAACTTGGTCTTTTTTTTTTTTTTTTTTTCTGTTTAAACCACAGAACAACCTCCGAGAGGTGCCAAGTTCACAGCCGGTAAATTAGCACAGAAGTCAGCTGTAATCGAATGCAATGGCTTCAGAAAAACAGTCAAGATTTTAACCTAAGAGGAGAGGAATTTCAACTTTTTGACCCACAAGTTCAATATTTAAAGGTTCTCTAGTATTTTTTAGCAAGGGAACTAGTTTATTCCTAGATTGGCCGGGGGGATGGATCTCTCGTGGTCTCAAAATAATTTGCAGGTGGGACTTCAAAGGACACACAGAAACCCAGTGAAAGACAGTAAGGAGGAAGAAAGGATGCGGGTTCTCGGCATGCGCACTTCTGAGCGAGGCATCCTCTGTCTGGCCAGGAACCTGCGCCCTCGCTTCACTCACCAGCAGGGGGTCAGCAATGCTCCCTCACATGGTGTACTTTTGAAGCACTGGACAGAAACTCTTCTTAATGAGATATTAAAGATTAAAGCAAAATCCTGAGACTGAATCATTTGGGGAATTTAGAAAGGAAAGAAAGAAAATGGTCTAAGCCAAGGGAAGCCACCTCCAACGAGAGCTTGCTAAGCAGACAGCTCCTTTTTTCCCAGGAGTTCTGCAGGGGCTAAAGGCTGCAGAGAGATAATTGCTAATTAATCCCTTCGTGTTTCCATTCAGTAAATATTTATTAAGCTTGCCACATATCCAGAGCTGTCTTTTAATTATAGAAATATTGTATAATGACTGCGCATGTATTCTACGCATTTTATTATATAACACTGTTATATTATTACGGTAGAAATAATGGTAGTATCTACTTCATCGGGTTGTGGAGAGGATGAAATGAGATAATAAGTATAAAGTGCTCATAGCCTCACTCCTGGTGCGCTTAATTGCTCAGTAAATGGTCACCACTATTATTACTGCTGTTACGGAAGCTGTTCAGGTAAAGCTTTGATTTCTTCATCCAGCTCCAAAGAACTTTTAATGGAGATTCCAGAGGCTAACTAGTAACTGGGATTTGAGTAGGATCTGGAAAAAAAAAAAAAAGATAAACTTTCGATCCAGAGGTACTTAAAAGATTTTGAACCACCTCAAGACTTAGATTTCTTATACGGTTCCTTAATTCCTGACGTTTGTGAAGAAACGTGCACTTTCAAGAATTTAGGCTTTGACACTGAATTAGGGAATTTGAATCCTGGCACCTATGACTTAATCTCTCTATTCCTTGGTTCTCTCATAAAATGGAACAAATAGTTCTACTTACACCTCATGATTGTTGTGAAGAATTTGCAGACCCTCTGCTCTTGAGCATAATTATTCATGTGTACAGAATTCCTTAATACCATGATCCATCTGGTTGAGAGATTGCTCACCTCAGTCTTTCCTAATTCCTCCTTTATTTGCAAAGGTCTACGATGACTCACTCCACAATTACAACATCCAAAATGCCCATGCACTTCACTTCAGTTCCTGGCATCCTCCAGAGCCCACAATTAACATCTATGGGTACCCTGTCTTTCCCTCTGGGATCAAAGTGAAAAAAAGAAAAACCAGAAGTGGTGGTTTCTATATAGTTATTAGCAGTTAAACAACAACAACAATTACCACCAAAAGTAACTTAGGAAAAAAGTTTTAAAAAAAGTTACTAGAGGAAAGGGTCTGGTTCTGGCTTCTAGAACAGAAGAAGGAAGGAAAAAGGTCATGAGACAATAATCTGCTACATTCTACAGGGACTAGAGATAACTTGGTCAAAAGTAAAGAAAATTGGTTGGGCTACTCCCTAGGCAATGACAAGAAAATGACAATAAAAATTAAATGTAGAAGTAAGAATTCAGAACAAACAAAATACAAATAAAAAATTAAATGAGAGTTCCACATAGGTATATCATGGCATTCTTGCTCATCATGTCAACCTTGAAGCAAGAGAAGGGGATGTATTATGATATCCCAAATGGAAAATATGAATATGTTTTTTGAGTAAAGTTATTAAGTAGAGTGATTTTTTTTATATAGTAGGTTTAATAGGATTTGGTAAGTGGCCTAAAAATGTATAAATAGTAATAATAACTGCCATTTAATTAAATGTCAGTGTAGTAGATGTTTTTCTGATTTTGCCATCTGACATTCATTTTCTTTTTTTCTAATGACACCACCTACATTTTTCTTTGGGGAATCACGTTTCCTGTGTCTTCTGTCCTTATGCTTTGGATGGAGCTGAATTCAGCCCTGATTCTGAAGGTGGGTATGTGATCTAGGTGTGGGCAATCAAAACACCAAGTTTCCCTGGACCTACAATTGTATCAGGGCTGGAAACATACAAAGTGGATTTAATCAAAGTGAGGCCAGGACTTCTGCAGATATTTTGGAGGAGAGTTGACCCCTTTCTCTGTTAGACTGAAAATCGGTAAGATGTAAATACCGAGTTGCTAGGAGTCAACATTAAGAATCTCTTTCAAAATAAAGCAAATAGCAAAAAAAAGCAGGCTGGAGAAATGCATTGAGATCAAACCCTGAGAGTATTGTCTGAAGCCTTAATATTTTAGTAATAAAAGTTAATTAACTTTTTAAAATTTTAGCCAGTTTTCTTTTATTCCTTCCTTCTTTACATCCTTCTTCCCTCCCTCCCTTCCTTCATTTTCCTTTATGCCTGCAACTGAAAGTGTTAATACAATGTATTTTATGTTAGCCATTTAAGTAATGTTGCATTGTGTGCACACATTCTCTTTCTATATAGAGGAGAGAGGGTAGGGTGAGGCAGTAGGGAAATTTTTCAAATAGGTTTAGAAATCAGAGAAATTTCCCTTTATTCTTCTCACTAAAATGGATTAGGGTGGATCATAGGAATCTATTTCAAACAAATCAAAAATCTCCTAGTATTTTTGTATTGCAAAGACAAATTGCAATTTGTCTAAATTGTCATCTTAGAGCAGCAGATAGCTTAGAAACCACATTTATCTTCCAGCTTTATTGAGGTATGAGTGACAAATAAAAATTGTATATATTTAGGTTGTACAACAAAATTTTTAAAAGGTATACAATGTGATGGTTTCATATACTAAACATTGTGGAATGATTACCACAATCAAGTTAATTAACACATTCATCTTCTTGCATAGCTACCTTTGTGTGTGTGTGTGTGTGTGTGTGTGTGGTGAAAACACTTAAGATCTACTCTGCTAGCAAATTTTAAATATACAATATGGTATCATTGACTATAATCACCATGCTGTACAATGGATCCTCAGGACTTGTAACTGAAAGTTTGTACGCTTTGACCAACATCTCTCCATTATCCCCAAGCCCCGGGCAACCACTACTCTACTCACTGCTTCTATGAATTTGACTTTTTAAGATTCCACATATAAGTGAGATCAAACACCGTTTGTCCTTCTGTGTCAGGCTTATTTCACTTAGCATAATGCCCTCCAGGTTTATCCATGTTGTCACAAATGGTGGGATTTCTTTGCTTCTTATGGCTGAATAATATTCATTTATAAATGAATAAATATATATACCGTGTAAGTTTCTTATCCACTCATTTGTCAAAAGACAGGTTGTTTCCGTATCTTGGCGACTGTGAATAATGCCGCAATGAACATGGGAGTGCAGGTATCTCTTCGAGAGACTGATTTCATTACCTTTGTATGTATACCCAGAAGTGGGTTTGCTGGGTCATATGGTAGTCCTATTTTCAAATTTTCTGAGGAACTCCACACTGGTTTCCATAATGGCTGTATCAATCTACATCCCCGCCAACAGTGCCCAAGCGTTCCCTTCTCTCCACATTCCCGTCAACGCTTATCTCTAGTACTGCTGATAGCAGCTGTCTGAAAACTTGTGAGGTAATGGCTCGTTGTGGTTCCGATTTGCATCTTGTTGACGACTAGTAATACTGAGCACCTTGTATATACCTGCTAGCCTTTTGTATGTCTTCTTCGGGAAAATGTCTATTCAGGTCCTTTGTCCATTTTTAAATCAGGTTACTTTTTCACTATTAAGTTGTATGAGTTCCTTGACTATTTTGGATACTAATCCCTCATCAGGTATATGGTTTGAGAATTTTTTCCCGTTCTGTAGGTTGTCTCTTCACTGTGCTTGTTTCCTTTGCTACACAGATCTGTAGTTTGATGCACTCTCAGTTGTTTATCTTTGCCTTTGTTTCAAGTGCTTTTTGTGTCATATCCAAAAAAATCATTGCCCAGATCAATGCCAAGAAGCTTTTCCCTTTGTTTTCTAGGAGTTCATGGTTTCAAGACTTACACTTAAGTCTTTAATCCATATTGAGTTGATTTTTGTGTAAGGCGTAAGGTAAGTGTCCAATTTCATTCTTTTGCATGAAATACATATTTCTTTTAGTGCCCATACAGTGCTGAATGGAGCCATGTGGTATAATGATTAAGAACAAGAACACAGGTGCCAGAGAAGTGTGGGTTCAGATTCAGGTTCTAGAACTCACTGTGTACCTCTGGATGAGGGTCTTAGACTAAATGCTTAGCATGGCTCCTGGAATTTGGCAAGCACTCAATAATAGCAGCTCATATATGTACATATAAGTATACATGTACAACAGCAGTAGGTTTGCAAAATAAAAATCTTTGTAGAAAAGACTTCAGTGATAAAGGAAATATGAAAAGCAAAAGACAACTATTCATCCTTGAAGCTTCTTTACTAGTAACACACAGAAAACCACAAAACGCAGATTCATAACATAGTTCTATGAATTAAGAGGTGAATCACTTAGATATACACAAGGTGCTAGATAAATGCCAGGAAAATGCTATACTGCTAGAGAGTAATTATTTATATTACTGTTTAACTATTGTAACTATATTTGACCATACTGTCCCAACATCTTATCAGTCCAAATGCAATATTAAACACTATGTTGTATGATGTTCTGTACTTGATTTTAAATGAATCACAATGGGATTTGACATGATTTGTTACTTTTTAAGGTTTTTATATACTTGACGATGAGCTGAGCACTCAGTTTCGCTTCAGTTACACAATTACAAGATCCTTTTTTAATAACACAATTATTCTTTCAAAGCTGAATGTGCATGTACAAATGTCCAGAGTGTAGACAGCTGTCCAAACAATAAGAATTCTATGTGTCAGGACAGGTGCTGTTATTATCCCCCAAATCCATAACACAAGTGTTCATTTATAAAGGATCTGAAGGAAAAAGACTGAATAAACATAAAAAATAAATAATTAAAGATCTCAGTAGTAAAACAAAGCAACGCATTTTAATTTATTCCATGCAGAAGAATCAAAAAATATTCAATGAAAAGCCAAAAAAAATTATAGGGGGTTGTCCGCCACTATGGAAGTATTTTGCTTTGGGATGTGTACTGCTTCAGAGTGTTAAGAATCACCTGGCACATTTACAAAATCTGAAGAATCAACTTAATTTACACAGTTTTAGACACAAGTTACTACTGGGCAAGGACCATCTTACTCATCATGGCTTTGCCAGTACCTCTCACAAATTAGGCACTGAATATATGAAGGAGCACTGCCGAGTGAAGACCTACAGCTCCTGGAAGAAAAGCCACACTGTGGTCAATCTGCACTGGCTTAAAATCAATGGCTGGATGATCAAAATCAGTAGTTCTCAATTAGGGGTGACACTACCCTCCAGGGGACCACTGACAACATCTGGAGCCATTTTTGGCTTCACAACCTTGTGGATGCTGCCATCTAGAAGGCAGAGGCTAGGGGTGCTGCCAAACATCCTGTGATACACCGGTCAGCTCCACACAACAGAGAACTATCTGGCCCTAAATGTCAATGGTGCTAAGGTGAAGAAACCCTTAGTTAACTAATGGGTTGTGATGGTTATATCACCACATATATTTATCAAAATTCACCAACCATACATTTTTTAATGAATGATTATATTATGCATAAATTTTCTTAATAACACTGTTAAAAATGAATAAAATTAAAGAATAAAAAAGTTAACTTGATATTTATGATAATATTAGACAGTCATCCGGAGCCAAACCCGCCAAATCTTACCTTGTTTAAATAAAAAAGTTTCATTATACAATTGAGAACTCATTTTCCAAAAAAGAAAAGCAGCTGAAATGGAAATATGGAAGTAAAATGAGAAGCCTTTCATTATCTCTCAGCTAGCAGACCATTTTCCACATATCTTTGTATTTATCACCACATGTGATATTTAGGAACTTTGGATGAACATAAGTTAAAATGGTATGCTAACACATAAGGCTTTTCATTCTAGAAAATACACTAACTTTTGTGAGTGAGACATTTTAAAAGGTCAAATATGGAAGGACTAGATTTGTACTCTATACTGGCCTAAGAATACCGAGACAAGAAAGGTAAAGGTGATAATGATAAGAGAGATAGTTGGCATCTTTTGAGTGCTTTCAATTTGCCAGGTATTGAACTAACCACTTTATGTGTGTTTTCATTTAGCTGGTAAGCTTTATCAATTTCAGAAATTAAATGTTCCAGTAGGAACATTATTTGCTCATTTATATAGAATTGTATTCTAATTTCCCTCTTACATATTCATCTCCTCTTCTAGTCTGAGATCTTCTAGAGGACAGAGTCTCTTGTCTTATTCATCATTATATCCCCAAGAGCCTGGTCCCTTATCAAAAAATAGCGCATTCAGGGGAAAGAGGGGTAGAGTGTGTGCTTAGCATGCATGAGGTCCTGGGTTCAATCCCCAGTACCTCCATTAAAATGAATAAACAAACAAACAAACAATCCTAATTACCCTAACCCCCCAAAAAAGGGAAAAAAGAATTCATTAAGAAAAATAGTGCATTCATTAGAGGTTTCTTTCATGAATAAAGACATCACTGCTTGGTAAAACATAAACCTAGGGAAACTAACTAAAACCCTCCAAATTTGGAGAAGAGATATTATTGTAAAACTAGCCAGTGAGCTCCTCCAAAAGCAGTTCATCTTGTATTCACAGTTACTAGTGAAGAGTCTAGCATATGAAAGACACAGAATATTTTGAATTGAGTTTATCTTGAGACTAATTTTCAAAAGTTTTTCTAAGAGAGGGAAATGCGAGCTACTCCTTTACATGGATCTTGACTCAGTAAAAACAGTTACTCCTTCTTCCACGTGTGCTTGTTTATAGCGCTTGTGTGGTTTCTGCCCTTTACATGATCCATGTGCAGCTCTAATAATAACAATTAATGCACTCAGACAAGCTCAAAGGGAGGAAATATTTCACAACTATGTATTTTTCAGAGTGAGATGCAGAGTGGTCATATTAAGTAAAGACAAATATTCCTTTCTAAGTCTAACACAGATCTCTACAGCCACCCAATTAGATTGCTGCCTTATCTAGGGAGCCATCATATAGTCCTGCGGAGGGTACTGTGGAAAAAGGAAGAAAAGAAGTAGCAACAAGTTAAATGTGCCGAGGCAGAAACTACATGTCTATTTTGGGCATATCATTCATGCCACCTGTAACCAACCCTTCTGGTGTTTTATCAACAAAGATAAGAATGACGTCTCTTCTGTGTCGTTTTAGCCGCTCAAAGAAGTTCTCACAAAACCTCAAACGTCAAGCATATTGGCCTAACAGCAGAAACTATAAAGTATTTACTTGCATTTCTTTTGATTTAGAAAACATGTTTTCTTCTTTCTCTTCATAGACTAATATTTATGAAATACTCTCATACACATGCTTGTCTATCATATACCACTCAGAGAAAATTAAACGGAGAAGTTGCTGCCCTCTGAGTTTCTCTGTATTATAGGGAATAAGGGAGAGTAAACTAGAAGATCATATTCCCTCCAAATGTCACAATCAAATAGAGTATGTATATTATTATTGTAACCAAGCAATACAACAATAGTATAGCTCGGACCAAACTGAATGGAGAATATATGCTCTCAGAGTATGGCCTGGGTGAGCAAACATAAAATATAACGCCTTCCAACTTCTTTCAGCACAAACGATTTCTGCATTTGTTCATTCTGAGAGGGGGGAAGAAAGCCCTCTTGGATAATCTCTGGTCACTTCAGAGTCAGTCTCCACCAGCAGATCCCTTCTCGGTCTCCTACCCAGTGAGTGGAAAAACCCCAGAGAGAGCTGCCAGAGAGCTGCAACACATGCAGAGCACTTGTAGTCCTTCTTGTTTTCTTATTTTTCCTGTTTTCATTGGCAGAATTTTTCCTCTGCCCAAAGCAGAGCTGCAAATGAAAGCAGCTGCCCCAAAGTGGAAGAGGTTCAAAGACCAGGGAAGAAAGAGAAAGGAGGTGGGGTCAAATGAGGAAAACAACTGAGGACACCAAGAAGACTCTTGGCAACTCTGCCTGGTACAAACATCTAAAGCAGAACACATGCCAGGGGACAGATGCACAGGCGGCAGCCATGGGCAAGGTGATGCATCCATAGGCTTTCAAGTGACAACAACTGAGTACTATATTTTTATAGACTCGCCAACTTTTAACACTCCCAGGGCAAGAAGTATTTCTAAGTATTTTCCTCTGAACTTCTGGTGATCACTTTTTGGGTTCCTGCCATATATTCATTTATGTTTCTGATTCACGCCACAGATGAAAATCGATTTGAAATTATTGTATGAGTTTCTCCTTTTGGTTCCATAACTTAAAGGTATCAAGGAAATACAGGTATGGTGATTTTGGAATCTGACTTCAACAGGTGTGTTTAAAGAAATTAGTGTATATCAGCATTTTTTTTAACTACAAAGTTTAGTGCTTCATTAGATACTAAAAGAAATCTTGAAGTTATTATGACAGGATTATAGTTAAAATATTGCAGTTAATTACTTTCTTTTGAGGAAGAACTTAAAAGAAGTGAAATAAATACAAATTATAGGACATTTCAGAATATATATTTTTAAAGATTTAAAGACTATATAAATACTCCACTGTATTTTAGAATTTTTAGAAACCTTATATGCAAATTAGCTTTATATACTTACAATTCAATGCCAATAATACATGATTTCTAGCACTTTGGAATTCCATAACAGATCGGAAAACTTGACGGAGTGCACAGATTCTGGGAAGCAACTTGTTTGAATATATTTGCAAACTCCAGTATCTACACTTCTAGCACAAAAACTTTTCTATTTCTCCGTTAAAAATATATTTAAAAGCAAGAACAACTGTGAACTAGCACCTACAAATATTTAATCTATGTAGATATTTCAGGAACGTAACTGTAGAACAGTAAACACTTTTCTACAGACTGACTGCCAAATCTAGAAGCCTTTTCTTTCAGGCAGCACTTTCCCACCATCGTGAGAACCATTTCTCATTAACAACCGAATTGTTTTCAGATGCTGTGCTATACGGGGTTTCCTTAGAAACCGTTTGGTAAAAGACTGCGGCTTTCTTCCATAGAAATCTCAGCAGTGAAAAGGCAGATTTTCTGGCATAAATCAAATCCAATTTCTAGGGTTCACTAAACCCTTTCTCCTCAAAATAATGTTTTGTGACTTGATCTTAGCAGTTTATAGTACATGCAGGAGAGCTGGTGTGAACCAGTTTTAAATGAATTTTATTCCACTTCTTTTGTCATTCGACTGAAATCACCTCCAGGGCTTGTTATACCTTGATGAAGGTTTAACTGCACAACTAATGGGCAAAATTGTACATTCTACTGTATGTTTTTCCCCAGTAAATTTGCCCAGTTGAATTAATCTCTGTATTGTTGGGGTAATATCTGTTCTGATTTCGGAGTTGTTCCTACCTAGAAATATATATTTTTAAAAGGAAATTGGCCAACAAAAATGTTTTCTGTACTAAAATTGGAGATATTTCAACTGGCTAATATATACAAATACAGACCAATAATGTTTTAGGAGTTTCTAGACGCATGCAAATTCATAAGAAATACACCAAACAAGAAGCATATGTATCAATGATTATGTCTCAAGTGTGAACTTGGCAGAGTACTTTAAATGGAAATCTAAAATTGCTACTGGGATGGAATTATGCTTTTCTGCATCTCCAGACCTTTTGCATACATTGTTCTCTTTGCCAACAATGTGCACCTGCCTCCCAAACAATTTTATTCCTCCCTCAGACTTTGTTCATCTATCTCCTCATTCAATCATTCACTCATGCATTCATTCATTCAATGAATTTTTACTGAGCACCTACTATTTGCTAGATTCTGTGCTAGATACTGGGATGAAAAAGGGAGACAACATCTTTCTTCATGGAGCTGATGACTCAGTGTGAATCATTCCTACTTCCCTGACTTTCCCAGAAATAGACACTTCCTTCTTGGTGCTACCATTATTTATCAATTTAACAACTATCTAAGAAGCACCTACTAAGTACTAAGCACTTACCATGACTTAGTACAATTACTTATTTGTGAATCTGCTTCACCTATCTGACCGTGAGCCCTTGAAGGAAAGAGCTTTTCTATATCTTCGTTTTCCCAATACCTAACACAATTCCTGGAATATAGTAGGTACAAAGTAAGTGCTTGCTGAATAAATGATTGAAGTAAACTAAAATATTTTAGCTAACAGAACAGGCTTTCCACTATTTGAAAAACTATAATGTACCATAGGCTTACAAAAGTATTGGCCCTGATTTGCTAAAAACTTCAGCCAAACATTTTAGGGATAGGAAAGATAAATATCGGAGAAATGATCAAGCTGTTCTAAGCAGTTTAGCAACTTGAGTCCCTAATATTACCAAGCAAGTCTTTCCCAAGATTGAATTAATAAGTTTATAGGATGATCCGCTCAAGTTCAAAAAATAATTCAAAATAGAAATTGGTCTGTTTAATCAGGTAACACAAGTCTTGTGGCAATTTGGTTTAAGGGTATTTTGAATTAAAAAATGCAACCCAGGGGGAGAGTATAGCTCAGTGGTAGAGTGCATGCCTAGCATGCATGATGTCCTGGGTTCAAGCCCCAGTACTTCCATTAAGTAAATAGATGAATAAACCAAGATACCTCCTCCCTTCAAAAAAAGATTAAATAAATAAAAAATTTTTAACTGAAAAAAAAAATGCAAAGGGTTACCCACATGTTCTAAATAAAGGTATCTGGTCACTTCTATCTTTCCCTGTTTCTGATAATTACACAATGCATCTCAAAATTCCCTGTGAAATACTGATGTATTAAGTTAGAAATTTCCGGTTAACTGATTTGGGTTTGTATCAGAAATTATCTTATACTATAATCTTATAAATAAATCAAACCTTATAAATCTCATACTAAAATCTCATAAGCTCTCTAAGGGCTTGCTTAAATATATGATAAAAAATAAAATTGAAAACATTCTATTAATTAATTAATTCTTCTAGTTATGAAGGTGCCCCTTGCCTGTTATATCCCATTCTTATCTTAGTTCAACTGATTTTTCCAACATTTTTTCATAGCATTTAACCCCTCAAACATACATATACAGTCTTGTATACATACACAGGTGCACAAACATGACATATACACATACAGGGAAGAAAATCTTGGTCAAACCTACTTTTCAGTTTTGTCTATGACATCACGTAAACCTTTCACTTAAGCTTTTTGCCTTCTTTGCCTGGTCCCTGAATTTTTTTTAAGTAGTAGGGTGTTCTAATTTGCAAACTTGAATTGCTTTTAATTTGAAACTGGCTTGGCATTCTCATTCAATATATTCATTAATAGACTATAAGAACTCAAAATTTTAAGAAAACTATTAAACTTGGATTAGGTTAAGCTGCAGATATGTTGAGTCTTCAGTAACAAGGGCTAGAGGTTTAGGGGAGAGGTCTGGACCAGGCCAGTGGCAGGATGACCAATTCATCCTGCTTCAGCTGGGATTTTCCCAGGTTAGCATTGAAATTGCTATGTCCCGGTAATGCCCTCAGTCCTAGGTAAACCAAGACAGGCAAACCTCATGGGTGACAGTCTGAAGGAAATTGAACTGACAGGGGCCTGATCTCTCAGGCAGTCTAGTGAGCTACTAACTTCCAAAAGAATAGTAAATACAGATGTGGTTCTGAGAAGACTCAGGAACAATGAAGTCTAACTTAGCTGGTAATAGAGGGTGGTCAGGGCCTGTAGACAGAAGAACTGGAGTCCAGTAATCTGGACCTGGGTTAATGTAGCCCTATGGGGTATTTATGGAGCAAGGATACAAAGCCTGTTTTAGGAAAGCTGGCCTTGGTGCCATTAATTTGGTAATACTGATGGTAGTGAAATGTTTTCTGACCTGCTGGGAATAGCTTGCTGGTGAAGAGCTTCCAGTTATATCGGTGAAATATATCAGAAGATAGACCTGGATGAAATTAAGATTCAAATGGGCTCAGAGTTACACAGCTAGGAAGAGGCCCAGCGAAATGTTAAATCTAGATATTTCTGACCCCAGGTCTGTTGCTCATTTAAGTAAAGGTTATAATATAAATTCTATTCAAAGAAATCCATTCTCTTACACTAGTTGTGTCCATGTCACTTCCTGTTTCCCAGATCGTTAAGTTCTACGAAGGTAAAGGCTATTCCTTCTTTATCTTTGTATCTCAAAATTAGAAAAATGCTCAAAAGAGAATAAACGTTCGATAAATGTTGCTGAATTAAATGAGTCTTGCATATTCCTACCTTGTTACCTTACTCTTCTTAGGTGTTTCTGCTTGCCCAAAGGAATGTCCTTTTTCTAATTCTGTTCAACTTTTAACATCTAGCTTAGGTTTTAGAATCTTTACTTGAGCTCATAGAGATCTCTCACCTCTCTGAACTCCACTTCATCATTTTATCTTTTCATGCATTTAAATCCTATTAATTCTCAAAGGTATCGCCAGCTCCTTTGCATCCTTCATTATTATGCCTTCAGTAGACAGTCAGTCTGGGTGTTGCTATTTTGTGTACAAAACAATTCTTTTTGTCCTTTGTGAGGAACCTAGCCCTACCACATCTAAAACATGGAGACTGACAGTATATTGATAAGGTTTTTTTTTTTAAGAAGAAAGCATTTCCTTATGAAAAGAAATTCTCAGCATTTTCTAAAAGAGAAAAACATTAATAAATGGTTGATATAAACAGTTAAAAATAGAATACTTGCAATAAAAACTAATAAAAGCCCAGTTACTTTGGGGGATCTACAATGCAGCAAACCTAGTTATGAAAATCAAGTTTGTAGCCTGATTATTTCTAAGTGATGGACTGGACTGGGGGAAACATCTATGAGAAGACAAATATATAAAAACTACACCACTTACTAAGTATAAAAGTAAAAACAAATAAATATTTTCCACTTTTGAATCAAGACATTTGCTTACTTGTTTTTGTTTTGCAATGATGAAGATTCTATATTGCAGAAAAGTCTGGATTTTATTTCTCAACTCAAATCTTTAGTAAATCCTTTCTTTTTTTTTTCCTACAGGGCTGGGGAAACTCAGTCTATAACTGACTTTTGTCAGTTATTAGACAGCTATGAAAAAAATCACACCAAAAATGTGTTTCTGATTCCCTTTCTAGTGCCAAAAAAAAAAAGTTTTTTTCCTGTTCAAGATTATAGTTCTGAATGCTAATTCCAAAACCTTATAGACTGTATGTGATATAAAATTATCATGCATTTAAAAAACTGATTGTAAAACCAGAAGCAGAATTACTATGTAGCTAATGAAGCACAAGTTATAAGGCTCCTTTGCACAGTCCTTCTCCAAAGCACTGACAGGGACTCTGGCAATAAATTTAATGACTACACACTTGTCAAATAAAATTCATATTTTATGGCAAGGCAAGAAAAATTTCAACATAAAACATTCTTCTCTGCCCTTTGGCTTCTTCTCACACACTGTGCATTGTATATTTGCATTATGTATCGACCAGCCATCAAGAGCAGCATTGACACGACAACTCCTTAAAAGATAACATTCTTTCTCGAGCTTGTAACGGGTCACATGATCCACCAGGGTGACGCTTAGATCTGCCAGGGTGACGCTTAGATCTGGATTATGTAAACTGTCAATAATGTACAGTCCTCTGTCTCAAAAAACTTATAAAACTGTGCCTTGATTTCTAACGGACAGAACAGTTCTCAGAGCTTTCTGAAATGCTCTTCCCGGGTTATAATTCTCAAATTTGGCTTGAATAAAATTTTCCATTTCTTTCTTAGATTGACTGATTAATTTTTCATCAGCACACTTTTGTACAGTTCATAAAGTAAGATATATTAACTACAATTAGTTGAGACCACTGTCTCTTTTCATGATTTTCCATCACTTTACCTCATGGTTGGTGTATTAGAGTAACTACATGCATTTCAGAATTCAGATAAGAGGAAGTTGGATTAGGGATGTATTTAGCTTGAATTTAGTGGGATAAGATTATGTGGTCTGCAGAGTTTTATGTGTAAGTAAATTATAACTATCTAAGCAAGTTCAAGACTAGCTTCCAGCATTACTTTTATCACCATGTGTACTGACTCATTCATAATGATGACACAAAAATGGAGGTCCAAAGGTCATTTTATGGCATGAATGTGTCTAATGCCTGGTACTGGAAGTATGTAGCCAAGTCAAGAAAAAATTTGAGAGCAGTTTTCTTAAATTTGACAACAATCTTAAAATTTTAGATGCTATTACTAATAACAAGTTTAATAATGAGTTGTAAACTTAGAAAACAACTTTTCTTCCACCAATAATAAAAAAAAACCTTCAGATTCTATTCATGAAAGATTACCTTCAAAAGGTATTGTCCTTCCACTGTAAACAAGTAGAAAATGAGAAAAAATATATGAAACATGATTTTCAGACATGGCACAAAAGGCAGTGCAGAATTGTGATCTCTGAAAGAAGGGTCATAAACTAGTAGTGAGGATAAATTAGTTCCCCAAAAGGCCCCACAATAACAAAGCTTAAAGGCAAGCCTTAAAAGGATAAAACATGCACTTACTTAACCGCACACCAGAACAGATCTAAAGAGATCTAGCAGATCTCTTCAAAGAAATGCAACAAAATCCAGTAACCAATAGTAAAATCCAGTACCCAACAGTAAAATTCACAAGGTCTAGTATTCAGTCAAAATTTACCAGAATTGCAATGGAGTGAGACATTATAACCCAAAAACAGTAAAAATTAATCAATTAGAAACATACCTAGAAACAGCACAGATTGGGAGAAAATGTTTACAAAAGACATATCAGATGGAGAACTGTTATCCAAAATATACAAAGAACTCTTAGAACTCAACAATAACACAAACAACTTGTTTTGAAATGTAGCTAAATACCTGAACAGACAACTTGCTAAAATATATACATATAGATGGCAACTAAACATGCAAAATGATGCTCCACATCATATGTCATCAGATAAATACAAATTAAAACAACAATGAGATATCACTACCCACTGGTGAGAATGCAGAGCAATAGAAAGTCTCATTCATTGCTGGTGGGAATGCAAAATGACATAAAACCTTTGGAAGACAGTTTGGGAGTTTCTTAAAAAACTAAACATACTCTTACCATATGATCCCGCAATTGTGCTCTTTGGTATTTACCCAATGATATGAAAACTTTGTGTCCACACAAAACCTGCACAGCAATGTTTAGAACAGCTTTATTCGTAATCGTCAAAGCTTGGAAGAAAACAAAATGTTCTTCAGAAGGTGAATGGATAAACTGTGGTACATCCAGACAACGTCCAGACAATGGAATATATTAATCAGTACTAAAAAGAAGTTAGTCATCAAGTCATAAAAAACATGAAAAGAAAAGAAGAGAAAAGATAAGACATGTAGGACATGTAAATATATATTACTAAGTAAAAGGAGCCAATCTGAAAGGGTTACACTCTGCATGATTCCAACTAAATGAAATTCTGGAAAAGCCAAAACTATGGAGATAATAAAAACATTAATGGTTACCAGGGGTTATGGGTTAGGGAGGGATGACTAGGCAGCGCACAGAGGATTTGCAGGGTACTGAAACTACCCTAAATGGTAACACATGTCATTAAACATGTGTGCAAACCTATAGAGTGTACAACACCAAGAGTGAACCATAGTGTAAGCTATGGACTCTAAATGATAATGATGTGTTGATGTAGGTTCATCAGTTGTAACAAATGTACCACTCTGATGGAGATGGTAATAATGGGGAGACTATACACATATAGAGATAGAAGATGTGTGTAGGAAATCTCTCCACCTTCTGCTCAGTGCTGGGAACCTAAAATTTCTCTAAAACATAAAGTCTATTTAAGAAAAAAAAACTACCAAACTGAAACAGACAAGCAGTGTGTAAGTTACATGTGGGACCATACCAAGAAATCTAACATATGTATAATTATAATCCCAGAAGGAAGGTATGGAACATAAAAATATTTGAAGAAATAATGGCTAAAAGTTGCCCAAATTTGATGAAAACTATAAACCCACAAATCCAAGAATCTCAATGAGTCCAAGTAGAGGAAACATAAAGAAAATCACACTAAGGTAAATCACAATCAAATTGCTGAAAACTAGTGATAAAGAGAAAATAAAAAAAATGCCAGAGGACAAAAAGACACATTGTATTTAGAGGGACAAAGAGAAAGCTGACAGCCAATTTCTTATCAGAAGACACGCAGACCAGAAGACAATGGAGAGATCTCCTGAAAAGTGCTGAAAGAAACTGTCAACCTAAAATCCTAACCCAGCAAAAATGTTTTCAAAAATGTAGTCAAAACACAGACTTTTAAACATGAACACAATTTGAGAGAATTAATCACTAGTAGACCTGTACAAAAATAAATGTAAAAGTTCTTCAGCCAGAGGAAAATGATACCAGATAGAAATCTGGACCTACACCAAAGAATGATGAGTTCCAGAAATGGTAAATATATGAACAAATACAAAAATACCTAGTTTTCTCATTTTTAATCTCTTTAAAAATAATTATTTGTCTGTTTATATTATTTATAATAATATAAATAAGGTTTATAAAATATATAGAATTAAAATACATGACAGTAAGAGTACAAAGGATAGGGAAGAATAGTGTTATGTTATTTGAGAGTAGAACATAAGTTAAAGATATACACTGAAAAACCTAAAGTGACTACTAAAAAAAAAATAAAATAAAACCAGCCAGTTAGTGAAGATCAAACACCCTATTAATAATTTTTTAAGGTAGGAAAATAGAGGAAAAGGGGGAAAAATAAAAGGAGAGAAATATAAAACAAATAGTAAGATGGTAGACATATACCAAATAGTATCAGTAATAATACTAAATGTAATGGCCTATACACTACAATTTAAAACATAGATGTCGGATTGGATTAAAAAAGTAAAATCTAACTATGTACTGTCTACAAGAAATCTACCTTAAATAGAGAGGTAGGTTAAAAGTAAAAGAATGAAAAAATATATACCCTATAAACATTACTCAAAAGAAAGATGGAATAGCTTTATTAATATCAGTTAAAGCAGACTTAAGAAACAAGAAAGCATCAGCAATAAACAGATACATTTCACAATGATAAAAGAGTCAATTATTCAAGAAGATATAAAAGTCTTAGTGTGTATATACCTAAGAGCTTCAAAATGCACGAAGCTAAAATTAATAAAACTGGGGGGGAAATGTACAAATCCACAGTTAGATATTCTAACAAATCTCCCTAGCAACTCAAACAAACAAAACAAAACATTAAGTGTGTAGAAAGGCCTAAACAACATATCAACCAATTTGACCTAACTGGCAGAAATAGAACACTCTACCTAACAACAGAAGATTATCCATTTTTTTTCAAGTGCCAATGGAACATTCCTCAAGAAAGCATATTCTGGGCCAGAAAACAAGTCTCAATGAATTTAAAAAGAATGAAATGAAATACAGGATTTTCTCTAACCACAATTCAATCCACTAATTAAACTAGAAATTAAGAAGATATCTAGAAAAAATCCCTACCTATTTGGAAATTAAACAAAACACTTTAAAATAATTATGGGTCTTAGAATAAATCATGAAGCAAACGCAATATATTTTGAGCTAAATGAAAGCATCAAAACCTTGCTGGATATTGCTAAAGTGGTACTTAGTGGGGAATTTATAGCATTAAATGTTACATTAAAAAAGAAGAGAGTTCTAAAATTAATGATCTACACGTACAACTAAAGAAACCAAGAAAAGAGGAACAAATGAAACCCAAAGTAAGCAGAGGAAAGAAAATAATAAAATAATGGCTTAAATAAATAAAAGAGAAAATAAACAAAATAAGATAAAATCAATAAAAAGCAAATGCTTTGAAAAGAAATCAAATTAATAAACTTCAAATTGGAATAAACGTAAAAAAAAAAAGACCCACATGATCAATATCAGAAAGAAAAAAGGAGATGTAATAACAGACCTTACCCACATTTCTGGATTTCTCTATTTCATTATTCCAGTCGCTATAGTTCAAGGTCACAGTACTGTTTTGATTTCTCTCTTGCTCACAACAATCACCAAGTCCAGTCTGCAACGTTTTTCTCATCTGTTCAGTTTTTTCCCTTATCAAAAATCACTTGAATTTTGTATTTAATTACCTCCCAAGGAGAGAATATTCTTTTTTAACTTGTCTCCTTGCTTCTAGACTATTATCCTAAAGTCCCTCCATGCATTACTTAACTCATTTATTTACCCAAAAAAGTATTATGCAGCACTTTCCGTGTATCAAATAATGGACTCTTCATTGAAGATTCGTGTTATCAAATACCTCAGTCTAGTGAAAGAGATTGACATTTACGTAAAAGAATACAGGGCAGTATGATATGTATGTTCAGATACGTATAAAGTTTAATAAGATAAACACAGAGTGAGTGATGAACCCTGTCTAGGCGAGGAGGACATGCAAGGCTTCAAAGAGGTCACGATGTTTAAGTTGCATCTTATAGAACAAGTAATTCTCAGGCAAAGGGAATAACACAGATAAGGACACAAACATGAAAAGCTTGGTATGATGTTCCAAGAATGGTGAATAGAGGGTATGGTGTGACTGGAGTGTAGTGTTTGTAGGCGACCGTGGCAGAAAGTAAGGGCTGATAGGTGGAAAGAGCCAGAGAATAGGGAATTTGTATGTTATGATTAAGAATTCAAATTTGGTGCTATAAATAATAGGAAAGCATTATAAAATATTAGAGTGACACGATCAAATGTGTATTTTAAAAAGAACAGCTGATGAATATGGAAGGAAACTAGAGATGGAAAGAGACTAGAGAAGATGAGGCAAGTTGGGCACCTTCTTCAACGGTCCAAGCAAGAAGATGATACAGGCGGCAGGAATGTAGAAGAGTCAGATTCAAGAGATATTTTTGAAGTAGCAGGGCTTGGTAACAGGGTGCTGTCAGTGTCAGGAGTAAAAGAAGTCAAGGAGATAACTCCCAGGTTTCTGGTTTGGCCAACTGGAAATATAGTGTAGCCATTCACACAGAAATGAGTATAAAAGGAGACAAATTATGGGAAAAGAGCCTACTTTTGAGCATGCTGACACTGAGGTACCCTTGTACATACATATATGGAGTTATCCATAAACAGTCAAATATAGATCTTTAAGTCTTATCACCCTTCCTAAAATATGCTTTAATGGTCACTTCCTGTCTCAGAACTTTCCCATAGCTTCCCACTACGTGCAGGACAAAGTCCAAATGTTTATCTTCGTACTGAAATTTCTCCACAATCCGGATCTAAGGTACCCTGTAAGTCTTTACTTCCACTACTCCCATATTGTCTATTGTAGTCATTCTCAAAACGTGGTACTGGGACCAGCAGCAGCAGCAGACCCTAGGAATTTGTTAGAAATGAAATTTTACAGGTACTGCCCGAGACCTACAAAACCAGGAATCAGACTCTGGAGGTAGGATCCAGCAAGCTGTGTTTTAATAAGCCCCCTCCTGGTAATTATAATGCATGCTAAAGTTTAAGGACTATTGACATATAGAAACTCTAAAATCCAACAAAAATGGACTACTTGCCATTCACCCAAGTTGCCCCTCTCTTGTCTCTGACTCATGTCATTTTCATTAAAAGACCTGCATCAGCAGAGCAAGTGTCCACAGACAACAGATTATTAATAACTGACGAACCACATCACTTATTTTGCTAAAAGTTATCCATTTTCACATTTATATGATCATTCAGTATTCTGAAGAGAATTACATTTGTTAAGTATTACTCAGGCCAAGAATAGTTTTCTGAAAAACTGTGTTGGTGAAATTTATATAATACCACATGCAAACAAGTCACAGACATAAAACAGACCTATACTTGGAATGTGTACCTAGTCAAAGAAATAACAGTACAAGGGCTTCCTACAGTTCCTCTGAAAGCAGCTGACAGCCCAAGCAGCTCATTTTGGTTAGAAAATAGAAGAGTGACTTCCCTCTAGCTCATACTTAGAGCAAATGCCTGTCGTGGTTTCAGCCTAAGCATTGATCAAAGAGCTTCTTTTCTTTCTTCTCTTCTTAGTTTCACTGGAATTTGAAAATGACAGAACTTTTCTTCTCATTGGGTTGTTTTAAAAAGATCAGATGGTTTATGAGTCTTAAAATTGCCCTTTCCAGAAACTAGGAGCATAGCAAGTGCACTGACTCACAGGGAGACCATCAGGGTTCAAAGCCCAGGGCCATCACCTACTAGGTGGTTATTCTTGGATAACTTAACCTCTGAGTATTTATTTTCTCATTTTTTAAATGGCGATTTAAGGAATTCAGTAAGTGTAGTTCTGGTCCAAGATGGCGACCTAGGAGACTCCTCCCACGGACACACCAAACCTACAGCTACATGTGGAGCAAGTCTCTCTTAGAGAAATCCAAAAATCAGCTGAGTGACTCCTACACACTTGACAAATGAGAAAATATCCACATAAAAATGGGTAGAAAAAGCTGAGACATACCCTTTCCATAAACTACATTGCTTGCACAGTGACATACAATAGGGTGGATTTCACAATTCCTAGCTTGTTCCTGAAAAGTGAAGGGTTTGGACCCAACATCTAGTGCTCCAACTTTAAAGACTCCCACTTGAGGAAAGGATCTCCCCCAAAACCTAGCTCTGAAAGCCAATTAGGCTTACGGCCACGAGACCCAAATGGCTTTAGCAAAAAAGAAACAGTTCTTTTTATTTTACAACAATTTTTTAAATTTATTTTTCAATGGAGGCATTGGGGATTGAACCCAGGACCTTGTACATGGTAAGAACATGCTCTACCACTGAGCTATACCCACCCTTTGTTTTATTTTATTTTAACTGAATTCTAATTGACATAAAACAGAGCCATTTCCTTATAAGGAAACTTCACTTATTTAAGCTCTCCTCTCTCAGGAAGATTCCCACAAAAGTGATATTACACAGAATCTGACCATCCAAAGGAAGGACCTGAAATGGCACTTTAACACTTTCAAAGCTTTGAAATACACAAGCCATCATAGACACTCACATCCTGTTATTGGCTCAGATCCAACTACATGAGTATTTTTATTAAAAGAATCATTTTTAATATGCCCACTATTAATATAGCAGGAAATTATAGGTTCTAACTCTGATGTGCTTAAAAAGAAATCTCTGTAAGAAAACTGTAAAACACAATTTGGATTCAAAGATGTTTATGTTGGTTACATTCAATTTTAATTACAGGTGATTCTTTTAGGATTTGCTTTGGGGAAAAAAAAGAAACTTGTTGAGAAATTTATAACTGCCATCTACAATGTGAAAACAGATAAAACAATATAAAACAGTGCATACTATTTTAAAGAATTTGTGAGTAATAACAGTCATTTGTTTTTCAAGCTGTTACTGGAACTGCAAAATACGGTCCGTCCGCTTATCTCAGAAGAACAGTTGTTCTGTCTCCTTTCCAGTTAACCTCCCACCACTGTACCTGATAACCTTCTCTTCTGTCACCCCCACTAATGCCTAAAAACTATTCTTAAATTTTATAGACAATTTTTAAACTATTTTTAAATTTTATATGTCTGTTTCTGTATCTATATCTCTATTTCTGACTCAATCTCTATCTCTAGATAATTTATCACTATGTCTCTCTTCCTCAGTGTAGATTTTGCCTCAAACTACAATGCTGTTTTTCTTTTTGTAAGAAATTTCCAGTGTTGGGGAAGTGTTTCCATTTTAAGCACCCACTAATTTATTTCTTGATGCCTTGCAATATAGCCTCCTACTTCACCACCTCTCTAAAGTAACTAAAAGTTCCTTGTCCTGGGTTGAATGGTGTCCCCCCACATTTCACACCCACCCCAGAACCTGTGAATGTGACCTTTTCTGGAAGAGGGTCTTTGCCAATGTAATCAAGTTAAGATTAGAACATATAAAAACTGATCTTAAATCCAGTGACTGACGTCCTAATAAGAAGAGGGGAATTGGGATGTAGAGACAGACACTCAGAAGGAAGAGGGCCGTGTGAAGAAGGAGCCAGAAACTGGAGTGACGCAGTGATAAGCCAACAATGCCAAGGACTGCCAGTCACCACAAGAAACTAGAGGAGGCAAGGAAGGATTCTTCCCCAGAGCCTTTGGAGGGACCAGGGCCCTGCTGACACCTTGATTTCAGGCTTCTGTCCTCCAAAACTATGATAGAATACATCTCAGCTGTGCTGTGCCTCCTGGCTTGTAATTGTGAGTCGCTAGGAAACTGATACATCCTCCTAATCACAAAATACAAGCTTCTTTTTATTCCTCATTTTCCTTGGCTTAAGGAAGGCTTAACTGTACCTGCTACAGTAAAACTCCTTTACTGGGATCTTCAAGAGCTATTCTCCCTCCATTTTCCTTACTATGGGCCTACCTTACCACGGGTTTACTCCAAAACTTTGCCCTTTTCATTCTTTCTCACATAGAACCACTCCTACTCTCGTGATGTCAACTATTGCTTCTACGTAGATAATTTCCAAACCTAAATCTTCAACTCTTATCTATCTTTTGAGCTTTAATTCCTACATTTTCAACAACAGTGGTTTTTAAATTCTGTATTTTTTTATTTTATCTTTATTTTTACAGGCATTTTTGTAGTAAGAGCCACATAGCCACTTAATGTGCCAAGCACTTTATATACATTCACTTGCTAATATTCATAACAACCTAATGAAGCCCTTACTATTATTATGCCCTGATTTAAAGAAGAGAAAGCTGTGAGAAAGCCCTGAGTGGTTAAATAACTTGTCCAAGTTCCCAATGTCAGTAAGTGGCGGAGCTGGAATACAAACCCAGTTTCACTTAGCATAGTGAGTCTGACTCGTATTTAGGCAACTCAGACCTCTTTGAGAATCTGGTGAAACTATGGTCATTCTCCACAGAAAAATATGCAAAAAATTTCCCATAAAAATTTAGCGAGTTCTTGTATCTCTTAGAAGTCCACTTGTGGACCCAAGTTAAGAACACCTGTATAGGAAAGAACTGAATTACTACAAACCTCCCAGTAATAAGAGAAAACAACAACTGGATTCAACAGCCTTATTTGATTCATTAACTTGATTATCTAGGAAAATATAATTTCTGCTACAGGCAGCAAATTAGCAGATCTTCATCATAAAGAAAATGGTGACCATCATGCCCATTCATTCAACACAAATTTAATGAATGACACCCAGTCTAGAAAGGAAAACAAAACATGTAAACAAATAATTACAATATAATGCAATGGTTATGACAGAAGAATAACCTTTGTGGATCTGTGGATAGTAATACAGAAGAATAGGATAATGATGAACAAGAGCAGGTTAAAAAAATCATTATAATTGGGAAAAAATAGACATGCAAGAGATGATTAGAGATCCTAACCCAAGGCAGTGGAAGAAGTAAGAAAGGAGTAGATTCATGGGTTGCCAAAGAGGAAAAAACTGTCCAAGTTTAGAGGCTGATGTATAAGACGAGAAAGAAAGAGAGAGTAATCAAGTACAACTCTGAGATTTCTAGATAAGATGATTAGGTGTAAAGATGGCATTAATTAAAACAGGAAAAAAGTAGAGAAGGGAGCTGTGGTCGGGAGAGAAAAAATTCCATTTGGACATGTCTGGTTTAAGATTGGACTGAGGCAACAATGCAGAAATGCTTACTGGTTGGAAATATAATTAAGAGTTCAGGTAAGAGACTGGGTAAATATTCTGGAGTCAAACATATTATGGACATAGTTGAAGAAGTGAAACAGGAAAAATCCAATGGCAAAGGCTCTGTAATCAGTCAATGTCCTCCAGAGAAACAGAACCAATAGCAGATGTGTGTGTGTGAGTGTGGGTGCGTATTTTAAAGACATTTATTTTAAGGATTGGCTCATGTGATTGAGGGTGCTTGGCACTATAAAATCTGAAGGGCAGGCGAGGCAGAAATGTTTAGGGTGGGCAGGCCAGCAGGCTGGAAACGTAGAAATTCAGGGAGATATTGCTGCTGCAGTCTTGAGGCAGAGTTTCTTTTTCTCCAGGAAACCTCAGTTTTTGCTCTTAAGTCCTAATTAGATGAGGCCCAACTGCATTATCTTCTTAAAGCCAACTGATTATAGACATTAGCTAGATCTACAAAATACTTTGACAGCAGTATCTAGATTAGTGTTTGATTAAGTAACAGTATACTATAGCCCAGCCGAGTTTACAAGTACAATTAACCATCACAGGAGCAAAGACAGCACCCAGCAGTGACTGGAAAAACACAGGTCTGCAAATACCAACAAGTAGGCAGAGGAGCAGAAGAAGGGCTCAAAGAAGCCAAAATGGAAGAGACCATCAAAAAGATGATCAAAACTGTCAAGTACCCAGGGGTCACATGCTGAAATCAGTTCATGGAACTTGACATTTAGTGGTTCACTGTGACTTCAGTAAGATCTATTTTGGTGGAATTTAGGGAAGGGAGCAAGACTGCAGTGGATTGAAAAGTGAAAGGCAGTTGAGGAACTAAAGGCCTGATTACAGTATGTTAGTAAGAACAATAACTGAAATGTTCTGAAAAACATTTTCCCCTTCCTTCAGCTGGGACGTCTCCACTATCAAATTATGTGGGTCTTCCCCAAGGCTAAACCCACTCCCTGAGGGGCCACTTGGCAACAGGTACAGTCATGGCTATTTAGATGCCAAGCATTATGGAAGTTAACTTCATGTCACAGATGACAAATTAGACATTACAATGGAAATTTTGATAATACTCTTAAGAGCTATAAAAGAATCAAATCCCTAGAAATTAAAAAATGTACAAAGAAATGTAAATGTATTCATTATTAAATATTACTTAAAAATCACTGGTAATCTATGGATTATTCTGGTATTAGAAGAGTTTCAATTTTACACGTCCAGTTTTGTTTAATGGTTACTGACTGTGTATCATGTGCAAAATATCATGCTAAATATAGTGGAAAGAGGGAAGAGTGGTCAGCAGAGTACAAAAATAAAATATAATCCCTCTCCTTAAGAAGATGATTAATTTGCTTTGTTTCTCTTACTTGAATTCAGCCAGGCTTAAAATGTGCTTGGCATTGGAAATAAAGAGAAAAGTAAGACACTAATCAAGTCCTCTGGCTTTCAAGGATTCACGTCAAACTCAACATCTGTTTATTGATTTGATGGGAATAAAATCTTAGCAAGTTAAAGCTAAGGATGGGCAGGATACACAGTGGTTAAAATCTTTGGAATCAAATGGAGTCAGCGTTCAGTCCCAGACCTAAACACTCAAAACTTCAGTTTCCTTATTTGTAAGATAGACGGTATCACATATAATCTCACAAGGCTGTTGTGCCAATTGAATGAGAAAACTTACTTCAAAGCACCTGGTGTGGTTTCTAGCACATGGCAGAAGATTTTTAAAAGTTGGTGGTTATTATTACTAAAGTATCTAGTCTAAATCTCTCATTTATTAGCTGATGACCCTGAAACCCCAGAAGAATGTCTAAGGCTAGTGAGCAGACAAGTTAGGGCTAAAATCCAGAAGGACTTAATGAGGGCGGGGGGTGGGGGGGGGCAGGCGTCAGTCTTCAGTTCGAGAACTAAGCATTTCCAGACAGACTGCTAAGTAACTGTCATAATTCTTCCCTATGCGTTTCATCAGAATGTAGTTTTTTAAAGCTAAACTTACAGGGAAATACACCTGTTTCAGTGTACTTACAATTGCCCTTGAGTTTTCTTTCTTTTTTGTTCTTTCTCTGTTTCTCTCCTCTGCTATTCTTCACCACAACACAGGGACACAGTCCTTTGCCCGGCTTTTGAAGAATGTTCTGCACTAACTTACCTACACTCTTCCTGTCTCTTCTCTATTTACAGTGTGGATGAGTCACATGGGTAGAACTGTAACTGAACTACTGATCAATGGGCCAGTCCTTGATTTTCATAGTGTCCAAAGGATACAGATGAGCTGCAGAGATTTCCTGGGGGCCTGGGTCAGGCAGTGGAAGGGACATCTGAAGGGGCAGCTAAGAAGTCAAGATGCTCAGGCCTCACCACGGGCCTCTATTGCATTCCAGCCCATAAATCTTAACTATGCTGCTTTTTCATCCCTTCCTTGCTGATGTCAGGGACAGTGGGTACCGTGGAAAAGAGCTTACATTTTGGAGTCAGTTGAACTAAGTTCAAATCTGGGTTCTGCCACTTACTAGCTTTGTACCTTTGATTCAGTTACTTTGCCTTCCTAAATCTTAATACACTTACCTGTAAAATGGACCTTATACTTAGTTACCAGGATTATGGTAAAGGTTAACCAAAATACTGCATGTAAAACACCTAACTCACAGCAAGCTCTTAGCAACACCCCTCCTGTGATCCTGATACTGACTTGACAGTCTGATGTTCATCTCCAGTTTTATTTATTTTTTTATAACTCATTTCAAAATAAGCATTTAATTATGATGAAGGCACAGACAAGTGGCTTTCCATGTGGTAAAGAAATGATTTTAGATCCCATCACAGAACATAAAATGAAATGTTATTTTGGAAAATATTGTAGCATGTACAATGGTTTACTAGAGATACTACTAACTCAAGTGTTAAGCAAGAGATTCGCTTTGGGTTAATTTCAGGAATGTTTTCATTGCAAGTTATGTGTGTGTTGATTTTTTGTTTTTTCCAGTAAATTTATGTACAGTGAAATACACAGATCTTAAGTGTAAAACTAGACAGGTTTTGACAAATGTATAAACTCATGTAACTAACAACCAGTTAAGATATCACCTCAGAAAGTTTTCTAGAGCATCTTTCCAGGCAAGTGCCACCCCCATAGTCAACCACCTATGATAGTCACCATAAATTAGTTTTGACCATTTTTTTGAAGTTTCACATAAACGGGATCAGGCAATATGTATTCTTTTGTACCTGGTTTCTTTTGATCAGTATGTGTCTGATATTCACTCATCTTGCTATGTGAATCAGTAGTTCATTTTTGATTGCCTGTAGTATAGTATTCCGTTATATGACTATATCACAATTTTTAAAAATCCACTTGCCTTTTGCTGGGTACTTGGGTTGTTTCCAATTTGTGGCTATTATAAACAATGCTACAGAAACTCTTGTACAAGTCTTTTCATGGGCATATGCATTCATTTCTCATGGATAAATACCAGGAGTCAAATGGGCTGTCAAAGTAGACACATGTTTTAACTGCCAAAAAGGTCTCCAAAGTCCTTTTTACATTCTACTAGTAATGTATGAGAAAATTCAGGTGTATCCTTGTCAACATTTGATAGTGTTAGTTTTTAAAGTTTTAATAGGTATAAAGTGGTATCTCATTGTTAGTATTAATTTTCATTTCCCTGGTGACTAATTATGCTGAGTACCTTTCTCTTTGCTTACTAGCTGTCAGTAAATCTCTGGTGAAATGTCATTCAGGTCATTTTAAAAAACTGGGTTGTCTTCTTTTGAATGGTAGTGTGAAATTAATAATAATAATATATATATATATATATATATATATATAAAATATATATACTGGTCTCTGCTTCTAATTCCTGACACAGAGCTCCTGAAACCCTTGTAAATAGAGGTGCTAAAAGTATTGTTTGTTTTAGTATTTAGTTTTTGACCAGAATTCCTGACACAGAGCTCCTAAGAACTTGGTAATTTCCTGAATGATAGGAACAACTTTTGTTCTAATAAAATGACTCTTGGTGGGCTTCTGGATGGGGACTGGTTACCTAAAGATCAAGTCATCATCACAAGCTTGGAATTTTCAGCCCATCCCACCCTCTTCTCTTGAATTTAATCAATAATCATGCCTATGTAATAGACCCTTCAAAAAGACCCAAAAGGAGGAAATTTGGAGAGGGACTGGAAATGGAGTTAGTAATCAATCATGCCTATGTGTTGAAGCCTCCATAAAAATTCCAACGGCATGAGCTTCGGAGAGCTTCTGGTAGGTGAACACATCTGTGTGCTGGGAGGGTGGCCCACCCTAATTCCACAGGGACAAAAGCTCCTGTGCTTGGGACACTTCCAGAAAATGCCCCGTGTCCTTTCATCTGGCAGTTCATCTGTGTACTTTAACGTATCTTTTATTATGCAATACATTGGTAAAGCGTAAGTGTTTTCCTGAGTCCTGTGAGTTGTTACAGCAAATAACTGAATCCAAGGAGTGGGTCAGAGAGCCTTGGCTTTGTAACCAGACCAGATAGAAGTTGTGGGTAACCTGCTGTGATGCTGTGCTTTGTAATAAAATAAGAAATACGCAGTTGGTCTTTGTCCATGTTCCTGGCACATAGCTCCTAAAATCTTGTAATTGCCTTGCAATATAGAAGATCTGTAGAGGCATCTTTTCCTATAGTATTTGGGCTTTTGTCATTGGCTCCTAAAATCTAGGGCCATAAAGTTCAAAGGAGTGTCTTGTTATTCACAAACCCCTTTCAACCACACCTGAATTTATGTTAATGAGGTGACTTTTGGAAATCTTAAGGATGGGGGCTGGTTGTCTGGGAAACTCTGATTAGACAGTTAGAACTTAATCCTACCACCTGACTTCTGGAGAGGGGAGAGGGGCTGGAGGTTGGATCAATCACCTATGGCCAATGATTTAATCAATCATGTCTATTTAATGGAGCCTCTATTAAAACACAAAAGGAGGGGATTTGGAGAGATTCTGGGTTGGTGAACAAGTGGCGATGGTGGGAGAGTGGTAAGTGGGCATGGAAGGTTGGTGTCCTTCCCACAAACCTTGCCCTATGCATCTCTTCCATCTGGCTGTTCCTGAGTCATATCCTTTTTATAATAAACCAGTAATCTAGTAAGTTCTGTGAGCTACTCTAGCAAATTAATCAACTGCAAAGAGAAGGTAGTGGGAACCTCCAATCTACAGCCAGTTGGTCAGAAGCACAGGTAACAACTTAGACTTGTGATTGGCATCTGAAGTGGGGGCAGTCTTGTGGGACTGAGCCCTTAACCTGCGGGATCTGACACTGCCTCCAGGTAGATGTCAGAATTAAGCTAAATTTGTGGGACAACCGTTCAGTGTCTGCTGAGAAATGGAAAATTGTTTGGTGTTGGAAAAAACACACACTGTACCTGGGGACCTACTACCTGTGACTGGTGATTCAGGTTGGGGACATTCTTGTGCGACTGAGCCCCTAACCTGCGGCGTCTGTGCTAACTGCTTAGTTTCAGAACTGAATTATACAACACTCAGCTGGTGTCACAGGACTGGTTGATGTGGGGAAAACCCCACACATTTGGTGTCAGAAGTAGCATGGCATTACTATTGTAAGAATAAAGTAGAAACAGGGAGTTTTACCTCTAAGTAGGATTTAATTATTTATCCAGATACATGTATTTCGAATACCTTCTCTCTATCTGTGGCTTTTCATTTTCTTAATGACATCTTTGGATGAGAAGAAGATTTTAATTTTGATGAAGTTTCAATGTATCAACTGCTTTTAGGTTAGGGTTAGTGCTTTTTGGGGCCTTTTATAAGAAATTATTTTCTTGATCTTTATAAAAATCAAGTCAATAAATGAGAACATATTTCAATTTTAAAGACATTAAAGTTCAGTAAAATATACCTCATAGTTTGCACTGTTTCACCAAGTTTCAAATACAAATAAAAACTCAAAGTGATCACATAAGATGCCAGAATTGAAGTAATTTAAGTTCTATTTCTTTGACTTTAAGTCACAATTTATTTCAAATGTATTATTTACACAAAGGCCTATGTGGTATCACACGAGTTATGAGATGCACTTCAAGAAAGCTCGAATGATTTCTCATCGTTATAAATCCTAAACCAAGAATTGACAATGTTTTTCTATAAAGGGCTAGATAATAAATACCTTAGGTTTTGCAGACCATTCAGTCTCTATTGCAGTTGCTTAACTCAGCTGTCCCAGGGTGAAAGCAGCCACAGACGACACGTCAATGAATGAGCATGGCTGTGTTCCAATAAAACTTTATGGATACTGAAATCTGACTTTCACATGTAATTTTCATGTCTTGACATACTGTTCTCCTTTTGATTTTTTGGCAACCACTTAAAAATGTAAATGCCATCCTGTGCTCACAGGATGTACAAAAACAGGCAGCAGGCAGATCTGGCTTGAGACCTATTGTGTGCTGATCCCTGGCTAAAGGAAAGTTCATTTTTATTTAATATTCCTTGCTGTCCCCTTTTGTGGGGACAGCTCTGTGGACAACAGAGGTCTCTTATCAGGCTGCCTAGCTTCGCAGGCTGCAGGCCTGTCTCCCGCCCTGAGTTGTCCTGAGTCTGAGTAGTCTGAGTTGAGCAAATGAAGCTCAGGGTCCACGTGCTCTTGCACAAATCCCTGGGGCGAAAGTCAGCTTGAATGCTACTTTGTCTCCCAGGCTTTCTGTGTTCGTTTTGCTTTTGGCCTGTGAATTTTTTAAATTTGTCAATTCACGCATTTTGTCCAGCATCCATTGCTGTTTTCAGTAGGAGGGCTACTCAGAGCACTGCATCCTTCTGTAGAAACAGAGATCATCCAGCCACAAGTAATTTTTATTCACACTAATAGCAATGTGTTGTTTCACTCTTTCTTTACTTCATAATTTCTCAACGTTTTAGAGGTTAAAGTAGGGAGATTTTTAGATTTCTTTGTAGGAGTTATAGTTTATTCCAGGCTAATATCTTTTAAGAGTGTCAATATTGGTAAAATAGATTTAATATAGTTTAGTTTTTTAAGGCACCTGTAAATGTAGGCAGAAACCTTAATCAAGATTTAATTGCGATTTATAAACAAAATCTTGATGTATTCTAAATGCCAGGAAGAATTTTAAATTAAGTCAGTAAGAAATACCAAATGGAGGGGAAAAAAATCTATTCTAAGGAATAGATTATTTTGTCCATTCAATCTGATTTGTTTGATGGAGGACCTAAGGACTTCACAGGCCATCAGCTTTACAAGAAGGATCATTCAAGTTTCATTCTGTTTATATGCTCTTAACGTCCACATGAGCACAATTTCTGAAACATACTCTCTAAACAAAGTTGGTGTAATCTAATTTAGAAATATTTCCTAATTCTGATATATTTTTCTTTATGGACAGCGTTTGTCTTTGCCAAATGGATATTTATGCTATCAATTTAGTTTTTAAGTGTCTTTCAGACTTTCAATCTGAACATGAATGCCATGTTCCTTGCCCCATTCCCCTTTTGAGAATATTTTAAATGCACTTTCTTAGCAAATTTTAACAATACAGGGTTATCAACTATAGTCACTATGTTATGCATTAGATCCTTAGACATTATTATCTTATAGCTGAAGGGCTTTATCCTTTTACAACCTTTCCCTATTTCCTGCTACCCTACTCCCCTATCCCCCCCTCCCCCCTGCCCTAGGAACCTACTTTTCTACTCTGTTTCTGTGAGGTTTTTTTTTTAAATAAAAATTATACATATAAATGATACCACGTAGCATTTGTCTTTCTCTGTCTGGCTTACTTCACTTAGCTTAATGTCCTCAAGGTCCATCCATGTTGTTGCAAATGGCAGGATTTCCTTCTTTCTCATGGCTGAATAATTCCATTGTATATACTGCATCTTCTTTATCCATTCATCTGTTGATGAGCACTTACATTGTCTCCATATATTTGGCTAGTATGAATGATGCTACAATAAACACAGGAATGCAAATATCTCTTCAATAACCTGTCTTCATTTCCTTCAAACCACGGCTGTCTCTTAATATGATTAAAAAGACAAATGAATACAAAATCTGAAGTATCGATATAATTTAGGTTTTCCACAAGCTTTAGTTTGTTTTGATTTCAGATGGCCTAAGGTTATTGGATACAGAATGTGGCTGGTCTTTGCCCCCAGTTCCTGTGAGGTAGCCTTTAAATCCTTGGAATGTCCTCAGTGATAGGAGCGGCTTTGTTATTCGTGGGCTTCTAGGCTAGTAAGATGACTCAGGATGGGGGAGACACATGCTAGAAAGAGCAATCATGTGATTAGAAGACTGAGACTGTGAGCCATAGGATATCAACACAACCTCAGGGAAGGGAGGGAGGATGGAGACTGAGCTCAACCTCATGGCCAATGATTCAGTCAATCGTGCCTGTGTAATGAAACTCCAATAAAAACTCTGCACGATGGAGCTCAGATGACCTTCCCTGGTTAGTGATATACTGTGCACTGTCACACAGCAATGTGAGGGTGGGAGCTGACTCCATGGGGAAAGGAAACTTCACCTCCCAGACCTCACCTGATGTGTTTCTTCGCTGGTTCCGATTTCAATCTTATTTGCTGTAATAAAACTATACTCTAAGATTGGTGCTTTCCTGAGTTCTGTGAATTGTTCTAGTGAATAAGCAAACCTGAAGGGGTCATGGGAACTCCCTAAACTTGTAACAGCTGATCAGAATTGAGGATAGCCCTGGGAATTTCCAAATTTTCAGCTGGTGAATGAAATGAAGGCATTTTTTGGAAGACTATGCCTTAACCTATGACATTTGGCCCATGGGTAGCTAGAGTCAGAATTGCATTGCAAAGGCTTTACCATATGTACTGCCACTGTATTCCCGAGCTACTTCATCTTCTCTCTGAGTACTTTGGCTCATAGAGAAATTGTGACCATTTTTAAAGAGTAAGCCTATTATGCATTATATAGCTTTAAAAAAGAAAACACTGCAATTGGTGATAGTAGTAATTATTTCTGAAGTAAATCAGACACCAGACATTTTTATCCAACAAACTTTTATTAAGTATATTCCATTGGTACATTCTAGTTGGCAGGATGCAGAGATAATACACAATTCCTACTACCAAGGAGCTTACAGTCTAGGAAAGACTCAAACAATTACAGTAGATTGACTCAGTGCTATGAAAGAAACATAAAACAGGAATCATGGCAACACCAAATGAGCAGGTGAGGAAGAAAAGCAGAGGCTCAGAAGAAGTGTATCAGGACCGAAGTATGAGAGCTGGGCAGGGAATGGTCAGAAGGAAGAGTAACAAAGGAGAAAGAGGACAGCATGGAAGGTGGAGAGTAGGGTGCCCTCTGGGACATGAAACAAAGTTGAACTGCACATAGGAGAGGCAAGAGCTGCAGTTAAGAGTGTTTCTGAACATAAGATGCCTAATGTACACTATGCTAAGTAGCTTGGATTTTTATCTTAAAATGTAGTGGGAAGCGCTCAAGGATTTCAAGCAGAGGAATAAAATAATTAAAAAAAATTTTTGGAACAGTGTAATAAACAGATGAGATATCAGATGAGATTTGAATCAGTTAAGAAATGACAAGGTAATTCTGGACAAAAACAGTAAGACCTCAGAATTAGGACAGAAAGAAGGAAGTAGAATCACAAGACACCCAGGAGGTAAAACTGAATCAGAATCAATTGAATTTGAGGGAGTAAGCACTTAGGGAGGCATCAGGGCTTGGTCTGGATGGTGCTTCTCTTCAGTAAAGGGAATACAGGAAGAAAAGCATCTATGGTGGGAAGAGTAGAGTTCAGTCCTGCATATAGTGAGATGCTGTGAACAACCAGGTATAGCAGGCACATGGTTGGATATATGAGATGGCAGCTCAGCAAAGTTATTGCAAGTGAAAACACAGACATAGCGGGGAGGGTAATAGCTCAGTGGTAGAGCATGTGCTTAGCACACCTGAGGTCCTGGGTTCAATTCCCAGTACCTCCATTAAAAAAAAGAAAAAAGAAAAAAAAATACACACATAACAGTCATAACTTAAACACTGATTTTGGATTTGTGGGAATGAATAAAATCATCAAATAGGTATTTGTAGAGCCAGAAAAGAATAAGACCAAGAAAAGAATCTCAAGAACATCAACATCTGAGGAGTAGTTGGAATTAGGACATACAGAAACTCAAGAGCAAATGGTGTCACAAACCAAAGAAGGATCAACAGAGCTGCAGAGATCCAGTAGCAGAATAGATGCAGGTCATTAGAGGCCACAGTCTCACTGCAGCAGAGATGGACATTAGATCAAATGGATTAAGAACATAGAAGGGATGAGAGGAACTCTGACCACTTTTTCAAAACTAAGGTGTGTGAAAGGAAGGGAAAGTATTGGGAAATAGCTAGATGTGACAATTAGAGGAAGTTTGTTCTGATTATTTTTAAGACGGGTACATTCTAATATTCTGAAGAGAAAAAGCCAGCAGTGAAGGATTAGTTGAAATTATCGAAGAGGATAATGGATGAAGCAAGGGCTCTGTGAATGTGGGAGAAAAGATTCAAAGACATTCAGAGAAGGGGTAGTGGGGTAATGTTCAACACACAGTATGAGGAATACCATATTCTGAGTGGGAAAAAAAATGGTAGGGAAGGCACTACAAAGAGAAAACTTAAGTTACAACTCTAAGATAACCTCCTTACAAGGACAGGGAATTCACTGACAATGGAAATCCTATTGAGGCTGCTAATCTCTGAAAATGATACAAAACAAGCAGCAATTTATGCACATGCTCTACAGAAGAACGCCATGCATAATACCAGGCCCAAAGAAAAAGAAGTATTTCCATGCCATGTTTCCTTTTCCTGAGGAAGCCAGGAACTAACTACTGAAATAGATACGTAAGTGGAGATTCTGTTTCTGCTGAGTACGCAGAAGGCATGGCCATCCTGTGAAGGTGTTATTTAGCATTTTAAACTAGTACTCACTACTCATTTTTCTATGGAAACAGTTCTGTAAAAATAGCCCACAAAAACTCATTGAATTCATCCTGCAACTGAAACTTTTCAACAGAACTTTGGCAGTCTTCATGGAAAAAAACAACAAAATATTCTGAAATGATGGTGTTATACAGCTGGCTGGAATCCTCACACGGTGAGTGACTCATTTCTGCATACTAATTCCACAGGGCACTTGACTCAAATTTATGTCCAGAAAACAGATTCAGAAAGGGAACTTACAAAAATGGGGCTCACAAGAACCCCATTAACTTGTGTGCTGTATGGAAGGTTATTTCCTTATGTCTCCCCAGAATCTAGGTAACAATACTCACTTACTTGTATGGACTGTATTGTCATCCAGGAACCTTCAAGTTGGTATCTCAAAGAAGGGGTGTCCTAATTAGGAATACACATCCCCTACCTCTCCCCAAACACTAATAAAGTTGACAAAATGACACTCAGATTTTTATATGTCAGAAACAGTTAAATGTAGTCAGTATTAGTCCATTGCTAAGAAAATGGTAATCTGGGTAACCTGGAAAATCCAGTTAACATGTTTGCAAGGCTGAAGTTCATCTGCAACAACATGGGGCTCCCTGGACAACACCCCACCAATACAATCCCCCCAAACTGTGACATAAATAAACTCTGGTTATCTGGTGACCAGTCAAGCATCCAGAAAGGGCTTCCTTGTGATACCTGGGTATTGTAAAAAGAACAGAATTAGACCAAGCTATTAGAGCAGTATCCAGTTTAATTAATTAATCTCTTTTTCCTTCTGCTCTCCCACGGTACACTGCCTGTACCTTTGTTACAGCATGTGTCTGTTACAGCACTATCCATGTATAAGATGCATGTTATATCTATTAGCATGTTATCCCTATGGAGCACAGTTATACTGTTTTTCCCACCTAAACACAATCTCTAGAGGGTAGAGATAATAACTTACACTTCTCTTTTTCCCTAAGAACACAAGACACATAGCCTTACACATGACACACTCAGTAAATATTTGTTGTATTGAACTAGGCACAATTGAGGTCAATTAGGTATGACAGGGCCTCAAATTAATTGTGGAAGGAATTAAGCTAAACCTCTGCATGTGATGGACACTCATGAATGTGCAAGAATCTATCAGAAATAAGTAAATCAAGCTCTCAGGGGCTTTGGGGGAGAAAGGTATAAACATACTCCAAGTACTCTGCAGAAAGGAATAATAATCTCAACTCTCTCTATGCCTATTCATTCCTGTGTTCAGCTGCTTACACGAGGGGAAGAAAATCCCACAGCTTATTCTAGTTTTGTTGAATTTCACCAAAAACTGGATTTCATGTTTATAACAATCAAATGTTATGATAGCCCTAAAAAGACTAAATGAGAGCTTTCTTTTTTTTTTAGGATCTACTTCTTTGTGGTTTTAAACATTATTAAAGTGAATGCAGAGTACTGAATTTATTTTTATTCTCCTGACATTTGACATAAACATCTGAAAGTAAGAAACAAATAAATAACAACTAATAAATAATAAACAAATAAAAGTAAGAAACAGTTTACAGTTTGGATCGCCAGCAGGTTTTACTCAATCCCTGCCCTCCCCCTCCCATTCAATCATGTTCAACGGTCATTCACATTGATTTACACAATCAGCACATCTCAGCTTATTTTGGCATAGAGTAGATTCCAGGCTGATTGTCGCCTCGTGCGCAAACCATTACACCGGTTTACCAAATAACTTCCCTGTTTTTAGCCCCCTCCCAGTTCCATTGAGCACATCTGTGCTTGCTGTTCCTGTAAACAGAACTCTTCCCAAGACATTCTGCAAATATTCACTGAGCACCTATCCTGAGCAAAGCGCTGATACAGGTGCTACAGAGAAGGTACAGACCAGCAAAACACTGCCCTTGCCCTTCGCATCTAAGTCTAGCTAGAGAAATAACAAGCAATAGCAATACAGCATTAAAGGAAACGAAGAGAGGAAGAAAGAAAACAAATTACAGCTCAGGTGAGGTGGGAAGATACTGTAGATGAGGGGCTTCGAGACTAGAATTTAAAGGAGAAGATTCCTATCAGATAAAGTCGAGAAGGAGTATTCCAAGCGGATACAACACTGAGCGGTGAATGGCTGTGAAAGCTTAGGTAAGTTCACCGGAAGCAACATACACAGCAGGTAAGATCAAATAAGTAATGAAGACTACAAACCCTAGGCAAGAATCTCAACATATCCTGTCCACTGAAAACCACTCTTTAAAAGTGCTATTAGCACACAACGATATGGCATATAATACTACTTTAAAACAAAAACAGAAAAAAATCAAGTAACACAAGATCCAGGGTACCCAACCAAGCAGGGGCATAGCAGGCAAACAACAGTTTAAGAAATAGTAAACTGGTCACTGGGCCACCAGCTGCAATTGGGCAGGTTTATGTAGTCTGTGGAAATGGCACTTCCCAAAGTGGGTCAGTGCACAACCCGTTCAAAAGTACTGTGACCCTGACAGTTTCAGACAGGGGAGTACTTAACTTTGTAGGGCTCTAGATGGGTCCGAGGGCAAGAAATCAAGTCTCTTAGAAGACTGAAATCAGTTGTATGGCTCAACGTCTTGAAATAACACAGTAGAGACGCAGGTCCTGATGAACTAGGTATAAGCAAGGAAATTTATTACTGAACTCTAAACACAGGGAGACCAGGCAGGAGCCCAAACAACAGGAAAGTGAAAAAAATAATATTAAGTGATACAAATACCAGTATTAGCATGTCTTGGAGTGTAATTTCTATGTAAGAATGCTTACAGCTTCTTTAAGAAAAGGATTGGCCACAGAGTTTCACACAGCTATGTCCCCAAACACCCCCAACTTACTGATGGAGATTAATTGGCCGAAGACCAAAATCACTAGGAAGTGAAATATGTCATCACATCATTATTCAAGAAAAAATATTTAAGCCTTTTTTTATGGTTATTAATGCCATGTTTGCTTCCTTTCATTATAAATAATATTTCAGCTACATTATAATTTTTAAAAGCTTTGATTTTTAGTCTAGAAATCCCTATTTTCTGAGTACAAATATACTAATGGCAAATTCACTTTTTTGGTGTGTGGAGGGCAGGGGAGAGAATGGCCCTAAAGTGCAGTTTTACTTGGACACATAGAAACTGTAAAACCAACTGGCCAGAGAGAAACCTTTGTTTGGTAACAATATCATATAATGCTAACTGTGTATTACATTGCAGGCCTTTTGATATATATTTTATTTACATTATCACATTTAATCCTCACAGAACACCTAAAGGTAGTAATATTTATAATGACAGTTAAGACTTGAACAATTACTAAGTACAAGACACTGTTCAGAGCAATTTATATGTAGTATTACCTCATTTAATCCACAAGACAGTCCTATGAGACAAGTACCTTTTTTATCTGCATTTTACAAATAATATATTTGAAGATTAAGGAACTTTCCTAAGGTCACACTGCTAGTAAGAAGAGCCAGAATTTAAGTCCTGTAGTCTGACGTCAAAGCCCAGGCTCTTAGTTACAGCTTTTTACTGCTTCTGCAATTGGTATTCATGGAGTTAACAATGTTTCTGATACTACTGTTAGAATTTCATCAAGTGCGTATTATTTAATGAACGTCTGAAGGGAAGCAATAACCAGAGCTAAGAAAAGATTAAAATAGATTCTTTTTGAGTCTAGATCCCAAGAAGCCATTATTTTCAGAAAATTTAATGAGCTCTGATAGTGACATGTTGAAAATTACTGCAAAGAAACAATGCTACTCAGTTCCAATAGAAAACTTTACTGTAAAACAACAAAAAAAGCCAAATAAACAAAATAAAGTAAAATGCAAGGAAATAAGGTTAGGATGAATTATACCCTATGTCTGCCTAAGACTTAGAAAATGCAAACCAAATTCACTCCAAGGAAATTAAGTTTGTGGAAATTCTGCAACTTGATATAGACAGACAGGGGTTTAAGTTTGGTTTAAAAAGTTTCTAGATTTATCACAGGAAAAAAAATCACTGTCTCTAGGTATCATTAAGTGACCATATTACTAAATCTGATAACTCAATGGCTATACAGTTTATTAGTGTATACATTTAATGATAACGTATATGGTTTTTTAAAAAAATTATACCGTGGTTATGCTAATTTTCTGGCTTACGGAATTACTGCATTGCTCACTGTTTCATATCTGTTAAAGGAGGGAAGGTAGGAAAAGAAGAGGATAATGACAGAGACTTACTGGGGTTTAGGAGTATGAAGCAAAGGCCCACACGTGCAAAGAGCCCAGGCTGGTTCCCAGTCTGGTACTTTTTCTAGTCTAATCCACTTTTCCTACAGAAGGAAGTTTCTGAATCTACAGTATATCTTAGAAATCACCTAGCTGGAAGCATCCATTTCACTCACAGCAAAACCAATCCAAACCCACACAGTGACTGGCACCAGAGCCAGAGTAAATGGGCTTCCAGACCACGGGTATTCTCTCTGGGCACAACTGTGCTCATACAGTCCTCGGTGCATACGTATTACAATCTGATGGACACTGTAGATAACTATCAAATTAGTTTCAAACTCCGTATCTGCAGTGTTGATTGAGTCTTTACTAACTGACACTATGCTAGCCCTTTATATGTATTCTTTAGTTTATCCCCACAATAATCCTCTGAGGGATGGTATTACTATGGTCTCTACTTCACAGATAAAAGACAACTGAGGTTTAGAAAGGGAATGCGCTACTGAGTAGAAACATCTAAACTTAAATCAAGGTCTGAATGACACCAAAATCTGAGTTCTTAAAACATTATGCAAACTTCTCTCTGCATAGCTCTTCCCTTACAAATAAAAAAATTATTTATAATAAACTACCATGTGTAGGTGTACATTTATTCAGCATATATCTACTGGGCATATGTGTCAAATGCTGCTCTAGGTGTTTCACATTCATGTATCAAATGGAACAACAACAAAATTCCTGCCCCTGTGGTGCCTATAGTCTAGGAAGACACAGACAAAAAACATAATAAATAAGTAAATTATACATTTATGTTAGAAGGTGAACAGTGCTATGGGAAGAAAGCAGATGATTGGAAGTGTCAGTTTTATACAGGTTAGCCCTCACTGAGGAGGTAACTTTTGGGCAAAGACTTCAAAGAAGTGGAGCCAGAGCCACAAAGATATCTGTGGCTGGTGGGTGGGGTGGGAGGGTGGGGGTGGTGGTGGTGGTGGAGGTGGGGAGAACAGCAAGAAGTGAGGTCAGAGAAGTAAAGGAGTGGTACAGTTAGGGGGCAGGTGTGGCGTGATAGACCACTTTTAAGAATTTTGGCTTTTGAGTGAAAGAGAAACCACCCCACTTCTCCCACCAAATCTTGCCTAATTGATGTTTCCCTAAATAACTCTTAAAAGGGCACTATGTAGTTTTTTAAGCAAAGAAAGAGTGAAACTATGTATCCCTGATTCTACCTTTTTTTGCAATAGATTCTGAAGGAAGGAACTGCCACGTATAAAAATAGGTTAAAAACAAAGAAAAAGAGTTTACACACATAAGCAAACATCTGAGGGAGCAACTTTACACAAAAACATAGGGCTGTAGGTGACTTTCTTACACAATCAGTCCACATGGTTACTCTTCCAATCTATTAAGCTAGGGTTAATGACAACAGTAAAAATTTCATATTTTTCACAGAAAATAGTTATGAATACATAGATTTTTTAAAATATTATTAGCATTTCACATGATCACATAACGTAAAATGTGTAGATGAGTAAGATCACTGAATAAAATAAAAGTAATTTTCCCCCCAAGTAAGCCAATGCATAATCAAGTAACTTCAAAACTTTTCTTTATCTTAGTAAATACAACTCCTTCTCCTAAAGCAACACTATCTTTAATTATAACTTATTTGTGAACCGTTAGAAAAATGACAATCAATTCAGGGTCTCTAAGCTCTACAAATATTAATCAAGGTCCTCTAACAAAGAGGCAACCTCTGGAAACATGCAGTTTAGGCCAGCTTCAGAGTAAAAGAATATTCTCTATTCACAGTAAGGTCAGATGGAGTTTACCCAGAAGCTCTGATGTCTTCTTTTCAATAGACACACAATGAGCTCAAATAGGAAAATTGAAAGATGACTTCTTTTAGATGTAAGGTAATCAAAATTTGTTCACAATGTAGTGCAGTGTCTCAACTATGCTGCTATCACTTTACAATAAAACTACTATATGAGGTGTTTATGACAACGGAATGAAAAGCAATCAGTATGAACCTCTTATGACTATCTGTATCTCTCACGTTTTATGACTGCCGCTTGAAGGTCTCTGATTAGATATTAGAAAGACTTTCTGACAATGAGGGTACTAAAAATGAGTTACTAACAAAGGTTATAAAAACATCTTGAAGATCTTTCAGGAAAAGCATGAATGTTCACCCTCAGGGATGATTTGGCACTGTCTTACATGAAAGGAGAAATAGAAAGCAGAAAACTCTTTAGGCCTCATTAATCTCTGTTATTCTTTAAACTAAAAAGGCTTTTACTTCTTCTTCTTTTTTTTTTTTGCCCTAGAATTATGGTTCTCTATAACCATCCCCCTCCTTCTGCTAAATATGAAATTTCAAATTTGCTGTGACATAAGAAATAAATATGTATTCTATGTGCTTTATCATCAAAATAATGTTTAATATTGAATAAAAACTAATTTGAAATTGTTTTAAAGCAAAATCCTCAAGGCCCTGCCTAAATTAGGTGAAGAAATAGTATCACTTATCAGCTACTAGCTTAGGTATATATGTTTTGTTAACCTGTTACCTAGATGAGGTGGTTTATCTTTCACGCAAAATGTGATCTGTGTACTTATGTCTGCAACTCCCTTGGAAATGCATCAGAATAATAACAGCAGTTGATGGCTTGGTGGATATGTGATCAAGTAAATCAGCAAAATGTTAAAACTGTAGAACCTAGGAGGTGGCTACACATATATTTATTGTAAAATTGTTTCGACTTTTCTGTACGTTTGAAATTTTTAATGATAAACTGTTGGGGAAATGCAATTATATTTGAAAACTGTTTTAAATAGCAAGGGAGAAACATCCAAATTACACAGAATAATTCTGCAAAAAAGATTAGGCAAGCCTTATACGTGTTGAGTCAGGGAGCAAAAAAGGTTGCTGTAACACCTGTACTTTATCTGCCTCCAGAAAAGTCCTCCAAATTCACTCTCCTATTGAGATAAGAAGGCAGGCAGAAAGGTGTGTTTAAAAATTCTATAGTGAAACTAAATTCCTCTGACTGAGTTTTGAAAAATAAAACCTGAAATTATTTCTGTATCTAAAAAATACAGTATTTCTTCACCTACCCAGACTAACTTCATTTTCAATATAGATTTCTTGAAAGGAAATAAAGTGTAACTTCATTTGGATTACTCATTATTCTCTTTGGCAATGTCCTTTCCCTGTGAAACTACCTGAAATTATTCAAAGAAAACTGAAAACTAAAACACGTTAAGAAATGATCAATACCAACCAAATTTACCAACCAAATAGTGTGTATATGAAGTACATGTGACATGTGTCATAAGCCTTTCAACATACACTTTTTTTTTTCCGATAGGTTCAGTTCAGTGATCAACACAAATAACTTTCTAAAGTGTCACAAGCAAGGCGTATTTATGTTTGATAATTCCATCGATGATTTCTTTGGTAGTTATCGAAAACATACCACTCCCTGCGTTTCATAAAGATAGAAAGCCATCA